>NC_143052.1:58902121-59205151 GCF_052426305.1 Pelodiscus sinensis | reverse complement strand
GACACAAAGACAGCACTGTGCAAGCTATGTCTATAACTGAACACTTTCACACTGCAATTTAGGAGGCGTGCAGTTCAGGAAATTGCTGGCTTCTGCTGGAGCACACTTTTACAGCAAGGAAATTTTTATTCGTCACTCAAGTAATTGGCAGTTTTAATACCTAGTTAGTAATTACCTTATAAACAAACTAATATACAATCGAAAGGCTCTGTGTCCTGTTATCTAAATCATAGCCTTATTTGGCCAATGAAAGTGACACATCATGATGGTAGTGGTGGTGGTTGTTTTTTATTAAAGTAATTTGTTGCCATTTATAATAAATACTTTCAGCTAAGAGTTTTTTAAAAAGTGCAGTGTACCTTTACCAGACAGCCTGAGGAATGAAACATGATACAGAACAAGAGTAATGTTGGAGAGACTATAGGATCATTTACTCTTAACTAGCCAATTAGCCCGTCATAAGACGGGATTTTCAGGTCTCTCCTCCACATCGGTCTTCTCTCCTGAGCCTCCGGTCTCTCGCTCCGTCTCTCTTTCTCTCCTCCTCCTACTGCCTCCCCCTCTCTTTTTCAGCTCTCCTCCGCCTCCTGCCTCTATCTCTGTCTCTCTCTTTCTCTTCTCCTTCCCCTCCTGCTTCTCACTCGGGGGGACCGCAAAGCCCAAATGGCCGTTTAGGCGCCGCACTCCCCGTGCTGCTTGAGGGGTGTAGAGCCCAAACGGTCGCTTGTGCCACTTGCTCCCACGCAGCGGCTTGGCTGAGAAGCGCAGAAGTCAGCCAAGCGCCACAGTGGGAGGTGAAGGGGGGTAGGGCGGTGACATTCATGGCCAGGGGGCTGTCATGCCGCACGTCATCTCCCCTTCGCCTCCCGCCATGGCACTCGGCTGACTTCTGCGCTGCTCAGCCGGGCCGCCGTAGGGAAGCAAGCGGCGCAAGCGGCCGTTTGGGTCCCGCACTCCCCATGCTGCATGGGCCGCCCAGAGGGAACAGCCAGCATTTCAGGTAACAGCGCCGCCCACAGGGAACAGCCAGCGTTACAGACTCAGACACTGGGCTACTATATATATGATGGGAGAGCCCATTAATTTATAACTTCTGGTTATGTTTTTTAATCTGGATTTTTTTGTCCTAATCAGGAGTAATCCCTTCTCGTGTGCATAAGCACCCACCCCAGAATCTGTGGCCTATGACTTGATGTAAGGCTAGTATTGCTAGTGTCTTTTCAGTAGCAATGTATTTGTTAGTATTTTAACTTAAGCCACTTGGCATGCAATATTTAGATGGTGGGAAAAGGATCCCAATTTTTGAATACTGTTATAATTTGATGTATGAACTACTGCAACTAGACATTTCAGCTCCATTCTCTCCCCTGCTTCCCCTCCCTCTGCTCCAGTTCTGTACAGTGGGATTTCCCAGAATGTATTGTTCTGTGTACTGTGTGGGGTTTTTTTTTGTTTTTTGTTTTTTTACCTCTATGCCTGTCTCCTGGGCACTCTAGCCCTCGCTGAAATAGCATAGCATTGCAGCTCAGATTTTCCAGGAATGCACCAATACAAAAACAAGGTTAGATAGAATAACACATATAAATGCAGAAATATGGTTATAATGAAAGAAAAGCTATGTTTCTTGTGACAGGCTATGATGCCAATGTCTCTAACCACTTTCAGAATTACTGTTGTAGTGTGCATGGACCCTGACTCTGAATGGAGGCAATAAATACCATGGTTGTGATGACCCCACACAAACTTTGAGACACTCCTGATACGAATTACGAAATAAGCACAACTTTCTTTCCTCATTGCTGGAGATAAATTAAAATATCAACTCTACTTACAAAATAGCTGCTCTCTTTCTGTGGTGGTGCACAGTAATCAGTCAGTCTTCTAATCCTTTAAGGCCATTTGGATGGATGAACTTTCTTGTAACCCTTATTTTAAAACAACATTGTGATGTGACTTGATTAAGCCTTGGTCTAATTTAACTGCAATTCTCAGAGTCCTATTGCTCACTCTCAGTTTTGTGTAGCTTTAAAAAAGGATGTGCTCTTATTCAACCACAAGCCTTTTGGAAATGATGCAGGAATTACTGGGTAAAATTCTGTAGCCTGCACTGTGGAAGCCAGTGTGGATGAACACAGTGGTTCCTTTACTGAGATCCATAGGCGTTAAGTCCTAATCAGATCATATGCAAATGGATACTTTCCGCCCCTGGTAGTATAATTAGGGAAACGTGAATAAATATATTTCTTCAAAACATGCAGAATTATCACTTGGTAAATGATGGTAGCTAATCATTTTACTAAAGAGAACTAGCTGAACATAGGGATGTTAAATAGCAGTTGGAATTTCTATCGACTACTTGATTAGTCAATAAGGGGATTTGCTGTGGCTCTACTTTTAAAATGTTATGAATAGGCTTGCCCCAGGTCCCACATACGGTGTGTCTGCTTTTTAAATGTAGTAAAAGCCTGGCCCCCCTGCAGAGATGGTACTTGGGAGAAACCGCTTTAAAGCCAGCTCCCCTCCAGTGCTGGCTCTTGCTCCCCACCCCTTGCTGCCTCTGACAAAGGCAGCAAAGAGGGGTGGGGAAGCAACTAGTCAAGTAGTGACTCAACTACCCAATAAGCTTAGGCTTGTTGGATAGTCGACTAGTTGCTTACATTCCTAGCGGAACACTATGGTATCCCTAGTCTCTGTTTCTCTGGGGGTTGGTGACAGGAGAGGGATCCCATAAGGATTACCTCTTGTGATTGCCCCCTCTGGGGCATCTGGTATTGACCACTGTCGGCAGACAAGATACTGAGCTAGATAGACTTTTGGTCTAACCCATTAAGGCTGTTCTTATGTTAAATAGCTTTTTGCCAGGTTAATGTATAGCTTGCAAATGTTTATCATCAGAATGGCAGGATCTTTGATTCATATTTTAAAATTCCAGGACCAGTAACAAGATTGGGAACATCTTGCCTGAACATCTGAAACCATTTCAGTCTCTAGAAACTTTGGACCTGAGCAACAATAATATTTCGGAGTTGAAAACTGCATCATTTCCTTCTCTGCAGCTCAAGTATCTGTAAGCAAAATTTCATAGAATATACTGTCAAATTATCTTGGTCATTGTTGCAAACCATAGTTATCCTGCCTTTGTGCTGAGGTGGTATTTTCTCAACTTGCTACTAACTTTAAATATTTAGTTCCATTTTTATTTGTTCATGTCACAGATCATTGGTACAGCCAGATAGACTTTTGCAATGGGCTTTTAGTTCATAGAAAAAAAAAAAAGCCGTGGTACTAAGACTTAACTGGTTAACAAAATATTGCCTGCTGAGGCTTAAAAATGTTGCAAAATAACGTTTAAAAATTTTCCAGTCAGGTTTAATTATATTGAGTTGGATTTAGGTTGTATTAATTTCTTGAATCTTTATAGTATCATTGATTTGAGGATTAAATTCATCCATAATTCATTTAGTCAACATAGCTGAGGGGCATATATTGATAACATAGGTAGTAACACGCTGTCTTCTGAGAGCATCAGCCTCTTAAAGAACGGAACATAACTCTTGGCCCTCCAATTACCAACTGGTGAGGACTGTGGTTAGATCAGTAATTAATCTATTAAATTTAAGAATGTTGTTCACCCTGGGATAGACAGTGTATAATCATTATATCCTACTACTTTGTCTTAAAATTCTGTCAAGTAATAGTATATCTAACCTCCTAGACATTTTCTCAACAGGTACATTAACAGCAATCGAATAACCTTCTTGGAGCCAGGTGCCTTAGACAGTTTATCTAGCACACTTCAGGTATTGAAACTGAACAGGAACAAAATTTCAGCCATCCCTCAAAAGATGTTCAAGCTCTCCCACCTGCAGCACCTGTAAGTGCAACCAAAGTTGGCTGATTGTTTTCAGGTATTGCAAAGACACTGGCAGTGTTTGAAGTTTAGCCCTTAATTTACCAGACACTAAGTGAGGCAGAGACCGATAACTTGCACTTCAGCCTCTAAAACTGCAGCCTTTTTGTGAATAAAATAGTCTTATGGACAAGATCTGAATAGTTTTTGTGCTAAAATTGGATTTGCTTGATAAAGAAAAAATACACGAGCAGCAAAAATGCTCCAGTAATTAGACACCTGAGGAAATACTAAGTGAACTAAATATACATAATCCGGAGACAAGATCATCTTCAACACATTTTCTTGGCAATAACAGATGAAGGAAATGATTTGCTTTCAGAAAATGATAGGACAGGGAGTAATAGCCTGAAGTCAGACGCTGTCATTTTGACTGATCATACACCCCTGTCAGAACTTTTTCCCCTTTAAGTAATATCTAAAACTATTATAAATGAAAGGAATTAGAGAAGAGGCTTTTTTGTTTGTTTTCTCTGTGCTTCGATAGTACTTTGCGTCTAGGTGGTTTCACTGTTTTTTTTTTTTTTTTTTTGCTGTATAAAGTTCCTCTGCTGTGTGGGTCTCCTACTCGTCTTTCTTAGTATGAAAATGTGACTTTGAAATCACAAAAATTGATAAGGGGACTTATAGTACAATACCCAAAATAACTGTGTTTTTAATTGACTGAATTTCAAATTGATAATGCCTCTTTAAGGGACAAAACATTTGATTCTTTTTCAAGAAAATGTATGTTAATAAAAATATAAAGGCAGGCAGGAGGACAAACTGTCTAGGAAGGTGGTTGGGTATAATCTATAGATATTGAAGACTAGTTTAAATCAGATCTTAGTGGAAGTGAGAATGGCCTTGCAAAATTCAGAATGTATTCATAATCTCCATGGTCTTCTCGGTCTCCACCTACAACTGTAATTCTTGACTGTTCTGAAATGCAAGGATTTGGCATTTGGAAAGCCATTCCTTACGCAAGTGCATTTGTTACTTTAGATAGTGTATTTACTTAACCACTGCAAAGGAATTATGTGACTGTATGAGCTCATAACCATGCCCACCTTGACCTGCAAAGGTAGGCTGAGGAGGAACAGGGAAATACCAGCGGCTGCTATTATGTGTGGCTCCTTTAATGCTTCTATACATTAACCCTAGATGCAGAAAGGAGAGATGATTCAGTTCCTGAAAAGCTAAAGAATGGAAAACTGAACTAGGTGGGGAAGATGTGTAGGGTTTTATGTCTCTTGGTAGAAAGGGAGCAGAAGTAGAGGTCTCCTAGTGAGAGGGAGACAGCTTGGCAGATCAGTAAGGAGAAACAGAGGACCAATCTTGGTCCCTTTTATAAATAGGGCCATACCAAATTCATGGTTCATTTTGGTTAATTTTGTGGACAGGATCTTTAAAATAATTTTCATGATTTTTTTTAATCTGAAATGTTATGGCGTTAGTATTGTAGGGGTGCTGGCCCCAAAAAATATGTTTTTGGAAGGGGATCACTAGGTTATCGTAGAGGGAGTTGAAGCACTGCTACCCTTATACTATGCTGCTGCAGATTGTGGCACTGCCTTGGGAGCTGGAGAACAGTGGCTGCTGGCCAAGCGCCTACCTTGTGTTCTGTTCTATTAATGCTGTGCTGCCTTCAGAACTGCTGAAGGCAGCGCAGAAGAAAGAGTAGCAATATCATGACCCCTCCTCAAATAATTTTGTGACTCCCCTGTAACCCGCTTTTCAGTCCCCTAATTTGAGAAACACTTTTCCCCATGAAATCTGTATAGCTTAGAGTAAAAGTACACAACAGAGATGTTAAATTGAGGTTATTTTAGTAATCGAGTAGACAGAATTTTTATCAACTACTCGATTACTCAATAGGGGAAGGCAGCCCCATTCAGTCCCGGCTCATGCTGGGACAATACCCCCTGCTTCTCTGCAATTTAAAAGGCAGTAGGAGCTAGCATGTCTGCTCCCCAGCTCCTACTGTTTTTTAAATTGCAAAGCCACAGTGAAGTGGCTCGCACCAGCTTGGGGACTGTGCCAGGCTGTCCCTGCTCTCACCAGGTCGGGGACCAAGCCCCACTGCTGCTCTGCAATTTAAAATGCAGTAGGATCCAGGGAGCAGGCTGCCCAGTCTTTTAAATGGCAGAGCTGCAGTGGGGTTTGGTTCCTGCGCAAGCCGGAACTGTGAGGTGCTGCCTGCCCAGCTGGTAGCAGCCCTTGTTAGTGGGAAGTCTCGGACTTCTCCTCGGCTAGGGTTTGCTGTTGTAGCAGCCTCTCTTCCCTCCCTTGGCTGCTGCTGATAGAGATGAGGGTGGGGGAAGATCAGAGACAGTGCTGAGGGGAACTGGCTTTTAACCAACTGCTGATATAGAGGCATCGAGGCTGGGAGGAGGGAATACGAATAGTTGACTCCCCGGTAAGCTTAAGCTTATCAGGTAGTCAACTAATTGACCATTTTCTTACATCTCTAGTACACAAGAGACCAGATTTCACTGGGGGAGATGGGATTTCATGGTTTGTGACACATTTTTCATGGCTGTGAATTTGGTAGGGTCTTCTTTATAATGATTCTTCTTTATTTAATTGATTACACACTAATTACTGCTAATTAAACATCAAGAATTTAAAAAAATTGTAAACTTCAGAAGGTGATTAATTATCTCCTGAATCAGCTTGGACTTTTTAAATTTGCAAATCAACATAAACACATGTCCCTCTTTAGTTGAAATACATTCAGATTAACTGTGCTAGCACTATTTTGTATTACAGTAAAAAGTCTCATTTATTTTGTTTACTTCGTTTTTTTGTGTAGTGTGGGTATTTTAAAGTCTGACGAAGAAATGTAACAGGCATCCTAGTAACTATGTTGTACTTGTAAAATTTATTGATGCAGAGAGATAAATCGCAACAAAATAAAAAAAATAGATGGCCTTACTTTCCAAGGACTTACTGCTTTGAAATCACTAAAAATGCAGCGCAATGGAGTAAATAGACTCATGGATGGAGCTTTCTGGGGATTAACCAACATGGAAGTCTTGTAAGTATAAACTTTCATAGTCATTTTCTGAAGAGACATTTTGAATTACAGAAATGAATAGATACATTTGGAGATATTTTCAAATTAAAATGTTTGGTTTGACAAGTAGGAAACATTAATAAATAATACGTAAATGCAGTTCTTGAAAGTCTGTGTGCATCATATTTTATATTCATTTTATGAAAGCCAGTCACAGTAACATCTCACAATCAAGTTCTGATCCACAATGAAGCAAGAGCTTTATTTATTTTTGTACCCTACGTTTTGTCTGTATGTGTTTTGTAGGCAGCTGGACCATAACAACCTAACAGAGATAACCAAAGGCTGGCTTTATGGCTTGCTGATGTTGCAGCAGCTTCATCTCAGCCAAAACGCCATCAGCAGGATCAGCCCTGATGCCTGGGAGTTTTGCCAGAAACTCAGTGAGCTGTGAGTAGCTTTTATTCTATTCCAGTTCTAAGAGCAGGGTACATGCCAAAGCATGAGCTGCTTACCACTGATCTGTGAATTTTTCATAACAAAGTTTCCAGAGTGACAACAGCTTTTTTGTGTGCAAGATAGTCACATTTTGTTGTGAAAAGTTGAAGCCAACCATGACTGCTCTAGTTCTACATGGCAGTTGTACTAGGGCTTTGACACAGCAATTTTCAAATGAAAGAAATCCATTTGTGAATAGCAGGCAATAATACACAAGCTGTATAATAACCAACAATTGTATAGGAAGCTTTGTGGTAGCTTCAACTAAGAAGGTTTTGTGTTTAAAAAATGAAGCAGTAGGGAGAAATGAGTAATAAATAATGGTCCATTGAAACATTTTTTTTTCAATCTTGAACTTGCAGAGATTTAACATTTAATCACCTAGCAAGATTGGAAGATTCAAGCTTCGTTGGTTTAAGCCTACTAGTTGGATTGTATATTGGGAACAACAAAGTAAACTACATTGCTGATTGCGCCTTCCGGGGACTTTCCAGTTTACAGACTTTGTAAGTTGATATAATGTATTTTAAGGACAGAAATCTAGGCAGTACATAAATATACCCATTTTTCCCCTTGAAATACTTTTTGTAGAACTACAAAGGTTTGTTTTAATCTTTTCTAGACTTTAATATAGCTTCTTTTTTGGGTAATACTTTTATCCAGGATAGTTGTCTGTCTGACTCTGTCTCTGTCTCTCTCTCTCTTTCTCTTTTTTCTTCTTGCAATACAAGCAGTGTATCAGTGTATCCATCCTTAGACCTTCCCCTTGGTCATAGTGATTTCATAAGGAAGCCTCTTAAAAGAATCTCTGAGAGGAGAAAAGGAAATTAATAAATGGCTTTTTTCCCCTCTGATGACAGGGAGCACAATACTGGCTCTTAGCAGTGCCATCATGTAACCTGCAATACCCTGGTAATTGGCTTTCACTCACACTGCAGGGTGGGAGGTGGCTCAGTCCTGCTCCCTTCCCCACACATCTACTTCCTATCCTCCAGGAATATTCCTCTACATGAACTGCTTGTAGAGGTATGTCAAGGGCAGCAAAGCAGACCCTGGGCCAAAATTGCTCTCTGTCTCTGTCCCCTCCCCACAGCCTAATGCATTTTAAGGGAAGGATTCGTGAGGAGCTGTTTTGTTAACTCCATATGTCCCTTGACTACACCTCTGCCCCAGTCTAACCTTTTAAAAAAGTTGTCTTAAAACTAATGAGGCGAACACCTTGACTACTAAATACCATTATTTGTTTTTAAAACACTAAGCTAACATACTGCAGAGACTCTTGCAAATCCCAGTGGAACTAAGAGGGAGTGGCAGAAAGACTGACAGCTGTTATCCTAGCACTAAGAGTTTAGGCACCATATGATTATAGTTTCCTTCTAATTAAATAAGAGTTCCCTTCATGATAGGCTTCTACCCTTATGACATCTTAAGTCCAGACAGAGATATTCAAAAGATCATTAAAGTTTAGCAGCTGATGATTTATCAAGGCTTTGGGTTATTCAGTTTAGTTATTCTTTAACATTTGTCTGAGCACTGTTAAGCTAAAATTATGAATTAGAGAGAAGTATGTGAACGAATTAAAATTGCAGTACTCTGTAGGATGTTCAGCCACAATGTATTACTGACTTCTTCAGTAGTCAAAACAGTAGGATAGAGCTTGGCTATATGCATGCTGAACTTATTCCAAGGACTGGGAAAGTATATACTAAACTCTTATTTTTAGTGTTCAGATTTTCTGTATATGCCTCTCCTGTGATATGGTCTGAGTTTTTTCTTATAGCCTAACCTGGTAGTTCTCTACTCAGATACCACTCCTCTTTGGCAGATCTGGTCGGCACACCTTTGGCTGGAAGACAGTCATACCTTAGCTGTGTGGCCTAAAAATCATAGAATCATAGGACTGGAAGGGACCTCGAGAGGTCATCGAGTCTAGCCCCCCGCCCTCAAGGCAGGACCAAGCTCCCTCTACACCATCCCTGACAGATGTCTATCTAACCTGTTCTTAAATATCTCCAGAGAGGGAGGTTCCACCACCTCCCTTGGCAATTTATTCCAATATTTGACCACCCTGACAGTTAGGAATTTTTTCCTAATGTCCAATCTAAACCTCCCTTGCTGCACTTTAAGCCCATTACTCCTTGTCCTGTCCTCAGAAACCAAGAGGAACAAATTTTCTCCTTCCTCCTTGGGCCACCCTTTTAGATATTTGAAAACCGCTATCATGTCCCCCCTTAATCTTCTTTTTTCCAAACTAAACAAGCCCAGTTCATGAAGCCTGGCTTCATAGGTCATGTTCTCTAGACCTTTAATCATTCTTGTCGCTCTTCTCTGTACCCTTTCCAATTTCTCCACATCTTTCTTGCAATGTGGCGCCCAGAATGGGACACAGTACTCCAGCTGAGGCCTAACTAGTGCAGAGTAGAGCGGCAGAATGACTTCACGAGTTTTGCTTACAACACACCTGTTGATACAACCTAGAATCATATTTGCTTTTTTTGCAACAGCATCACACTGTTGACTCATATTCAACTTGTGATCCACTATGACCCCTAGATCCCTTTCCGCCATGCTCCTTCCTAGACAGTCCCTTCCCATCTTGTATGTATGGAACTGATTGTTCCTTCCTAAGTGGAGCACTTTGCATTTCTCTTTATTAAACTTCATCCTGTTTACCTCTGACCATTTCTCTAACTTGCTAAGGTCATTTTGAATTATGTCCTTATCCTCCAAAGAAGTTGCAACCCCACCCAGTTTGGTATCATCTGCAAACTTAATAAGCGTACTCTCTATCCCAATATCTACATCATTGATGAAGATATTGAACAGTACGGGTCCCAAAACAGACCCTTGCGGAACTCCACTTGTTATTCCTTTCCAGCAGGATTTAGCACCGTTAACAACAACTCTCTGACTATGGTTATCCAGCCAATTATGCACCCACCTTATTGTGGCCCTATCTAAGTTATATTTGCCTAGTTTATCAATAAGAATATCATGCGAGACCGTATCAAATGCCTTACTAAAGTCTAGGTATATGACATCCACCGCTTCTCCCTTATCCACAAGGCTCGTTATCCTATCAAAGAAAGCTATCAGATTAGTTTGGCATGACTTGTTCTTCACAAACCCATGCTGGCTATTCCCTATCACTTTATTACCTTCCAAGTGTTTGCATATGATTTGCTTAATTACCTGCTCCATTATCTTCCCTGGGACAGACGTTAAACTGACCGGTCTGTAGTTTCCTGGGTTGTTCTTATTCCCCTTTTTATAGATGGGAACAATATTTGCCCTTTTCCAGTCTTCTGGTATCTCCCCTGTCTGCCATGATTTTTCAAAGATCATAGCTAAAGGCTCAGATACCAAATGTGCAACTTGTTTCTCGTTTGACATATATCTGTTGTCCTGACTCTTTAAAGCATTTATCTTAGGTGTGTTTTTAGTTTGACAACTGTTGGCCCCTTCATTTCTTGTCAACCCCACTTTCCTTTTTTCCTTCTGGTATTTGGATTACCTTGAATTTGTTTTAAATAAATAGGTTCCTGTCAAATAAAGTAGTGGTGAAAAGGGTCTGCCCCTTGATCTTCAGACATGCTAGTACAGGAAACAAATTGGGTCAAGCATCTTTTAAAACGGATAGTAAAATCGCATAATGTTCCTTACATAGACCATTCTACGTATTGCTTTACATATCATGTACTACTTAAGAAATGTAGACCTTCCTTGGGGTTTTTTTGTGGAATTTTCCTTTTGTGACTGGATCCGATCTCTTCAACCAGGGATCTGAAGAACAATGAAATCTCATGGACTATTGAAGATATGAATGGCGCATTCTCTGGACTTGACAAACTTAAAATGCTGTAAGTATGACAGAACTGATTTTGGATTTACTCAAAACAAATTAATATTGGACAGAGTTCAGATAACATTTACTATGAGGGAACCCAACGTTGAGGATTTTATGAGCCTCTTAAATTTGTGACTCTTTCCTTTGTATTTTGCTTTTCATTGAAGCTTCCTTTTCTAGAAAACAAAATACCAGCTCTTTAGCCAAACTAAATTGGAAGAATATGATCCTTCTTGAATGTTATCAATATACAGATTCATTCAGCTGCCACACAGAAACCTTTCACACAGAAATAGGCTTGCTCATAATAGGAAAATGCAGGGAGGTGTGTTTTCGAACATTACAAAAGCACAGTGCCCAAGGGAAGTCTTTGATAAAGTAATCCAGCATCTAATGGCAGTAGCTCTGCTACAATGCAAAGGTGTAATTCCAAATACACAGCTACGGAATGAGAAGATGTTTACATTTATAGATTGTAAAGTTCTACCTTACTGAACTGTACACATTAAAATCTTTGAAAATCATACCATGATCTACATAGTTACTGAAGCAAAATAAATGGGTATATTTTGGAGATGAGGTATTTTGTTGCTGCAGGGAAAGCAAAATGGAGAACATTAGTCACAGTTTAGTTATAAGTGCCTAAAAAAGCAATTGTATGAGAGTTTTCTTCATAGTTCCCAAAAATGCCCCCATTTTACTGCAGCTGTTTTGCATTAAGTATTTTTATTTCCAGGATACTCCAAGGAAACAGGATTAGGTCCATTACAAAGAAAGCATTTTCTGGTTTGGATGCACTTGAACACCTGTAAGTAGCTGACATTCATATTTAACCCAAAAGTGACCAAAGCAAATATCCAGATTAACCAAAATAAATATAAAACTACCAAGCTTAGCTCATGAATTTCTGAATGAAGCAGATTTACTTTTTGGATCAATAGTGTGATCTTAGTAAGAACTTTCTGTCTAGGAATTTTCCTCAAAGTGTTTTATTTTTTAAGTGAACATCAGCATGCCAGAGAGGCTTGTGTCTATGCTTTTGGTTACTGAGCTGATAGTTCCATTCTATACAAATAATGTAGAGAATTGAATCTTTATTTTACCTTACTTGAGTTAATAAAATGGATATTTTTAATGTTTGTTTTTCCAGAGATCTAAGTAATAATGCAATCATGTCAGTACAAGGAAATGCATTTTCTCAAATGAAGAAACTTCAAGATCTGTAAGTTCTTGTCCTCAAAATCTCCATATTAGAAAATGTGTAAACTATATAAGATACTGGCAGATTCAGTATCAACCTCTCATTGCAATAATTCTATACTCATGTAACATATGGTGCACCAATAGATTTTTCTCTATAGTAGCTAGACAGCATCAGGCAGCAGGTGTTAATTTTCTACTCCATTTGGTACCTAGAGTCCTGAATTTAAACTGGTTGATCCCTAATACCCGTACTGTAAAGCGAACACAGGTATAACTGAGCTATTGCTTACTGGACCTGTAAAATTCAGTTGCATAATTCTCTAGCAAAGACCCAACTGTAGATCTTTCTTACTAGGGCCCCTTTATCCTGAGGCAGCATAGGAGTAGTTGCAAAGTGAAGTCATAAAAGGGGCTTTTCTGGGGGAAAGCTATAAAAGCTCTTTCTGTTGAGCAGTGCAGCAGCTGTTACTGCTAACTCTTGCTGAAGCGGAAAAGACCTTGTTTTCTTTCCTTGAGGCACAGCTAATATCTTGTCTCCAGTGCCCTAGTTCATTCTTTTTCTTGTGTCAGCCCTGCCTAGGCTAGTCTCTGGCAACAAGATTGTGCAACTTAGCAAAGCTGTTACCCAAAAAGAGAAGCTGCTCTTTCTCTCAGGAGAAAACTATCTGGAACTTTGTTCTGTTGTGGTTCAAGATTGCTATTAGGGGTCAGAGTTAACTGCTTAGCAACTGGTCCTCTTCTTCCTTCCACATACCTGTCAACGTTTCCTGACGTTCAGACCTTAGAGAGAAAGCAGTCAAGTAACCCTTGAGACAATGGTGTCCACTAAGGAAGGTATGATGCCTCTTAAGGACATCTTGCTCAGAGAAGTTCTGAGTCCTTCAGGTGACCATTCCCTCTGTTTTACAGATTTTTCTAGAGACTCTCCCCATTCACTGCCCAGAGTTCTCAAGTATCTTTTCCTCTTTTGGCAACCAACTGAGTAGGTGATAGGATGCACTTTTCCAGAATTACCTGAATTACACCTCATAATATGCACTCTCAGCAATTTCAAAGGACCATAGAGAAGGCTAGCATGATGGAGTGACTGAAGTTCACTGCATGATGGTGGCCAATGAAGACGTGGTTTTCTCCATCCTAAGAAAAGCAATGAGACTACTTTTTCAAATTTCCATTAAGAAAAGACCTGTTGTTTTGTGTCTAATTTTGGTTGATGTGACATTTCTAGGTTTACAGCACAGAGGATTTGCGTGGAAAAGTTTGAGCTAGGAGAGAATGTTCAGAGCTGGTAACACCCTCTTTTACTTCCGGAAACTAGTTAACACAGAGTTTCCATGCTAATAAAGGGGTTTGTTTCACTCACTCCAAGTTCATATATTCCTCTCCTGAACACAAAATTACATTGGTGGAAGAAAGATGTTAGTAATTTTTAAGACTTATTGTTATCTCTATAGGGAGCCAAATACCTACGCTCAGGTAGAAGTTTGATTTCTCACTATTTTTGATGCAGATTTTTAAGACCTTTCAAATTACCTCTTCAATCAAAAATTTGACCTCTTCCTACTTGGAAGTTTAACTTGATCCTAGGTGCCCTCACAGAATGTTCTTTTGAAATGATTAGTTTGGTTTCTTCACACTACTTCTTTTTGAATTGGTCATTCTCTTACCACTACCAAACCTATTGATGGAGGACTAAGTCTGTATTTGGGGTAGGGATGTAAGTGACTAGTCAACTACCCAATAAAGCATATGCTTATCAGGTAGTCGAGTAGTGACTATCAGAGAGAGGCAGCAAGGATAGGAGGGAGAGCAGGAGCTAGTGCTGGGGGAAGCCGGCTTAAAAGCCAGTTCCCCCCAGCACCATCACGGGGGGAGAAGGGGGTGTGCAAAAGAGACAAAGGTGTAGCGGGAGACTGGCGCAAGCCGGGAATCAGCTGATACCTGGCTTGTACCCAGTCCCCTCGGCTACTCCTCTGCCTTTTAAATGTATTAAGAGCCTGGCTGCTCTTAATACATTTAAAAGTTGGAACCGCAGCGGGGTTAGTTCCTGGGCTGTGAGCTAACCCCACTACGGGTCTGCAGTTTCCCCTTGTCAACTAACCGAGTAGTCAACAATTACATCGTAATTACATTGTAGTCAAAATTCCATCGACTACTCAGCTGATTCCGCACAGTTTAACATCCCTAATTTGGGGGCCTTCAAATATCTTCTCAATTCCTTTCCAAGGTGAACTGTAATTTCCATCACTCCAGTTGTTTTGAGATCTATCTTTTGCTGCTAATCCCACAGAGAAAATGTGACATCAGTTGAATGTTAAAGGTTCTAGCTATTTGGACTGATACGAAGCTGTGAATTCAGTGCAGTTTTTGACCCTGAAGCTGAGATTAAAAGAAACAAAATTTTGTAATGTACTACCAGCAAATTGATAATGTCTTTCCAGTTCAAATAGTTACAAAATTGGGTGTTCAGGTGCCAGCAAATGTCAAGACTTGCACTGTAAAATCTCTAGCAATACCTTAAGCAGAGAAGACAGGAGATTTGATTGAAAGCCACTTACCTATGGTGAATATCTGGGCTTAATGAAGTCAGGGACACAATTCCCATTAAATTCAGTAGGGGCAGGATTTTACTTCTAGGTCTCTCAATACATAGTTTTAGAAGATACTGCCAAGTGGATCTTCTGGTGTTTATTTTGGCAGCAAGGTTCTTGAGGCCATGGAGATGAGTATTTCTGCTGTTCATATCACATTATAGGGACTGATGTATATCTACTGTTCACATAAATAGCACTGCTACCTTACTTATGCTTTATTTTTATCAGTCCTGGTACCGTTCTTTCGAGTAACTGTCCTTGTCCTGGCAAGATGGGATGACTGTAAATAGTCACACATGTAACAAAGACCTGAATAAGAATGAAAATGTCAGTTTTTAAGTCCAAGAGTGGTGTCCTGTGGTTACTATGTAATTCATTTTAAACAAATGATTTATTGTAAAGGAAAGTTTTGACATTACTTGACTTGTACTGTACTATTTGAGTGGATCTGGATTTTAAATAGAAAAAAAATTGAATATAATTATTTCCATAGGTATTTAAATACATCAAGTCTTTTGTGTGACTGCCAGCTAAAATGGCTACCACAGTGGATATCTGAGAACAACTTTCAGAACTTTGTGAATGCCAGTTGTGCCCATCCTCAGCTGCTAAAAGGCAGAAGTATCTTTGTTGTTAGCCCAGATGAGTTTGTGTGTGGTGAGTATATCCGAATCTCCTCACTTTCTGCTTAGTGAATTTATTTTACATTGGTTTATCTGACATCTTTTGAATTGCTCTAGTTGGACTGATGGTTTTCCCTTTGCTTCCTAAACTTTGATCTACAGATATTCAGAACTTGTGGCTTCCTTCCAGATAGGGAGTGACATCTTTCTGACTTACTTTAATATACAGTGTATGTCAGTGGTCCCCAACCATTTGGCACTGCTGGGCGCCCAGGGGCGGGACCACTAGCATGCCCAAAGGCGGGCCACTCATGCGCCACACGCCTGGGGGCAGGGTCCCCCATAAGCTGCATGCCTGGGGCCAGCAACCCCATGCGCCACGCGGCCGGGGGCGAGGCCGCTCATTTGCCACAAGCCCGGGGCCAGCGCTGCCCATTCGCCACGTGCCCCAGGCTGGCACCCCCCATAGTTGGGCACCCGGGGCTTGGGCGGCCAATTCTCCGCGCGCCCAGGGCTGGTGCCCCTAATAGCTGCACGCCCAGGGTCAACGCTTCCCATGTGGTGCGCACTTGAGGCCAGCGCAGCGCACCCAGAACAGCACCGCGCATGTGCCATGCGCCCGGGGTGGAGCCGACCCCGAGCACTTGGTGGGCGCACACAAATGCCCCAACGGGCGCCATGGCGCCTGCGGGCACCGTGTTGGGGACCACTGGTGTATGTGGTGTGCACAGAGGAAAGATCAGTAGTTTGTGGCTGCAAATGTATGCACTGCTAGAGTTAAAATGGGGTACTTAAAAATGTGGTACATCTTGGTGTATTTTACCTGGTGAATTTACTGCTTTTGATAAAGCACTAATGTAACTTGCATAAAATTATTAAATGTGAGATTAATTGCACAAAAAATCAGGAAAGTATTGAGGTAAAATTTCTGTGGTAGCCTTGATTATGCCCTTTTATAGTGGGCTTTAAAAAATATTTTCAACTTTAAAAATTGTGACCATACATGCATTTAGTGTCTACACTCCTAACACCTTACTTTAAGAAAATAAAAATCATTTATAAAAATCCAGTTCACTTTTTTGTAGTTCTATTTCATGAACTTATTTAAATCTTTTTTTTTTTTAAACTCAGTAATACTTCAGGCCTTCACAATATCCTCTGGTAACCAGATCCACAGGTTGACTGTGTTCTGCGTTTGTTTTAAATGCCTTTATTTCATTGGGTGACCTCTGGCTCTTATTATGTGAAAGGTTGAATTAACACTTCCTTACTCACATTCTCCACACCATTCATGAGGTTATAGAGCTCTATTATACCCTCCCTTCATTGTCTCTAAATTGAACAGTCCCAGTCTCTTCAATCTCTCTTCATATGGAAGCTATTTTGTAGCCTTAAACATTTTGGTTTCCTTTCTCTGTATCTAATTCTAATATGACTTTTTAGATGGGACAACCGGAAGTGCATGCAGTATTCAAGGTGTCTGCATATCAGGCATTTATATAGTGGCATTCTGGTATTTTCTGTCTTATCTATCCCTTTCCTATTGTTCCTAATATTTTGTTAGCTTTTTTGACTGCCATTGCACATTGAACAGTTATTTTCAGCTTGCTATCTATGGTGATTTCCAGATCTTTCTCAAGCTGGGGTGCACTGGTTTGCATATATCAATACTGAATGTCATCTGCCATTTTATTGCCCATTCATCCAGTTGCGTGCGATCCCTTTGTAGCTCTTTGCATTCAGCTGTAGACTTAAGTCTTGAGTAATTATGTATCATATGTAAACTTTCACCCCCTTTTTCCAGATCACTTATGAACTGCACATATTCTGCTGCAGGTTCTTGGAAGTCGTTAGTTTTCACGATGGAGAGAGAGAAGTGACCTGTCCTTGGTTTCCTACCTTTTAATCAGTTACTGATTCATAAGAGGACATTCCCCTTGACAAAAACCATGTTGACCCTTCCTCACGCTCTTTTAAGTTTCTGATCATTCTATTTTTACTATACTTTCAGCCAATTTGCCAGGTACTGAAGTTAGATTTACTGGCCTATAATTGCCAGGATCACCTCTGGAGTCCTTCTTAAATAATTGGTATAACGTTAGCTGCCCTACACTCATCTGGTGCAGATGCTAATTTAAGTCATAAGTTACATTGAACTAAAGGTAATTTTTTATCAGTAACTTTGTAGTTTGCTGCTTGATGCCATGTTTGATATCCTTTTCTCCTAAAAGGAGAAAATCTAAAAGAAAATTAGCACCAGAATAAGTTTAACAATAAAAGTAAGTTATGAACCAGGAATAGATGCATCCCTTTAAATAAATGAAGCTCTGTGTGTGGTTTTTATTTTATTAAATTTTTAAAATGCAGCAATCGCAACATCTCTAAATATGTTTATAAAAAGACAAAAAATTAACATACAGGGAGTCCCCAAGTTACGCGGATCCGACTTATGTTGGATCCGCAGTTACGAACGGGGCCCTCCCTCTCCCTGGTCTCCAGCAGACCAGGGAGAGGAAGCAAAGCGGCGGAACACGCGGGCAGCGGACAGCCCAGACGCGTCTGGGCTGTCCGCTGCCCGCGTGTTCCGCCGCTTTGCTCCCCGTCCCCCTGGTCTGCAGACCAGGGGGATGGGGAGCAAAACAGAGCAAAGCCACGGAGCCCGAGCGCAGCAGGATAGCCACGGCGCGTCTGGGCTGTCCCGCTGCCCCCGTGCTCCGCGGCTTTGCTCCGGACGCCTGTGGTACAGCAGCTGGGGCGCTGCTGGTTGGTCCCGTAGCGCCGCTCTGGGCGCCACTGGACCAAGCTAGCAGCACCCCAGCTGCTCTGCCCCAGGTGTCCCCAAGTCAGCAGCTGCTGAAACTGACCAGTGGCTGACTACAGGAAGCCCCTGCCCCGGGCTTCCTGGAATCAGCTGCTGATCAGTTTCAGCAGCAGCTGACTTGGGGATGCCTGGGGTTCTTAAGTTGAATCTGTATGTAAGTCAGAACTGGCGTCCAGATTCAGCCGCTGTTGAAACTGATCAGTTTCAGCAGCGGCTGAATCTGGACGCCAGTTCCGACTTACATACAGATTCAACTTAAGAACAAACCTACAGTCCCTATCTTGTACATAACCCGGGGACTGCCTGTATTAACTTCATAAGAATATAAAAAGACTCCCTCCCCCACTTCAGAGAAGTCTGGCTAAACAGAAAGGTTTTTTACTGTGCCCCTAAAGTTAATAAACTTGGCCTTTATTGGACTATGAAAAAGAGGCAGTGACAGAGAAATGAATCTCTTAATATGTTCCCATCCCCTGCTGTGGTGTGAAAGCACAGAGATGAAATCTTAACTTCGTGGAGAAGATGAGTGGAGTTTTAGGGTTTGTCCAGTGGAGTTGGATAGTGAGGCTGTTGAGATGGAAATGCAGTTGTACTATTGACCTATATATTTGACATCCTAAAGTTGCAACATGCTGTGGCTCCAATAGTTTATGGCATTTATATATCTGCTGTATTGTCTGTTCTGTAGTATTTATTTTTTAAAATTGTATATACTTCTGAAATTGAGAAAAAGACAGCATTATTGCTGCAGTGTCCTCCCCCTAACTACAGTAAACTTCCGATAATCTGGCACCTTTAGGACTGGATTATCAAATATGCTGGACTATAGGAAGGGGGGGCTATGAGGGGTCTGGGGTGGAGTGGGGGGGATGCGCCCCTTGGTGCTGCGAGACCAACCCAGCAGCACCCCAGCTGCTCTGCCCCAGACTTACCCAAGTCAGCCACTGCAGAAACTGACCAGCGGCTGACTCGGGGAAGCCGGGGGCAGAGCAGCTCCAAGTGTCCGGCTGCCCGGAGTACTTCTGGGTTCCAGATGGTGCCGGACCACTGGATGCCGGACCACTGGAGTTTTACTGTATAACTTCCAGATAGAATAGAGGCTTCTTTATTTGGCTTGGTAGCATGATACATGTTTGTTAATTTTAATGTCTCAGTGGGGGAAAGTACATTATGGTATTGCACTTCTGCAGCATTTAGTAGTCTATCAAAGTGAGCTTATTTCTCCCTTTGAAACATACAATTAGAATGATTGTATATCTGGAGAATTGGGATGTAATAGTGTGGTTGATTAACTGATAAGCAAAAGGTGAGTGCTATAGACTTCATGCATTTGCACCCCCTTCCTCCCCCCCACCAGTGAATTTTTGAATAGGCTGGTCAGCATCCCAGCTAGTCCTGTATTGTGCTGGGTCCGGGACCTACCCCTGCCACAGCTATACATTTAAAGTGTATTAGGAGCCAGGTGGGCAGGCAGCCTGTCTCATTTCCAGCTCATGCTGGGTCCTGGAGCTCGCAAGCCCCTCACCCTTCCCCGCCCTCACTCCCGGGGGCTGCTGCCACCCCGCACTGTTGCCTCTGTATCAGAGGCAGCAGTGCAGGGCCACAGATGGCCATTCCGCAAAGGGAGCTGGCTTTTTAAACTGGCTCCCCTCGCAGATCAGCTCCTGCCTGGCACCCCATGCTGCTGCCTCTTATGCGGAAGTTAGTTGATTAACCTCATGAATTCTTATCAGTTACTTTCCTATTCAATTAACCGATATTTAACATCCCTATTGGATACATTCTTCTTATGCAATTCTTCTTAAGTATATATCATAAAGATATATGCTTCATGTGTTATTTTTAAAATGTTCAATGCCAAGTTGGTATTTTGCAAACACTGAGAGAAAAAAAACATTTAAAATCGGTTAATGAGATAGACATGTAAGTTGAGTGGTTGGCGTTACAGTAGTTTAAAAATTGCCGAATTAACATTCTTCATACTTTCTAAAATTATGCCATTCAAGGTGAAACAAACCATGAACAGTTAACTTTTGAGAAAACTACTAGGCATCTATTTTCAATCACTAAGTGACCTGTATAATTAAGCAGTTAATACAGTAGTCATTTTGTAATCAAATGCACTATGTTTAAAGGCTTCTTTTTCCATTGCTTGCAAATCAAATGCTGAAGTTAATTTGGACTAGATGATGAGAAATATCTCTTATGATTTTATTTTGAAGTGTGGTTCTACTCTGAAAATGGACTATGTAAAAATGAGACGGAACATGGATGTTGCCAGACCAGAGAGTCCTGGATTTGGGAGGTTCAACCTGTAGTATTAGTTCCTGTTGTATGTTGCATCATGTCTATTTATTTTAATGCTGCCTCCTTCCTCCACTCCCAAACAAATGTGTAACACTTTTAAGGTCTGTTAGCAAAGCACGAATAGCACAGCTCCAAGAGAATGGGCTGGTTCCTGTTCCTCTCATGTTATCAGTATAAAAATTTAGTATGTTTCAATAAATTATATCAGTGCAAAGTGTAGTGACATAGATGTTGCCAAAGACATAAACTTACTAAAATACAACACGTAAGAAAGAAATAACCCACCAGATCCCAGCTTGCATTTGCAGGACTGGCTGTTGAACATGTTTTGACTTGTAAAATTAAGTGCATTTTTACTTGTGAATAATTGAAGGACAGTAAACATGGAATCCCTCAAAATACAATTGTTAGGATCTCTCCATTATTGAAAAAAACCCTATTGCACTACACTTCTCAATTTTTCAGCACTGCGGCATTTCAAAATTTGGAATGAAATCACTGGAACAGTAACTTCTGTGTGTGGGTGTGGGTAACCCAGACTCAGCCTGACAATTTCTGATGGCAGAAGGAACAGTGTTTCAGTGAAGTAAAAAGTAGTTCAGCTGTAAGTGTAGAAAAAAGGAAGGCTTGGCTTCATAATTGAGTCAGAGTTGCTTTTACAGATTTTAAATTGCAGTCCTCTGCTCATTTTTTATAAACAGCACATAGTCTGCTTTAGATATGCTTTCTCTTCACAAAGAGATGACTTAGCACAGTAAGTATAAATATGACATCTTTGTATGCTTGGAGACAAGTGAAATCTAAACATTAAGCTACTGTTTACCTCTGCTTTTAAAAGTACTTGTTTGACTCTTTTTTCAAACCTATAAAACAATGCTTACAAAATCTTTTTTTCTAAGAAGCTTGAGGACTTGGTATTTGCCTCTTACTCAGTATCATGATTTCCCTCTCTCCCTTTCCCATCTTCACAGATGACTTTCCTAAACCACAGATCACTGTCCAGCCAGAAACCCAGTCAGCAATCAAAGGTTCCAATTTGAGTTTCATATGTTCAGCAGCCAGCAGCAGTGACTCCCCTATGACTTTTGCATGGAAGAAGGACAATGAATTGCTGCATGATGCTGAAATGGAGAATTATGCGCATCTCCGGGCACAGGGTGGTGAGGTGATGGAATACACTACCATACTTCGGCTACGCAATGTTGAATTCAGCAATGAAGGAAAATACCAGTGTGTTATTTCAAATCACTTTGGTTCATCATACTCTGTCAAAGCCAAGCTTACAGTTAACAGTAAGCATCCTGTTTTTACCTTTTTGTTTTAAGAGGGAATCAATGTAATGCAAAATACAATATAGCTTTCTTTTTCCCACTGCATTCTTTTTAGAAAATGTTTTTAGAACCTAATTTCAGCTCATAAAAGCATACTGTTTTCAAAATATGGCCCTACTGTGCAAGGAGCTGTACAAACATAGTTAAGAAACAATGCCTGTCCTTGAAGAACTTGCAATTTACATAGATAAAGGGTAGAATAGGAGAAGGGAAGAACGACTGTCCTCTGCAGAAGGAGAAGTTTTTGTACTGAGGTACAAAAAGTGTGACTTGGCAGAGGTCAACTCTTCCTGAGTTAGAATTAAAACAAAATTTTCTGATTTAAACCATTTCTTCTTTAGATAGAAGTGTAGGTCATGGGGGTAGGAGGAGGGGTTGGGGGGGTTGGGGGTTCCTGGCTTCCAGGCACCAGGTCCTGTCTGCAAAGCCTTACACATAGCTGTTGTTGAAAGTGGTATAAGTTTCCAACTCATTGGAGTTGGGTGTACTGAAATTGAGAAAATTCTCTGCAAAAGAGGACAAAGAAGTTGCCCAAAAATTAGAAACAAACTCACGTATCTGGTTTAAACTTTTTGTTTGTTTTGCTTTAGTGTTGCCTTCATTTACAAAGATACCCATGGACCTTACCATTCGTGCTGGGGCAATGGCACGATTAGAATGTGCTGCAGTTGGTCATCCGGTACCACAGATCGCTTGGCAGAAAGATGGTGGCACAGACTTTCCTGCAGCACGCAAGAGACGTATGCATGTCATGCCTGAGGACGATGTGTTTTTTATTGTTGATGTAAAAATTGAGGACACAGGAGTTTATAGCTGTACAGCTCAAAACACTGCCGGGAGCATTTCAGCTAATGCAACACTGACAGTGCTAGGTGAGAAACTGTCAGTGTGTAACAACATAAGTCTTTTCTACTGCAGAGGTGTGACAAGTTTTACCATATTTTACAGGTGTTACTTAATAAAATGTGTTTATAGGGCTTAATTGAGAGAGGTATCAATTCACTAATAATGAGAGCTTTCAGAAGCATATGTTAGCTGAAAAATGTCTTTTCAGATGAGTTCTGTGGTAATGCATTTCCTGAATTCATCATTCCTTGATCAGTAGCCATTGGTTAGAAATACATACTTATACTTTTTAATATGCAATCATTATTACAATAAATAATAAAAAAATTACTTTTTCTTATTAAACACATAGTTTAAAATACAGGCAGTCCCCGAGTTACGTGGATCCGACTTATGTTGGATCCGCAGTTACGAACGGGGCTTTTCTCACCCCGGAGGACGGGAGCGGCGGGACGCCCAGATGCGCCACGGTCCGCCGCCCCCGTCCTCTGGAGTGAGAAAAGCTGCTCCCCATCTCCCTGGTCTGCAGGGAGACGGGGAGCAAAGCCTTGGAGCACGCCCGCAGCGGGACAGCCCAGGCGCGCCGCGGCTGTCCCACTGCGGGCGTGCTCTGTGGCTTTGCTCCGTGTCTCCCAGGTCAGCAGACCAGGGGAGACGGAGCAAAGCCGTGGAGGACTTGGGCGGTCCCACCACCCCCGTCTCCCTGGTCTGCCGGGGGGGGGGGGGATTTAGCTAGTGCCCCCCCCTCCCCCCAGCAGACCAGGCTTTTCTTGCCTACCCCTGGGGTAGAGCAGCTGGGGGCTTCCGGGTTGTTCCAACCCGACAGCACCCCAGCTGCTCTGCCCCAGGCGTCCTGATTCAGCCGCTGCTGGTCAGTTTCAGCAGCGGCTGACTTGGGGATGCCTGGGGCAGAGCAGCTGGGGTGCTGCTGGGTTGTTCCAGTAGCGCCGAGGAGCCGCGCTACTGGAGCAACCCAGCAGCACCCCAGCTGCTCTGCCCCAGGCGTCCCCAAGTCAGCCACTGCTGAAACTGACCAGCGGCTGACTACAGTTTCAGCAGCGGCTGACTACAGTTTCAGCAGCAGCTGACTTGGGGACGCCTGGGTTTCTTAAGATGAATCTGTATGTAAGTCAGAACTGGCATCCAGATTCAGCCGTGGTTGAAACTGATCAGTTTCAGCAGCAGCTGACGCCAGTTCCGACTTACATACAGATTCAACTTAAGAACAAACCTACAGTCCCTATCTTGTACGTAACCCGGGGACTGCCTGTATAAATGATTTAATAGTATACACAGAGAGAGAAGATTGTAGGTTTTTTTTTTTCCTGAAAAGTTTACTTATAGGAGAGGAAAAAAGTGTTGTTGTTTTTAATTAGACATTTCCACTAATAATATATTCTAGAGAACATTATGCAAATACTTACTTCCTAGTTGTTTCCTTTCCTCTATAGGGCTAGTGTGGATTTAGTTCTGATCTGTAGATGACCTGACTGCAGGTTTTTAGCTCCAACTCCTGAATTGTGTCTCCCTTTCTCCCTGCTACCCCTCTGTGGAATGAGTATAAATATAATTAGGCTTTGATGATGCTTCTAATTTAGATAAATTATTTCCCAAAACAGTTAGCATTTGTGTAGAAATACATTTCTAGAATGGTGCTTGGCAACACCCAAGGTATCTTGTCTTTAAACCTTTTGGGTGACTGCACAGAGTATGCATATAAAAAGCAGATGCACAAGTATGTAGTCATTTGTCAAAAAACATGCCCTATTTCTAAGGGTTAAAGTTGAGAGAAACACAAATGTTAGGAATTCTGTGAGTTGATATTACCTGATTTCTTCCCCTCCTTCCCCCAGTGGGTTGGGGAGATGTGACAGCAAGGACACTTATTTGTAAGATAACTCAGATTTTTTTTTTTTTCCAGAAACACCATCATTTTTGCGTCCCTTGCTAGACAGAATAGTAACAAAAGGTGAAACTGCAGTCTTGCAATGCATTGCTGGCGGTAGCCCTCCACCACGGTTGAACTGGACTAAGGACGACACCCCATTGGTGGTAACAGAAAGGCATTTCTTTGCTGCAGGCAACCAGTTACTGATTATTGTGGATACAGACATTGAAGATGCTGGAAAATACACTTGTGAAATGTCTAATACGCTTGGAACAGAGAGGGGCAACATTCGTCTAAATGTAATTCCCACTCCCACCTGTGATTCTCCTCAAAACATTGCTCCATCATTGGATGATGATGGATGGGCGACCGTTGGCGTTGTGATCATAGCAGTGGTTTGCTGTGTGGTTGGCACTTCCCTTGTGTGGGTGGTCATCATATACCACACAAGAAGAAGAAATGAAGATTGCAGCATCACAAATACAGGTGTGTAAACTGAAGGTTGGCAGTGCAAAGGAGTTGTCAAGTGTGTTTGTGGTTGTTCTGCAGTAACTTTCTTCCAGAAATGTTTGTGTGTTTTGACTCCAATTCAGAAGAGTGACTCATTTGTTGCCTTTAACGTGTGTTACTAACTGGTTTAAAAATATTTCAAAGAAAGCTGAAATATACTGATGGTTTTGTGCATGTTTTTTTTTTCTCTTTTAAATCACAGATGAGACAAACTTGCCTGCTGACATTCCAAGTTACCTGTCATCCCAGGGAACATTAGCTGAAAGGCAGGATGGATATGGATCATCAGAAAATGGAAGTCATCATCAGTTCATAACTTCTTCAATGGGGGGATATTTTTTACAGCACAAAGATAGTAATGGTAAATACTCCAAATATAAAACTTGGCATGTTTTGGTGATTACAAATCAGACACTACTTCTTCCGTGTTGATTGCCAGATAGATACTGGAGCTGACTTACTAATTGTTTCACCATATTAAAATATTTGTTGCTGGGATGTTACTATGCAATGTAGGAAATATATCTGTGCTGGTAACAGAAACTTAGTTGTACTGACCCACTTGACATACAGCCTTGTCTACATAGGGGAGCTTTTTAAATCTAACCGATATGGATGTAAACTTATATTTGCTCCAAGTCTGTACAGGAACAATACCAGTGTAAGAGTATCTTTTTTGTTTTCCTTTTGTCTCTTGGGGAAGGTAATTTAAGATATTAAAAAACACTTTTTCTTATTCAAGTATTAAAGTGTTCATGGGAGGCTTTATTTTGGTTTTACTGTAAGATTTAGCCAATGAAACTTTCCAGTGTAAGCAAAACTTGTGAAAGTACGTAAACACGATCTTGTGTTTTAGAGCAGTAATCTGCTCTGTAACACTTGATGACTTGTAGTCATTGTTTGGAGGGACCGAGGCTTCAGTATTCAAGAGTAGAATCATTTGTTGCAAATGAACTCATTGCTTGATTTTTTTGGGGGGGGATCCTGGCTCTCCCGGTATTTATTTTAATTCTCCTAAAAGAGAATCAGGACAACAGAATGGTAATGTACTGAGAGAGATACTGAAGATGCTAGGCTGTAGCACTCTTATAAAACTGTTTAATGCAACTCTTGCAAATCCTTGCTCCTCCAGCAAAAATGTGCTTAAAATTCCAGTGCGGGTTTCATATTCTAAACCTGTGGTTTTCAAACTCTGGGTAGCAACACAGTATTGGGTCACACAATGTCAGGCACCGGGTCACCTTGCTGTAAAGTAACCCAGTGACTTGTGGGAGTGCTAAGGCAGGTTTTCTGCCTGACCTGGCACTGTGGATCGCCAGCCAGCCAGCAGCAGGTCTGACTTCTAGGCCAGAGGGCTCCATGCGCTCCCCACACCCTGAACACGGGCTCCTCGCTCCCATGGCTCAGTTCCCAGCCAGTAGAGATGTCAACGTGAACTCGACTATACGATTAACCAATAAGCCTAGGCTTATCTGTTAATCTTCTTGACTACCATGCATCTCCTCCATCTCCCGCTGCCTGTATATCAGAGACAGCAAGAGGGGTAGCAGAAGCCAGTGCTGGAGGGAACTAGCTTAAGAGGCAGTATGAAGGGGAACAGGGGACGCTGCCATGTAACAGCCTCTGTCCGCGGGTGCCTCTGAGTGCCTCTCAGATGTTTGCATCCTGCAGATCAGCTTCCATCCGTGGGTATCTCAGAACCCCCACAGACAGGGCCTGTTGTGACAAGGTGCTGCTGCCTCTGCATCAGAGGCAGCAGTGCGGGGTGGCAGGTAGCTGGTCTGAGCTGGAAGCTGATTTCTAAACTAGCTCCTCTGCCACCCTGCACTACTGCCTCTGATACAGAGGCAGCAGCATGAAGTGACACAGGGCTTCCCAGGAGTGTGCTAAAGAGCACACTGGCTGTTGGCCCCATCCTCAGGGACTATCGAGTAGTTGTGTAACCACTAAGATTTCATATAGTTACATGACTATTTAAGTATCAGAGGGGTAACCATGTTAGTCTGGATCTGCAAAAGCGACAAGGAGTCCTGTGGCATCTTATAGACTAACAGATGTATTGGAGGGTCTCACCCTCCCTGACTGAATTAACCTAGTTATCTCTAGCCTTATTCTGGCCTGCATATTTTTACCTGACTCTGGAAATTTCTACTACATGCATCTGACAAAGTGGGTCTTAGCCCACGAAAGCTTATGCTCCAATACATCTGTTAGTCTATAAGGTGCCACAGGACTCCTTATGACTATACAATTATATCTAACATCCCAGCCAGCCAGTGGGAGTTTCGGGGTGGGGGGAGAGAAGAGAGAAAGGGAGGGTCTGTGCCTGTGGATGAGAGCAGCATGCAAAGTTGCTTGCATGCCTCTGCCTAGGAGCCAGATCTGTTGCTGGTCCCTTCTGGTCTATGGTACCAGGAGAGGCAGGAAGCCTGCCTTAATTCCCTCACTATGCTGCTGACCAGGAGGCACTAGAGATAAGCATGTGCCCAACCAGGAGCATCAACCTCCTGTGCCAGCCCTGAGGACTCCTGAACCTTGAGCTCCCTCCTGCATTCCAGACCCAGAGCCCACACTCTAGTCAAAAGATGTAATTATGTTGGGTCACGAGCCTCAACAATTTTCTTCAGATGGGCCACCGGGGGGGGGGGGGGGGTTTGAAAACCAATGCTCTAAACTGTAGTTAATTTATTTGCAGAAGAAAATAATTCTTCTAGTAAAACTAAAGGTGTAGAATGAAGCCTAGAAAAAAGGAATATGTTAGCCGATACATCATGTCTTTCCATTTTTAAGGACTTTGTCATGTAGATAATGGCAGTGAAACAGACCTGGAGGTTGTTACGGATCCATTCTTATGTCACTACCTGGGGACTTCAGGGACTGTTTATTTGAAAGGGAATGCTTATGGCTCTGACACTTTTGAAGCATACCACACGAGTAAGTCAAATAAATATTTTAGTCCTATTTGAGTGTTGTCTTACCAGGAATCCTGTAATACTGATTTCTCCTTTTTTATTAAGGCTGCAGCCCTGACCAAAGAACAATGTGTGTGGACCTGTATGACTCTAATTACTTAAAGAAAAAGGAACACTATCCATATTCTCTTGGAACATTATCACATTCACCAGAAGATCAATTTGACCAGTATGTTGGCAGCATTGGAATGCAGGCTACAAGTAGCAAATTGCTTAATTCTGCTTATATGCCAAATGAAGGAATTGGAGTGAAAAGTTTGAGTCTAAACTCAGACATCTTTGATTTAAACAGAAATCAGGAACCATCCTCTGTTACCACTAATAGCACTTTCATGGGTATGTTTCAGCTATTGCATTTCTTAGTGCAAATATCATTTGTATATACATATCCTCTAACTTTTTAGTACATGGAAATCAAATGTTCTGACAAAAGCATGAACGGTAGTTCAGGGTTGTACTTGGTGATTGCTTATATGATGGTTACATACTGTGAGAAGCCTAACTAAAAGCTGGTCACATAAGTAGCCTGACCTATTTTTCAGAGAATTGAGTACATGCAATTGCTGCTGAGTTCAGTAAAATACATACTTTGGGAAAATTTGGGCAGTGATGGACTTCAGTGTTACCTATTCTTCCTTTTTTAAAATAGTACCAGGAGCATGCAGGGCACTTCTGACAGATACTCAGAAAAGACCAGTGAATAGAGAGTGCACTAACAGTGAGGGACTGAAAGAAGACTCAAAAAGCCGTGTGATTATATGATGATGAACAAGCCTTTTGTTTTTTGATTATTTTAATGAATTTTTATTTTTTAAAATCAGGACATAATATATTGTTTACTACACAAGGGGCATAACTTCTACATGTACTGCTAAGCTGGTAACATCACAGTTTCTGAGTAACTGCACCTGTATTCCCCCCTACATAGTCCCATGAGGGCATCTACTTAAGGTTTTCTGCTTCTAGCTGTCATCTGTTTTGGATAAAGATCCACAAGTGTCTCCTTCCTGACTGGAGTTTCAAGTTGCACATCTCCTTGCCTTACGCTATGACATTCCCGGCAATTCAGTCAGCCTAAAGACTAGTGCTTGTACTTTGCTTTCTTTCCATTGTTTTTGAAAAGTGTATTGCCAATGGTTACATGGAATCACCCAGATCTTTCTAAGTAAGCAACCATACTTATTCTTAAAATAAAAACATTAGAAAGAAAACATAATGCAACAATAAATAGATGTAAACATACACTTAACTTTCCAGGGAATACCAATCAGTCTAATGGGGCCCTTGTAGAAAATGTCTTTCCAGCCCTTCCCTGAGGGCCATCCTTTGTCCATTTGCTGGATCAGAAAGGAGCCAGAAATCAGTTCAGGCTAATCCTTTAAAATCACAATCAGTACTCTGATGCCTCCCAGAAGACCTGAATTTGGCAATAACTTAAGTTAGCCTTTCCTTCAATAAATGCAACTGATTGCATCTCCACTTTAAATTTACCATATATATTTAAAGGTCTACATATAATAAATTATCCAAGCCAAATGTCGCCAAGAAGTCCTCCTTTCCCTCCTCCCTTTTTGTCCATTGGAATGTTATATTTCTGACTCTTCTTCTACTGGTTATGTTTTCCATTTAGAAGGTTTTTCTAGAGAAGATAAGTCCTGAATCACTAATAACCAATCCCAATGAATGCATAACTTGGGGTACGTCTAGACTACATGCCTCTGTCACCAGAGGCATGTAGATTAGGCTACCAGACATAGGAAAATGAAGCGGCGATTTAAATAATCGCCGCTTCATTTAAATTTACATGGCTGCCACGCTGAGCCGACAAACAGCTGATCAGCTGTTTGTTGGCTCAGCGCGATAGTCTGGATGCGCGGGTGTCGACATCAAAGGTATTTGTCGACCACCCAGGTATGCCTCCTGGGATGAGGTATACCTGGGTGGTCAACAAATACCTTTGATGTCGACACCCGTGCGTCCAGACTATTGTGCTGAGCCGACAAACAGCTGAACAGCTGTTTGTCGGCTCAGCATGGCAGCCATGTAAATTTAAATGAAGCAGCGATTATTTAAATCGCTGCTTCATTTTCCTATGTCTGGTAGCCTAATCTACATGCCTCTGTCGCCAGAGGCATGTAGTCTAGACGTACCCTTAGGATATGTCTACACAGCGAAGTTATTTTGAAATAACCGCCATTATTTTGAAATAACTTTTCTAGCATCTACATAGCTATTCTGTTATTTTGAAATGAATTCGAAATAGCAGAGTGCTTATTTCAAAATTGGCAAACCTCATTCCATAAGGAATAGTGCCAATTTCAAAATTTCTATTTCGAAATATGCTCTGTGTAGATGCTTATTTCGAAATAGGGGGCCTCCAGCCCTTCCCAGGGTGCCCTGCTGGCCGCCCTGGCCACAAGGCAACCTCTGACCTGATGCCCTGCTGGAACTTGTTCCAACCAGCCTTAAATGCGATTCGACGTCCACTCAATGTGGACATGCTATTTTGAAATGCATTTTGTGTAGACAGCTTATTTCTAAATAACACATTTTGGATTAACTATTTTGAAATAGCTTATTTTGAAATATGTCTATAGTGTAGACATACCCTTATTGATTGACGAAATATGTTAGTCAGCTTAGCTAACACAATCCCATTCACTCATACACATTCTTCTTTGTGCACTTTTGTATTGGTTGGATTTATCATAGAACGGGGTGGGCAATAATTTTTGACGGGGGCCACTCCAATATTTTGGAAAGTGGTTGAGGGTCGCACTCTTTCAGGCTATTAATGGGGGATTTCCAGGGCCTGGGATGGAGGTTGGGTGCAGAAAGGAGCTTGGGGTAAAGGATTGGGGTGCAGGACTGAGAGTGGGGTCTGGGAGGGAGTTGGAGTGAAGGAGGCAGTTTTGACATAGGGCAAGAGTGTGGGGTGCAGGAGTTTGGACTGCAATCTAGGGTAGGAGGGGATTGTGATCTGGGGCAGAGGATTGGGGTGCCAGATCTGGGAGAGGATGTGAGTGCAGGAGGGAGTAGAGGTATGGGGAAGGGAAGCGCTGGGGTGCCAGAGGCAGGCTTTGGCTGGGAGGTACTTACCAGCAGAAACCTAAGGCAGAGTGTCTGCTGCAGGCTGCTCGGTGTTACACCTGACTCCACTCCAGGCATGGGAGGGAGGGTTAGAGAGTCGAGGAGGAAGGAAGAAGGCTTCCTACACTGCCCCTGCTCCCAGGAAAATTCTCAGCTCCTATTGTTTGAAAATTGAGAGATTGGCCAATGGGAGCTAAGAGATTTTACTAGAGGGTGGGAACAGTATGAGAAGTCCCCCTTCTCCCTCCTCAATAGTCCGGAATGGATATCTGGCTTTTTAAAGTGTGAGCTGTTTTCTGCCTACGTGTTCCAGTGGGACAGCCACAGGCCAGATCCAATGGAAGGGATATCCAGAGATCATCAAGTCCAGTCCCCTACCCTCATGGCAGGGCCCAAGCACTGTCTAGCTCATCCCTGATAGATGTCTGTCTAAATATCTCCTGTGATGGAGATTCCACAACCTCCCTAGGCAATTTATTCCAGTGCTTAACCACCCTGGGTATGTCTACACTACCCTCCTAGTTCGAACTAGGAGGGTAATGTATGCATACCGCACTTGCTAATGAAGCCCGGGATTTGAATTTCCCAGGCTTCATTAGCATAAGCGGGGAGCCGCCATTTTTAAATCCCCGCTGCTTCGAACCCCATGCAGCGCGGCTACACGGGGCTCGAACTAGGTAGTTCGGACTAGGGTGCCTATTCCGAACTACCGGTACACCTCGTTTCACGAGGAGTAACGGTAGTTCGGAATAGGCACCTAGTCCGAACTACCTAGTTCGAGCCCCGTGTAGCCGCGCTGCACGGGGTTCGAAGCAGCGGGGATTTAAAAATGGCGGCTCCCCGCTTATGCTAATGAAGCCCGGGAAATTCAAATCCCGGGCTTCATTAGCAAGTGCGGTATGCATACATTACCCCGCTAGTTCGAACGAGCGGGGTAGTGTAGACATACCCCCTGACAGTTAGGAACTTTTTCCTAATGTCCAACCTAAACCTCCCTTGCTGCAGTTTAAGCCCATTGCTTCTTGTCCTCTAATCAAAGGCAAAGGAGAACAATTTTTCTCCCTCCTCCTTGTAATGTCCTTTTAGATTGAAAACTGCTTTTGTGTGCCCTCTTAAGTCTTCTCTTTCCTATGTTAAACAAGCCCAGTTCTTTCAGTCTTCCCTCATAACTCATGTTTTCTAGACCTTTAATCATTTTTGTTGCTCTTCTCTGGACTTTCTCCAATTTCTTCACATCTTTCTTGAAATGTGTTGCCCAAAACTGGACACAATACTCCAACTCTGAGTAGAGCAGAAGAATGACTTCTCATGTCTTGCTCACAACACTCCTGTTAATGCCTCTCAGAATCATGTTTGCTTTTTTTCATCAATATCACACTGTTGACTCATATTTAGCTTGTGGTCTATTATGACTGCTAGATCCCTTTCTGCATTATTCCTTCCTAGACAGTCACTTCCCATTCTGTATATGTGAAACTGATTGTTCCTTCCCAAGTGGAGCACTTTGCATTTGTCCTTATTAAACGTCATCCTTTTTACCTCGGACCATTTCTCTAGTTTGTCCGAATCATTTTGACCTGTGACCCTATCCTCCAAAGCACTTTCAACCCCTCCCAGCTTGGTATCATCTGCAAACTTAATTTTTTATTCAAATGCAGTGAGCATATTTCTGCACACTTTAGAACATATCTGAGTACAGAAAAACAGCACCTCAAACTTTAATTGTGCTGTGGAGATCATTGCTTCAATGAATCACAAAAAAACCCTGTAATGTTTAACTTCTTTAGGATTCTCATATTTAACTCCAAAATGGGGACCAAAGTGTTCATGTCCTGTTTTTCATGGCACTTCTTGTAAGATGAGTTTAACTTAGAACCTCACTACTTTTCTTGTTCATACTCCTTTCATCACTGTGGTATCTGAATGTTGAACCCTGCTATGAGGTAAGTGGATAGGTGGTATCCTGGCTTGTGCATCAACAGAATGTGTAAGGCCCAGAATGCCCCCTGCTATGGAGAAACATGCTGGTGAGGCGCGAGATGTTTGAATCCCGCGCTTCATTTGCGGTTTCGGTTGCCCTGATTCAAGCTGGGGGGCTAATGTAGACATACCCTAACTGATAGATTATTCCTGTTTTATATAAATTCAAGTTTTTATAAAATGATGATGATGATTCAGGACAGAAATGGTGACCATGGCCTCTTGTTTGTCAGAGGCTGGAAATGGATGGCACGAGACAAATCGCTTGATCATTGTCTTCGGTCCACCCCCTCTGGGGCACCTGGTGCTGGCCACTGTCAGCAGACAGGCTACTGGACTAAATGGACTAAATGTTCTTATGAAAACCACAGGAAGGAGTACAGCATGGTCCTGTCTAAGTTCTTTGACTCTCTCACCCTCCCTCCCTTTTGTGGGTAAAGGTGCTAGAGTTTGTCCCTAGCAGAAGCAGAGATACAAACTATAAAATCTTGTTGCTCCCAGGAGATAAGGGCAGAAGTATGCTCCCCTTACATGCTGTAGGGCAGTGATCTCTAACCTTTTAAAGCACGAGATCACTTTTTGAACTTATGTGCAATCCAAGATCTGCCTGAAATATAAATACCTTTGCACCACCTCCTTCCTGCCCCTTCTCCGAGCCCCTGCCCCTGCTTACTCTATCCTCCCTCACTTTCATCAGGCTGGGGCAGAGGTTGGGGTGCAGGCTCTGATCTTGGATTAAGGGATCTGGAGTGTGAGAGGGGCTCTGAGCTGTTCTTGGGGCAGGCAGTTAGGGTGCAGGTGGAGGGTTCTAGGTGCAGGCTGTGGGAGGGTGTTTGGATGCAGGAATGCTCAGGGCTAAGACAGGGGCTTGAGGTGTAGGAGGGAGTTCCTGACTGGGGTAGGAGTTTGGGATGTTGGCTCCAGCTGGGCCCTGCTTACCTCAAGTGACTCCTGGGTGGTGGTGCAGTAGGTCTAAGGCAGGCTCACCCTTGCGCTGGTCCTGGACCACTCCCTAAAGCAGCCAGAAAACTCCATCCCAAGTCCTGTTGTGCCCCCTCTCTGCTTTACGGAGATAGGATACAGAGTGGGAGGAGTGCACCTTGACATCAGTGCCCCTCTTCTCCCTTTCTGCCATGTACAGAAAGCAGGAGTCTCCTAGGGGAGGGGGAGCTTCAAGGCAAAGGGCAGGAGTTGCACAGTAATTGGGGGAGAGGCAGCTGAAGTGCTGGCACTTGATAGCCTCTTGGCCAAACCAGTCAGGATCACCTGTCAGAGGCTCCAAGATCTACCAGTAGATCCCGATCTACTGGCTGGTGACCACTGCTCTGGGGAAATAAGTCTTCACCAACTGGCCACTCTCTGCATTAAAGGGAGAGCAGTTTCGTGGCAAAAAACTCTACCTAGGAGTCAGTACGCCTGTGGGCGGGGTGGAGCAGATACTCCCTTTTGCTAATACCTGATGATAATATAGATTTATAGCTAGAGGCCTGAGTCAGACTGAAGCACCATTGTTCTAGGCATAGACCAACTTACAGTGAGTGACCAACACTGCTTAGAAGGTTGATAGTTAATCTTGGAGAAGTGCCGGGGTTTGGTGCTTTGTTTCTAATTTCCAATTGTAGAATCACTTTTGCAGCACCAATGTCTTAAAACCCCAGTTGATGCTATGGAGAGCATCTTTCATATTACAGAGTGGGCAAAACTGATTTGTAAAAATGAAACCTCCTAAAGACACTTCTTATTTTTTTAATAAGATTAAATGTGATTATGGCAATTTTGCCAATGGCTACAATCAGAAATATGACTCTTCTAACACAATTAACAATTTCAGAGTCAAATTTAGGGTTTAAAAAATCCATATGTCCTAGCACTTTTTGTAGATGGTGGTGGTATGTTTATGTACCTTAATCAATAACACTATGGCATGTGTCCGTCATATATTTTCTGTCTGTGGAGAAGAAAAAGTGAACACTTTCAGTCTAATGGTATTAGCTGTGGAGCCTCCACATGGAAAATGGAGAAAAGAAAATGTATCCTTTTCTGGCTAGTGCATCAACAGAATTGTTAATAAAGATTCAGTTGAATGCCAAATTCTACTTGAGTTACTTCTGTGCTTAGCCAGCTGAGAGCAAAGGGGTATTAATGAAGGCAGAATTTCACTGGCAGGATCTTTGTTACCAATGTGTAACGCAAGCCAGAAAGAATACAGTGTGGCATTCAGATTGCAGGGCGTGTAATTTTTTAAAAAAATGTATATAAACATCTTAATATCAGTCTAGCTAAACAGAAAATTGTAAAGTCTTTTTTTTCAATGCACGCTAATCCAAAAAGTATGTTGAGATTTTTCTTGGTTACACGTTAGAACGTCTTTGTGACTTGTTTGCAGGTTTTTGTTTGTATTTTGTGTATGAGATGAAAACATGAACAAGGAAATTAAATGGGGTGGATTCTGAATAGCTATCAATCAAGTTATTTACTTTGGAAACTCTTTTAACATCTCAGCTAAGAGTTTTAAATAATGTGTGATTATAGAGGGCTTTTTTTCTTTTGGGTGGGGAATAATAGTATGACTAAGAAATAAAGCCAAATCTCATTTCAAAGAACTTGAGCTGTGTCTGTCCTTGGCTTATATTCTTGTGTTTAGCCCTTGGCAAGAGACTGCTGCTAACACTGACATATTTTTCTTACACTTTTCTATCTTTCAGGGACATTTGGAAAGTCTTTATGGAAGCCTCAACTGGACTCTCTTTCGAGCTGTAGGCAGCTAACAAGTTGTCAACCAAAAACTTTTCATCATAATAATGCTCAAGCCTCATTGGACTTAGACTCTGAGGCAGAAGAAGATGAAAATGACAGGATAGTTTCTGAAGAGGAAAACAACATTTGTACTTACGCACAGGGCTTTGAAAATTTTAGAACTCCTTCTTTCCAGTCGTATGACCTGGACACATAGCTGCTTTTGGATTTGCCATTGATTGACGGAACCAAAGAAATATTTTGACATACTACCTCAATGTGGAGCTTTATTTAAAAGGGGTGGGAAGGGGATCTATATTTTGAATGGAGCTATGAAATCAAAAAGAATGAATACATTTTTATACAAAAAAAACAAAATTGCCAAAATGTTATAAAATTTTATACAGAGACTACATTCCTTAGAGAAGTACTATATTTCTAATTATTTTATAGCTTTGTTTTATGCAAACAGTATCTCTTGTAAATTAATGATGTAAATAATACTATGTATATTTCCTATCAGACTTCATTTTATTGAAATGAGTACTAAACCGTCTTAAACTTGTACCAGTACCTGTACCATTTTATGAACAAATGTTCCATACTGTTTGCAGGTACCATGCATCTTGTTTGCACATCACTTAATAAAATATGCTGCCTTGTGGTCTTGAGCCACATTAGTGTATGAAGAATGCAAGGTGGAGGTATGTTCATAGAAATTGAAAGTGTACATTTTGTGTATAACCCTCTAGCCTATAGCTCATCAATTTGTCTAGCATGTAGAGCATATGGATATTAGATGTCCGCTGCCCTTAGAAGTGGTTTTGCTAATACAGCTTCCACAAATTGTCCCACATGCACACAAGGCCAGATGTCTAGACAGCTGTCTAGCTATGTGTGCATACAAATAACTTGAATGTACGCATCTACTGCTGGATATGCTGGGAGGACACAAATACAGAGTAAGCAACTTAGTTTAAACAATCAGGACCTACACATTTGTCTGGTGGTATCATTCTCTTCTAAATGAATGGCTTGAATGCTAAATATTTCTTAGATATTCAGTGCATGTCAGAATCTGTGTGTTCCCCAAACTCACTCTCTCTCCTGTTCCTCAAACCACTTCTACACCCAGCATAAAAAGGTAACCGGTGTACAAGACAATTCTTCTTTGGTTTAACTGCTGCTGCTGCTGTTCCTCTTGTCAGCTCTCTTCTCTGTATAGACGATGATTGTGAAATGTACTTATTTTTCACTCAAGGTGAGCAGTTATAAGTTTAAATTTGTGCTAGATTAAATTGAGGAGCCCAATATCATTAGCCATCCTAAAACTAGAGAAAAACACTCACTATATGATGGCAATTAAGACTAAATAAGAATTCTCCCTTTTTTGTTTTCTTTGGTACAGATTCCCAGTATTTTAAAAAGCTGTGAATTCTCTTGTCAGCAGTGTATTAAAACAATGTGTCTCCACAAGTTTTACTATTAGGGGACTTAAGTTTTCAAGTCTGCTCACTTTGAAGGTGCAAATTTATATAGTTGTCAAACTTACTTTTAAACTAAATTAAAAACAGCTGTTTGAACAGCACATCATAGACAGTTTTCAGAGGATAAATCTGGAGCAAAAGGCTTCTCTGCCTAGAGTAGCTGAGTTAAGGGCTTTTTGTTTGTAGCCAGAAACCTGCTACGCAGATTGCAGAGTAATTTCCCTTCTTTAATTTAGGCGCCAGTATTAGAGACAGGAAGTTAATCCGTCCTTAATCACTGGTGGTCTGAATGTAGAGAATGGATTTTTCATGCTTTATTTATCATATTGCCAGGTTTTCTGAATCGTATTGTTAATTTGCCTTCATTGCAGCCAGATGTGGCGATGTGGTGACAGACGTTGCTATGGTTATTTTATTATGATTAACTGCATTTTTAAATATATTAATTTTTCCTGAGTTGAGCACAAATCTCTAAGTCAATAATACTTAAATCTTAAAATAGATTCACTCGTTAAACCAATAGTTTTTCCTCACCGCTAGCTTTTCTCTAAGTGTCATAACTTGGATCTCTAACCAGACATCATTTCCCCAATATCCAGAGAAAGTAAAAAACAAAACCATTAATGCTCTTCATTGCAAAATACAATTTTATGTTTAAAAATCCCAGTTAAAATGTTATGAATAAAAATAGTCTTTGAAAGCATAGAGTTTATTTCATATGTACGACAAGGGAAAAAGCCAACATTTCTTTCCTTTTCTTCCACTTCCAAATATTTTTATGAATTGAACTGATAGAACAAAATGCCCCAATCTTTCAACAACATAGAGCTCATTATAGTGTCAATGCTCATGTTTTTAATGCTTCCCATGTGATGTAAAGATATTTCAAATGGTATCCTAAAAATACAAACATCAGTATTTGTGATGGGTATTTTTTCTTCGTAATTTAAGTATCACTGACATGGGAATAAAAATGAGTCTTTATTTTTCTGGTGACGTGAGTTTTACTGTTTAGGAAGAGGACTGTATTTATATGGTGTAGTGTAACATCACATGATACACTGACATTTTGTAAATAGCAAGATACAATTTTTAATAGATAGTTTTAACGTTGGAGGTGTAACCTAATGAGATGTTCAGGGTCTGCAAATGTAGTTTTTCATTCTGAGATTCTGCCTTTTTTTGTTACACAGTTGGGTTCTGGATTCGTTTTCAGGAGCTTTGAGCCTTAGAACCATGTCTCTCCTGGCTTATCAAATGGCAGCTATTGCGTCTATTGGCATTTTGAGAAAGACTGAGGGCAGTGTTTCAGTTGCTTTCAAAAGAACATATGTCTTATAGCCAATCCTGAGAATTATAGTCCTGTCTGCAGTCTTAATTTCCTACTCTTAAAAGGGTTGAGAAGGATGTGGTGGAAGAATGGTCATTGACTTCAGCTGGTTTCCTTTATCCATATTGGTGTGGTTTTTGCCCTGGATATCAAAGATTCTTTGAGGCTTCCATAGCTTAATGATGACAAGAGGACAGGTGTCCATGCGGATTCTTATTATCAACAGCTGCTAAAATATATATCTTACCCTGACTTATTTGATGACCTGCCTGCAGTCCCCAGGAGGGGAAGAAAGTGATGATTGTGTAGTTTTGGTTTGTTTTTTCCTCTTCTCTGCAAGATATGAGATTGATTTTTGCATAATTGCTCATCTGCCCTGAGGAATCTCCTTGTACAAATATCTGCCAAATTTTGTTCTATCTCCATCCTGGCCAGTACATAAGAACGGCCATACTAGGTCAGCCAAAGGTCCATCTAGCCCAGTATCCTGTCTGCTGACCATGGCCAATACCAGATGCCCCAGAGGAAGGGAACTGTCGGCCGATGGTCAGGGCTGTGTGTGTGTGTGTGTGTGTGTGTGTGTGTGTTACACCAGAGTCTTCAACTGCTGGGACACAAGGCCCCGTTGCAGTGGGCAGTCTAGGAGAGACTGACGGGCACCCCGAGGAGTTTAACGTCCGTGTCTTTGTCTGCTAGGATTGGGATCCCTTCGCGGAGGGCAGCCAATAGGCTGACAGAGGCCCCAGAGTTTATAGGAAGAGCTTATTACATCTCATATTTTAACTGTTAGGATACAGGATCCCTTCGCAGCGAGCAGCCTAGGGAAGACTGAGAGATGCCCCTACGGATCTGTCCTCTGGAAGCAACACAATCCAAATGCTCCAGGTCCTCCTATATCTGTCCCTTATGACCGGCTGAAATTCTTTTAAATTGTGCTTCATTCTGTTACAGTAACTGAAAGAGTCAGGTTAAAGCTTAAACAGTTACAGGTTTATTTAAAGAAGCTTATAAATCATATGGTTACAATGACTATTGCTCTATTTCTTAACTGCTAGCAAATATAGATCTTAAAAATGGTTACAAAGAAAATAAAAATAGAAAATAGAAATAATGGTACCAAGTAACAGCTTAATCTTTAAAGAGCTCTAAGTCTATGTGTACACTTAAGACAAAGGACACATCCAGGTACAATTTTTACCCCCTTCTGTGCCTCTCGACTCCACTGTGCCTCTCGACTCCAGTGTATCAGGCCAGGGCCAGTCCCTCAATTCCTAGGAAAGACGAATACGAGGTGGGTGTCCCCATGGAACCTCGGGAGGTCAAACACCTAACCTGACCAGCAGATGGATGGTAGATTGACACTCAGACTAAGTGTGCTGCTGGACCCATCTTTATACCCATAGTGGCCCGTATCATCTTTCTTATCTAAGATGCCAAATTGTGTTGGTCTGTCTTTGTTATGCCAGTTCTTACAAGGGAGTTTCAACTTAATTTACACTTGTAAGAGAGATAACTAAATTGTGAGTACTGGACATTTTTTTACTGGGCAGGAGATTCCCTTCCCTCCTACCCCCCCCCCCTCCCCCCCGGACAGTGTGTGTTCGTATCAATATAGGTTTCAGTCAAGGGCACTCCTTGGCAGCCTCTTGGTCAGCAATTGGCTTATCTCTGTTTACAACCATCCAAGGTCACAGCAGCCTGCATATCCGGGCCTTCTGTCAAGGATCTTACTGCTCTGTGTGCCCTGTATGCTTCAGGCAAGTAAAAGTGGGTGTTACAGGGGGGTTCCTGTCTGGCTACAGGAACACAACAGGTAATCCACACATGATCCTTTCCTTGTCACCCACCTCCAGAAAAACAGAGGCTATGGACACCATTCCTACCCATTCTGGCTAATAGCCATCGATGGACCTAACCTCCATGAATCTATCTAGCTCCTTTTTGAACCCTATGTTATAACCCTATGTATGTCACTGCCATCAATCTGCAAATGCAGCATTTATCTCCTTTTTGCTGAACTAAGGAAATATAATGGCTAAAAGCAGATCTTTAATGAGAAGGGGTACCTGAGGCTCTGTCTAGACAAGATAGAAGTGCTGCTGATTTGATGGCAGGAGGCAACTAGTTGTGGGCTGTGATTGTTTCTAAGGAGGACTGGTCACTTCTGGAACACCTCTTGCTCCCAGATAGCCAGAAGTACCTTTACCTTTTGCCATGAAGATTTGAATAATTGTATTTCCTATGTCCAAGACTAGCTCCATTGCTGGCAGAATGCTTCTCTCTCTGGAGCTTTTTTTTTTTTTTTTTGGTCCAGCACAATGGATATTATGTTCATCAGCCAGAATGTGGTCACAAAGATAAATTGTATTTCTTAGGAAGGGTGTAGCCATAGAAGTTCATTCAATGGTATTATAAATAATTATGGATCACTAACACAACTTCTGCTTGGTGAAATGGCAGAAGAATACTATAGACCAGACAAGCTTCAATTCTTTCTCCATTGTAATTAGCTACTCTGCTGGCTTAATCAAATGAAGTGGACTTGTTCAGCTACCTCCTGAGTGCTTCTATGCCAGAGCTACTCAACATGCAAACCACATGTGGCCCATTTGTTTGCGTCTCGTGGGGCTGTTTGGGTTTACACTGGGCTCATCACGTGGTCTCTGGATGGGATCCTTTGAACATGGCCTCCACTGGCAACACGCTCCCAGTTGAGGTGAGCATGGAAAGGTGCAAGCGGACGGGCTGGCTGGAACAGGTGGGTACAGAGTGTCAGCATTTGTAGCCCCCAGAGAGGAGGTGCCGGGAGTGCCAGGGCATTTGTATTCATGCCCATCAGTATGAAAAGCTATTTGCATATAATTGCATGTATACGCAACCACACTTAAGTTGCTGCCCTCGGCATATGCTGTGAGTATCGTTGTGGCCCCCAGGGCTTCCAAAGTGGAGTAGCCTTGCTCTATGCCAACATCATTGATAGAACATTGGTACCAGAATCTGGCTTCTGCCACATTACAATACTATTTACACCAATAAACTGCTTTCCCTTTTAATCTTCCCTCAGGAGAAGGGAAATATAGACCTCAACATCAGGGCAATATAAGCTAAAGAATGAAAGGTATCAAAAGCACCAGCGGTCTAGAGATTTGCTGTAATCGGGGGAAAAAAGTGGTGTACTGTGCCTTGGCAGAAGGACAAAAGCTATAAAGTAGCATTTAGAATGAGTTTAATTTTACATAAATGTGGCCACACAGGAGGTGGAAAAGTGAAGTGGTGCCAATGATGGAAAATATGACTAATTAAGAAACAATATTAACCCCAAGAATAAAATATCTTGACTTCACAGGTCCTATAAAGTGATGCTTTATTTATTTTTTTAGTTCTAATATAACTTAAATATAGTTGTATCCTGTGTGTATCATATCACAGAACATTCTCCAGAATCTAATAATAATATTTGAATCTACTAATATTCTAATTTTTTAAATAAATCTAGAGTGGCTAATGTTGTTTCAGCCTTGCAGGAAATGTGTTTTAAACAGACCACTTAACTGAAGAGCTCAAATTAAATAAGAATAATGCTATATTATGTGGTCATCTCTTAAACTGCCTTGCTGAGAAAACGACATCAATTCTATAAACCTTGATTTACCTAGATTGCATTTTGTATTTCTGTTTTGTACTAAACTGCTGGAATTATGTCAAATCAGATTGGGTATTGCCAATTACCAGTATCTCTCCTCACCCTCAATTTTCTTCACATTCAAGTTAAGATCAAGGGAAAGAGAGATTCATGGAAACTGAAGTGATTAGATCCTAAAAGAGCATCTCTCCCACTTCCTTCTCCTCCTCTTTGTCTCCGCCCTCCATCTTCACGCTCTGCCAAACAGTCTTGGACCTCTCATGACAAAACATGTTTCTTATTTCCAATTCTTTGTAAATCCTCCACAGCCATATGCTATTCGGAAACAGTGGAGTCTAAAGTGGACATAGGTTTCTTTCACTTCCCCCAGCATTCTTACAGATGTTGCAGTAAATCAATTACAGGTCTGACATACTGTTTGGCTGCATGACAAATGTTCCATAATAATGCAGCTCAGTAAAATGTGGAATTTTTGAGGTAGTGTGTGTAACATTTTCAGTACAGTTGTAAATTCCTGGCCATGTCAGCACAGGTGGAGAATAGGTCATAAATAAAATTTAGGATTAGTAGACAAAGAGTTCCCTAGCTGGTTGACCAGTTCCGTGATTTAATTCAGCCACTTAAAATGTTGAAAAAAAGTCTTGATAAAAATAATAATCTTGCCAGCAATGTTTTAGAGAGGGGAATGTGCTGTGCAAACCAAAGTAACTGCAGTCATAATTGTATTTGCTTATAGAGATACTAAGCTTCATGGAAACATATTGGCTAAGTATTGCATAGCCATTTCAGTTGCTTGCAGTGAACTGGAGGATGGTAAGGGGCATGATAGACAATAAAATGCCGTGTCAACATGGATTGTATGGGTTAATAACAAGGATTCTCTTGTGTTCACTTACATGACTCAGTGTAAGGTCAATTCTTGCAGCTGGCTCTGTGAAGGTGTACCCCCATTAACTTTGTGCACTGATGTAAAGGTCTACCCATATAGACCTCAGTGCAGGGGAGGGGTTAGAATAGGCAGTAAATTGTTTCTGAAAATACTTTGTTTTTTCTGTCAAGTATCAGGGGTAGCCGTGTTAGTCTGGATCTGCAAAAGTGACAAGGAGTCCTGTGGCACCTTATAGACTAACAGATGTATTAGAGCATAAGCTTTCGTGGGCAAAGACCCACTTTGTCAGATGCATGTAGTGGAAATTCCAGAGACAGGTATAAATATTCAGGCCAGAATAAGGCTAGAGAATCCTGACTGAATTAACCTCGTTATCTCTAGTCTTATTCTGGCCTACATATTTATACCTGTCTCTGGAAATTTCCCCTACATGCATCTGACGAAGTGGGTCTTTGCCCACGAAAGCTTATGCTCCAATACATCTGTTAGTCTATAAGGTGCCACAGGACTCCTTGTCACTTTTGTTTTTTCTGATACCTAATGAATTAGAGTTTGAATTGTGAACAATTTGGGTATTTCATGTTATCAGAGGTGGACTGCCCCACTCATTTATCTGTAACTTTTAACAATCAAATTGGAATTAGAGATGGACTTCTGCTATGAAGTTTGGAACTAGATGAAAATGTCCCCTGAGCCTGCATGTGGAAGATTTGCCAGGATGTGATTCAGAATGTTATAAGGAGAGAAGTATGTTCACTGTAGATCTCAATGGGATTTACCCAGTCCTCAGACAGGAAAGTCTGGGTCTGGGTTTGAGAGGTATACCCCTCCCTATCCCTTCTTACAATTGTCATTAAAATAGTTCACCTGGCCATACTGCTTAAGTTACAACTAAGTCTTCAACCTTATCTTTGCCTTTTTGTGTGTGTACGTTATGTTAAAGTCTTTAATTGAATGATCAAATACCATTTTCTTAAACACAGTAGAACTCCATGGACTGTTTGAAAATTGAACATCTGAAAATTGCAGTGCCTAAGTTAATTTATGACTAATTTGGGGATAGTTTGCATAATGAATGGTAACTATGTTGTGCGTGCTTTTTCCTTGAGAGATGCATCTTTTTTGTGCCATCAAATCTGTGTAGCTACTTGAAGATTGTCTGAAGGACTGAAGTCACATTCATCAGACTAAAGATGACTTTGGTGGCAGAAAAATGTGTTCATATAACTGGTTATTAATAAGTTTGATATTGATAAATTAAGGTTTTACTATAGAAAAATATAATGCAATGCTTCCTACAACCTTAGGTATGCATGTGTAACATCTTACTTTCCCCCCAATTGTTCATCCACGAATTCTAATTTTATTTATAATCCTGACTATATCTAATCAGGGCTTCATTTTAAATTAATTGATTAATCTTTAAAGTTTGTATAATGCCCTGTTCACTTGTTAATTATATGAGTAAAAAAGGAGTTAGTAGATGTATCTACTGTTACACTGGTGATCACTGCTACAGAGGGGAAAAATCAAGTCAATGTTTCAAAAAATGGGTATGCCAAAAGTTGCTATTTGCTTTATGTAAGGGAATATTCATAACTATTAGCATAACTATCAGAAGGTTGAAAAAGCTACCAGAGGAGAAGTTGTTCTGGATTTGATTTTAACAAATAGGGAGGAACTAGTTGAGAACTTGAAAGTGGAAGACAGTATGGGGGACAGTTATCATGAAATAATAGAGTTCATGATCTTAAGGAAAGGTAGAAGGGAGACCAGCACAATTGAGGTAATGGATTTCAGGAAGGCAGATTTTGATAAGCTCAGAGAACTTGTAGGTAAGGTCCCAGGGGAAGCAAGACTGAAGGGAAAAACAACTGAGGAGAGTTGGAAGTATTTCAAAGGGATGTTGTTAAGGGCCCAAAAGCAAACAATTCCGCTGTGTAGGAAAGATAGAAAATACGGCAAAAGACCAGCTTGGCTTAACAAGGAGATCTTGCATGATCTCAAAATAAAAAAGGAGTCCTATTAAAAAATGGAAACTAGGACAAATAACAAAGGATGAATATAGGCAAGCAACACGGGAATGCAGGGGCAAGATTAGAAAGGCAAAGGCACAAAATGAGATCAAACTAGCTACAGGCATAAAGGGAAACAAGAAGACCTTTTATAAAGACATTAGAAGCAAGAGGAAGACCAAGGACAGGGTAGGCACACTGCTCAGTGAGGAGGGAGAAGCAGTAACAGGAAACTTGGAAATGGCGGAGATGCTCAATGACTTCTTTGTTTCGGTCTTCACCGAGAAGTCTGGAGGTGTGCCTAAGGTAGTGAATACAAGCAGAGAGAGGGTAAGTTTAGAAGACAGGATACACAAAGAACAAGTTAAAAATCACTTAGGAAAGTTAGATGTCAGCAAGTCACCAGGTCCTGATGAAATGCATCCCAGGATACTCAAGGAGCTGACAGAGGAGGTATCTGAGCCTTTAGCTATGATCTTTGAAAAATCATGGCAGACAGGGGAGATACCAGAAGACTGGAAAAGGGCAAATATTGTGCCCATCTATAAAAAGGGGAATAAGAACAACCCAGGAAACTATAGACCGGTCAGTTTAACGTCTGTCCCAGGGAAGATAATGGAGCAGGTAATTAAGGAAATCATATGCAAACACTTGGAAGGTAATAAAGTGATAGGGAATAGCCAGCATGGGTTTGTGAAGAACAAGTCATGCCAAACTAATCTGATAGCTTTCTTTGATAGGATAACGAGCCTTGTGGATAAGGGAGAAGTGGTGGATGTCATATACCTAGACTTTAGTAAGGCATTTGATACGGTCTCGCATGATATTCTTATTGATAAACTAGGCAAATATAACTTAGATAGGGCCACGATAAGGTGGGTGCATAATTGGCTGGATAACCGTAGTCAGAGAGTTGTTGTTAACGGTGCTAAATCCTGCTGGAAAGGGATAACAAGTGGAGTTCTGCAAGGGTCTGTTTTGGGACCCGTACTGTTCAATATCTTCATCAATGATGTAGATATTGGGATAGAGAGTACGCTTATTAAGTTTGCAGATGATACCAAACTGGGTGGGGTTGCAACTTCTTTGGAGGATAGGGACATAATTCAAAATGACCTTAGCAAGTTAGAGAAATGGTCAGAGGTAAACAGGATGAAGTATAATAAAGAGCAATGCAAAGTGCTCCACTTAGGAAGGAACAATCAGTTCCATACATACAAGATGGGAAGCGACTGTCTAGGAAGGAGCATGGCGGAAAGGGATCTAGGGGTCATAGTGGACCACAAGTTGAATATGAGTCAACAGTGTGATGCTGTTGCAAAAAAAGCAAATATGATTCTAGGTTGTATCAACATGTGTGTTGTAAGCAAAACTCGTGAAGTCATTCTGCTGCTCTACTCTGCACTAGTTAGGCTTCAGCTGGAGTACTGTGTCCAGTTCTGGGCGCCACATTGCAAGAAAGATGTGGAGAAATTGGAAAGGGTACAGAGAAGAGCGACAAGAATGATTAAAGGTCTAGAGAACATGAGCTATGAAGCCAGACTTCATGAACTGGGCTTGTTTAGTTTGGAAAAAAGAAGATTAAGGGGGGACATGATAGCGGTTTTCAAATATCTAAAAGGGTGTCACAAGGAGGAAGGAGAAAATTTGTTCCTCTTGGTTTCTGAGGACAGGACAAGGAGTAATGGGCTTAAAGTGCAGCAAGGGAGGTTTAGATTGGACATTAGGAAAACATTCCTAACTGTCAGGGTGGTCAAATATTGGAATAAATTGCCAAGGGAGGTGTTGGAATCTCCCTCTCTGGAGATATTTAAGAACAGGTTAGATAGACATCTGTCAGGAATGGTGTAGACGGAGCTTGGTCCTGCCTTGAGGGCGGGGGGCCGGACTCGATGACCTCTCGAGGTCCCTTCCAGTTCTATGATTCTATGATTCTAACTGAGGTACTCTTAAAAAGGTATAATTACATTAACTTGATGGCTTCTGTGTAAGTTTAATTCGTTTTCCAACGTTCTTGAAAAACATCCTCTTAAAAATTAACTATGTAAAAATGGTTGAATTTACAGGATCTTGTCCTTATGCTCATTAAGTCTTATCTCCTCTATTCTAAATGATTATAAGAAAGAACAGTCAGGCACTGAGTCAGACCAATCTCAGAATATTGTCTGTGACAGTGGTCAAGTCTAGAGCTTCAGGGGGAATGTGCAAAACAGGGAACTTGGAGTGGTCTACATCTGTCCTCCCATCTTCCGGCAGCCAGAGGTTTAGTACTGCCCTAAAAATAAAGTGTGCATCCCTAACCATCCAGTTGGTCTGTTCTCAGTCCTAAATATAAGTCGAGGCTAGACGATAGCAGGCCATTTTTTGGCAAGGGTCCTCTGTTGTGGAACACTTTAACAGAGCAAAGATGGTGGTTATCTCTCTTTTATATATTCTAGCAGGACAATTTATTTTTGCTTCAGAGGGGTAGCTGAATTAGTCTGTAACTGGAAAAACTTAAAAAAGCAACGAATAATCCTATAGCACTTTAAAGACTAACAAAACACGTAGATGGAATCATGAGCTTTCGTGGGTACAACCCACTTCTGATTACTTTTTGATTAAGTATCCTGTGTTTTTTCTGTGCTCTTCCTAATAGTTGTGATTGGCTTTGCAGCCGTGGTCTCAGGGAAGCCTTTGAATTAACGGACTGGATATTTGTTACTTATAATAGATTTTTAGTGTTGGGCTTTTTTTTACTTGCTTTAGATTCTTTTTCAATAAGCACGCTCTAAATGGATTAAACATATTGCAACAACACATCTTCCCCTTAAATGCTGTTTTAACAGAAGAAAAGAAACTTGTTGGTCAAGGAAAAACATTTGAAAATACAATCAATGATATAAAGTTGTTGAGAGAGATATTGCTAGTGAGTTTCAGTTTTGTTCAGTTGTCCTTAGATCTGATGGACAGAAAACGATTTCATAATATTGTATGTACATACAGGAATGTTATGTACTGATTTAAAAGGCTCAAATTTCATTATAAAGCTGGCTAAAACTTTCAACGCAAATACAGAAACAAGCCTGCTTTTTCAAATATCCCCCAAAGGCATAACTATGTTCTTTCTACCATGTAGTTTGGAAAGAGAGGCCAAAGAGCATGAGGTGTAATTGAAATTAATTCAGTTTTGGCTATGTTATAAAATGCTCCATTATGTAAGTATTTTGTAAGTTTGAATGGGATAATTATGTTGTACTGCTGGAAACTCTTATGACGTTATATTACCACCCAGAGAAATAAATAAGATAAGGTGTATATTAATATAGCGATCACGTAGACATTGGCAAATACTTCCTACATAACAAATATTAATGAAAAGTCTGAAATACCGACCTGTTTCATTTTCAGGCACTTGTGCAACGCAGAAGACAGAATTAAAAACAAAACATAGTTTTGCTGCTAAGAATGAAAACGATCTGAAAGCTTGCAAGGGCTTAATTTCCATTCTGTGAAATGTTAAGAATCTAGGTCCCTTAAGATTCTTTAAAAACAGGCTAAATATCTCCTTATTTGCTGATAGAGATATAGCTGGTGTCCTGATGCTTAAAAACTTGGCCTGCCTCAATGTTACAAATATGTGATTTGACCATAGCTGGACAAATATTCAGGAGATAGGGGAATAGCTATAAACATTTTTGGTCATGGTTTCACCCCCTTTTATTTACTTATCCTAGAATAGTTCTGTGAAGGATGCCTGGCAGTGCTCTCTACTTCAGTCCTGTTGTCACCTGTAAAATGAGAAATAGAGAAACATGAAAACTTAAAATTCCCATTCTGTCTCTCCCCCCTCCCTTCCACTTGTTGGCTATCTCCACATTCTACTTTTTCAGGTTGAGAAGTCTGACACTCTTTCTTGTATGCAATCCTCTCTCGCTTTGTCTAGGCCTGTATCCTTTCCAGATCAGATTTCTGCCAGCGTACTCTAAATGGAACCAGAAGTGGAAAGGAAATGTGAATTCCAAATTCATGGCCCCACATGGAGAACGACTTGCCAGAAGAGGACTTCTACTGCAGGGTTAGGCTAAGACTACCAGACACCTTGCTCTCTCACTGTGTGATACCTTCACAGTCGCTGTCTGCAATGAAGCATGAGAGAGCACACTGTTGGGACCATACATTTCCATTCAATGCCAACAAAGTTCAATTCACTCACACACCTTGGTCTCAAATATTCTGACTGTAGAGTATGTAGAAAGGCCTAGCTATTGACATAGGTTTTTTAGGAGGTCAAAATGCCGTGATTGAGACAATATCATTTGGGTTTGACCTTGATTACTGATTGGTTATTTTCTAGCTGTTGCTTTCATTTTTAGTCATATTTTTAATTTGTATCATATACCTGGGGTGGAATCTTAGCTCCTCTGAAATTAATGGAATTTTTGAAATTAAAGTTGAACCAGGATTTTGTCTGTTGGTGGATAATTCTTGAACATGCAAAAACGTGAGATTCTTTGGGCTAATTGTCTCCAGGAAATAATTCAACCAGCTCTATAGTTAGTTTGACAAGGCAAGTGGGATTAATTTCTCTCTAAGATAGAATCTTCTGTAGAGTCTTCCTTTCCCAAAATGTACATAGATAATTTTTATTGATAGCCATTTGGTTTTATTGAATAACCAACTATTTATTATTGAGTTCATACTATATTGCTTTTCCAGCTTGTAATACCTATTTCTTTCACGCATAATACTTCTTAATTTATCAACTCTTGAGAGCACTTAAGCAACTGTGATTCAATTAAATTCCCATGTTCAGTGGCTGAGCCCATGTTTCACACTTCACTGATAAAAGAAAAAGATGGTTTGTTAGAATTATTAACTTCTGTTTGTTTATGGTTTCAACCTAAAAGTCTTTAATGATCACTCTAAATTTTTGTGTGTGCTGATCTAGTAGAGCAAAGCTTGAAGTGCAATCTGAATCTGAAAAACTAAAAAAAAATGTTTTGCTCTAACTTCTTGTTAGTGAATTTAGAGTTCACAAAAGGTGACAGACTGTGGCAGCTTAAGAGAATGATGCCCTTTCTTTAGTTATGCAAAAAGATCACACAGAAGTAGAAAAAATATCGGGTTCTCCTGATTTCTGGCCAGTGCCCTAGACAAGGCTCTCACTGTCCTTTTTACTGACTCATTTAGGTTAATAACATTCAGAAAGGATGCAAGGAATTTGAGGGACCAAACCAAGCTAGGCAAATGAATCTTTGTTTTCCACCTCTCATCCTCCGACCCCCTAGGAAATAACCTGATTAAAGTGGTATAACAATATAATCTAGTTTGGTCAGATGTCTTTCCAGGACCTACCGCTGCTCAGACTTGAGAAAAAAGCAGGTTATTTACAGGTCATTTAAGTTATTGTCCAGTCATTAAGGTGTCTGAGTATTTGGAAACACCTTTGATGGCTTTCATTTGCACATTTAAAACCACAACCATTCCATACCCCACAATTCTAACTTTACACACACGAGTCATACATATACCAAAATAAGATACAGACCCAGCAGATTATAACATTAAAATTGAGAGGTTACATGAGGTAATTTGTCCAAAGCATCATCAATTTATGCATATTCATATTCATAAGACAATTTTACACAGCATGGGAAAAGGAGGGAGGGGGGACACAGCTCCATAGTAAGATGGTTTGCTTTATTATTTGGCCTTCTATTTTCATACAGTTTTGATTTTGGAGCAAACAATTCTGCTTATGTTCTATTACACTTCGTGTTGTATTTTCTGTTTTCTGGCTGTACATTCTGTCTCTAATTTTGTACATAATCAAAATTACCCCCCTCCCCCACAGTAGAACACTACCTAAATGTTGGTTTTTTTTGCATTTCATCCATCCTTTTTGTAGTCCATATACATATGATTTTCAGTGCTGCAACCATCTGAGTTTCGATAAACTACCTATGGGATTGTAATTCCTTTATGATTTTTTTTTTATTTTTGAACTGAGAATGTAGCTTGGTAGGACACATTGGAAAAGCTACAGATATAGGTATTCAATTAAAGTTTCTGAGAAATTAAGAACCATTTCATGTATTATTGGGTACTTGGATTATATATTTTGAACTGACAGATGTCCTTTTTTTAGCATCAATCTCATGAATTTACTCTCCTTTGCAACTTCCATCCTAGAAAAGGAAAAGGTTCACTTTTGGCTTATAATATACTGGCACTAGTTGGCATAAAAATAGTCTATTAGGTATAATCATGTGATTCATGTATCTAGTTATTTATTCCATGCTTATCACCTTCATGTCTGCCATATAAAAGTAAGTCAACCCATTTAATTCTCTTTCCTTTGGTCCTCTCATGTGGGCATGCAATTGACAGTTTCTTAGGGCTATAGTTGGGTTATGGGACATAGGGGGCATTAATTTCAGTGAGAAAAGCCATGACAGAGATAGCTCTGATTCTTTGAAGTGTTTTGGATGAAGAGCTGGGATTAGACACTGTACCAAAAACTACTTAAGCCACAGTTTCAGAAAAGCTGTCTTCCCTGGATGGTATTTCAAAGAAGGATGTCACAGTGGCAAGCTTTTTTCCAACTTGAAAGCTTACCCTACTTTTGAGGTGCCAGTATCATTCTAATTAGGTTACAAAGCATGACAGTTCTCACTGTTTTGGGAAAGTGTCAGGTAATGAAAAGATCCTTGTACAAATGTCTTCAGACTTCCTGTGAGGAGAGAGAACTAATTTTTTCCCCAGGTGCTTCAGCTGAGGTCAAGTTTAATAAATATGTGTGCGCAACATTATCAAGTAGCCATGTAAGTGAATCAGTTATAGAAGCATCTGCTACATGATCATTGGGGAGAAAAAGTAATTAGCAACAGCTGACAGCTTCATTTGCACTTCAGAACCATTTTTGTTGTTGTTGCATTGTTTTCTTAAAGAGCCAAAAGCAGTATGTACTGAAACCAAGTTTAGTTCCATATCTGCAGTTTAGCAAGTTGGGCCTGAGTTATGAATTGAATTAGCCATTCAGATGGTCATATGTACTCCTTTTCAACACTATTTTCATTCTTCTGTTTCAAAATGTAAGAAGGAATCTAGAAGGTACAGCAGAGGTTGCAATGTAGCAGGTCTATATTGAGGTGATGTGGGGCATTCATTATTGGTAGGAAAAGTTCCAGACATTGAAAGTGAAATACAATAAATTTGGTTTCAGCAGTTGTGTCTCTGGAGTCATCGGAATTATTTACCTTTAAGGAACTGCAGTGCTGGTAAACAAGTCACTTAACGAACTGCACTAGTTTTCAGTACATGTCAGAAGATTGAAGATGACCGAACCAGGAAGATAGTATCATGGGCTACGTCTACACTGGCCCCTTTTCCGAAAGGGGCATACTAATTTTCCAGGTCATAATAGGGAAATCCGCGGGGGATTTAAATATCCCCCACAGCATTTAAATAAAAATGTCCGCCACTTTTTTCCGGCTTTAAGAAAAGCCGGAAAAGAGCGTCTACACTGGCCCCGATCCTCTGGAAAAAAGCCCTTTTCTGGAGGATCTCTTATTCTTACTTTGAGGTAAGAATAAGAGATCCTCCGGAAAAGGGCTTTTTTCCGGAGGATCGGGGCCAGTGTAGACGCTCTTTTCCGGCGGACATTTTTATTTAAATGCCGCGGGGGATATTTAAATCCCCCGCGGATTTCCCTATTATGACCTGGAAAATTAGCATGCCCCTTTCGGAAAAGGGGCCAGTGTAGACGTAGCCATGGAGTCTATGTACTCCTTGGCAAAGGAGGCTTGTGTGACATGGTTGAAATGAAATAGTTTACCACACAGTGCTCTATTTTCTTTCTGGTTCACTGTGTACCCTATGATGTTGATGAATTCACTGCAAGTCTGAACATGGACACCACCTTTATTGCGTGAACACTGTCCTTTACTGGAGAAGCAAAAGTACCAAAAGACTGGTATTTGAGATTTCTCCCATGATGTTTTTTTTTCCATGTTGAACAACCAGCTCAACTTGACATCTCTTTACTCCTCGCTCTAATTCTAATAGCTTTGTAGTCTGAGATCCACCTTTGTCCTGACACTCAGCCATTATTTTTACTGTTCTCAGGACCAATGAAGATACCAACAGTCAGATTCCTCCGCTGTAATTTTGTTGCACCTAACTGCGGACGGGCCAAAATGAATCCACATGGTTTTTTCTTCTTTAAAGACAGTTGACCAGCTAAGGCTATTTAAGAACCCCCAAATTTTAGAAATAATGGTAGATGGAGTAAAAAATGAACTAAGTATAAAATGATCTCATTGCTTCTGGCAGTGAGGAGATCAAAAGAGAGATTTTGATTTAAAGAAAGGGTTTAACTTGGATTTCATCTACCTCCAATCACACTAACAGTGTTACAAATTTTTGGCCATTTCCTCCCTTAGATTCTAGACCAAATTGCAAGGCAGATAACATACTCACCCATGCCCCAGTAAAAGTGACATGACCTTTCTCCTGAATCAGGTTATCACAATTTTAATCAGTTTGAATTTGAACTAATGGTATATTCGATCCAGGCCATAGAAAGGTACATTTTTAAAATTTGTGAGCCAATACCTCAGCTTATGTAAATTGGCATAGCTTCATTTAACACACAATGTTAAATATAGTGGAGCCTTTTCAACTTAACACCAGCTAGCAGCCATCTGTGTATGTGTGTGAGTGAGTGAGAGTGAATTGCTATTTCAATATCTATCTGTGATTGGTTATTACTCAATTCATTACTCTATTGTGGAGACAACCATGTCAATCTTAAAATATAGGGCCCCAAAAAACTTGGAATGTGTTATTTTGCGGAAAGTATACTTGCTATATTTTGGCTCCCAGTTTCTCAAGTACTTCTGAAAAGAACTATATAGTTTTCATTAAATTTAGCAGTATTTTTGGAAAATGCACACTGTCTGTTAGTGATGTCATAGAGGTAGGTCATGTGAAATCTATTCACTGACGAGATTCTAACCTTTTTTTTTTTTTTGGTCCATTTTCTTCTTCTCAGTTAAGCTCTACAAATACAAGGAGGCAGGTTCTGAGAAAGTGATGCACCTCAGGGGATCCTCACTGCTGATGATTCAAGAGGGAAAAGGAGAGAATTTCAGCAAAGTGGAAATGATATCAAGTAGGAGCTAAGTGTGCTTGACCTACAGGGAGCAAAGGCTGGGCCAGTATGGGAGAAAGCAGATCAAAGGTACTGTGGGCACATGGAACTTAATTTCCATCAGGTGGATGGAAATGGAAAAGCCAAGGGCCATAAAATACGTTTCAGTCTCCACATGTCTTATCTATTTATCCCTGTATGTTCTATATCCATCTTCTGTTAGTCAATTACATTCTTAGAGTACAGATACAGATTCTTGAGATGAGCCTGTGGTTTGCACCACCTGACTCTCACTTTGCATCTGTGATATTGTTTATTGTAAATTTTATAGAACATAGGATAGTTTTTTTGATAAACTAGAGGAAATTGCACATGCAGATATTTAAAATGTTGTGTGCCTAAAAGAAAGTGGCAACAAAGTGATAAATGCTTTTGTAATAGTGATAATTATGTGCTTTTACTCCTCTTCAGAGGCTTGTGGTATAATAATTGGGGATTATACATAATTGAGAAACTGGTGAATAAAATTAGTGAGTGCACAGCTTAATTTGCTGTGCAAAGAAACTAGTATTGGCCACAGATATCAGTTAACATGGTCTGCTCTTGCACAGGCAAAATACTAGCAAAAGATTTGATTGCCTCCCTGATGAAGGCTTGAAGCAGTGTTTTGTTTTTCTTCAAGTGCTTGCTCATGTCCATTCTATTTATGTGCCGCTATAGCCGTGCATATATAGTTCTGCTGGCCCCCTGCCCTCTCAGTTCCTTCTCTACCGCCTATGATGGTTGTTGGAGCTCCTAGATGGCTTGCAAGCATGATCCCAGCGGCATTTGTAGTTAGCAGCTAATTGCATCCCTTTTTAGTTTATTATTAAGTCATTCTGTTTCAACTTTAGAGTTAGTGTTTGTGTTGGGTTAGGATTTGCCCATTGACAGCTTTAAGCCCTGCGCAGACTGTGCTAAGCCTATGCCCTGTGGGGACCCGCACGATTCATGCCTGAAGTGTCTGGGTGAGGCCAGGGCCATATTAAGGGCGGGGGCTAGCTGGGCAGCTTCCCCGGGGCAGCTGTAAGGGGCACTGCGTGGCACCCCTTAGAGCTGCAATTAGGCGCCGCATGCCTGGGGCCAGCGGCAGTGCGGTGCCCCTTAGAGCTGTAATCAGGCACACAGCATGCTAGGGGGCGAGGCTACGCATGTGCCGTGCGCCTGGGGGTGGAGCCGCGCATGCATCATGCACCCGCTGCCCAGAGTGCAGGAATGGCTCGAGCCAGCCCTGGGTGAACTGCAAGCTCTGCCATAGTTTTAAACCCCAGACATAGCGTGCGAGAGACTTGCGCTTGAAAATACTCCTGAAGGAGTTGGCGCTCCAGCCAGCACCAGCCGAGGATGCGGCACCAAAGTCCTACAGTGCACCATCCTTGGTGCGGGAAGCAGTGGGGTCCTCTGGGACCTTGACAGAGGCAAGACGCCCTTCTACCCAGTACTGATCCCAGTTGCCGGTGCCCCCATAAGAAAAAGAGGATGGAGAGGGGCAGATTGCCATCTCGGCACGCACCTGTGGTGTGCGCTCAGTCAGGGCACCCTGATATGCCTGCACAGGCCTTAAGGCCTGCTGCTCCTGTGCCCACGCATGGCCAGTTGAGCACAGCCAGGGAGCATAGCCTGGACACTTTCAAGGTGACACGGGAGCTGATAGAGCTTACTTTGAGCCTGCCCTCACTGTCTTTAGCACATCATGATCGGTCCTGAGCCTGCACCAAGATGCCAGCACAAGACCCTGGAAGGTGATGGTCAAGACCTACACTGGCTGTGACCACAGCATAATTGGAGCCTCTCTCCCAAGAGTGGAGGGAGAGCTCAACCTCTAGCACCCCTATTCTGGCAGTACAGCCTGTGGCATTGGAGCACTTGATGCCGCCGCCACCACCACCTATCCAGCACTGGGGCAAGCCAGCAGCAATTGTCCACCATTCCTCATGGCAACGTTCACCGGGCCCACCCTCGGCAACACCATGGTCTGAGTACACTTGGACTCTGACATGGAGTTGGTTCAGGCCCCTGCCATGGTTTCCTGGTCCCAGTGTCGTTCCAGATCCCAGCACCGTTCCCACTCCCAGCATGGCTTGTGCCACCACAGTGCTTCGGGTCAATTGCTGCAGCAGACCTGGCCATCTATGGCAACACCCAAATCAGTGGCCTTTCTGGGCACCCATGTGCCTATCATCAGGCACAGGGGAGCGCCCTCTCTATTGCAGGCACCTTGAGCTTGGGGCTTTGGGTGCTACCATCAGCCATGCTGCTATCCCAGTCACTGGCAATGTCAACCCATAGGGAATCCCATAAACCCTTGGTGAATGGGGCTGGGGATCAGTGTCCTTGGAGCCATCCAGCTTCATCCCAGGCCTCAAACCAACCTCAGAATATGAGGATTTGACGGTGCACGAGTATTTATTGTCCTCTCTGGACAAGGCCCTGGGGTTGGCTTCTCCATCGATGCTAACGATGGACTCCCAGGCTTATCAGGGCCTTCTCAAGTGGCTGGCACAGTCAAAGGGTGCAGCTCGAGTGGGCGTTGGAGGATTCCCATGTGACGGTAGACATTATCAACTCACCATTGACATTATCAACACCCCATCTTGAGTGGCTCTGCCCCTGAATAAAACAGTGGCAAAATTACAAAAGCCCTCTGGCAGAGGTCTGGCTCCATGCTGCCCACAGATAAGAGGGCTCAGCGGTGGTACTTTGTCCCACAGGCAGGGCATGAGAACCTGTTCTCGCACCCTCTACCAGTCTCGATCTTGGTGCAAGCCACATCGTGAGCACCAAGGTCAACTGCGCCTACCCCCAAAAATAGGGAGGCCAAAAGTTCAGTCCCCTCGAGTCGCAAGACCTGTGCCTCTGAGAGTCTCCTGCTCAGGATTGCCAACCAACAGGTGCTCCTGAGCAGGTACGTCTTCAACTCTTGAGCAGCGTTGGGCAAGTTTAGGAAGCTGCTGCCCCAGGACTCCAGGCAGAAGTACAAGGCATTGACTTGAGGAGGGCAAGGTCATGTCCCGGGAGGCACTTCAGGCACTAGATGCCATGGATGTGGGAGCTCATACTATGGTGACCCCCTTGTCTTGCAGGGGGGTGCCTGGCTTCCAAATATCTGGCATCCCACCAGAAGTTCAGAACACTATTCAGGACCTGCCATTTGAGGGGGAAGGCCTGTTTTCTGAATGCATCAACTCCAGCCTCCACAGGTCAAAAGATACTAAGCAACCCTCAAGTGCCTTGGCACCCTGGCCCAGCAGAGACACTCCCTCCTAGGTCCCAGTCCTGTGCATTCCAGCAGGGAAATAGGCTGGACTTTTCGAGGTGTAGGAGCCACAAAAATAACAGAAATAACAGGCAGCTATCCTGCTCCTCATCCAATCGGGAGGAAGACCCCTTGACTAAACCCCAGGACCCCAGGCCAAATCTTTTGAAGATTCGAGCAGGGACAGTGTACCAGCATCAGTCATTCCCTTGTCAACCATTTATCTATCCCCTTTCCGCTGTGCCTGATCACACATCATGATGGACCGCTGGGTCCTAGGCACGGTTCAAAGTGCATACTTCATCCCATTCCAATCCTGCCCTCCCTCCCACCACCTTATTCTGTCCCTCTTCACAGATCCCCCTCATGAAGCATCTCTTAAGGTTGGAGGTGCACCAGTTCTTCAATGGGCTGTGGAGGAGATTTTGGCAGACCTCTGGGGCAAGGATTTCTACTCCTATTATTTCCTCGTTCTGAAGGCAGAGGGCGGCTTTTGCTCCATTCTGGACTTGAGGGGCCTCAATGCTTTTATAGGGAAATTAAGGTTCAACATGGGAATGTTGGCATCGATTGTTTTGTCCCTAGCTGCAGGAGACTGGTACGCTGCTCTTGATCTCAGATGCCTATTTCTGCATATTGATTGTGCTTCCTCACAGGCACTTCCTACAATTCATAGTGGGTCGAGATCATGACCAGTTCATGGCCCTTCTCTATGGCCCCAGAGTGTTCACAAAGTGTATGGCAGTCATCACTGCATCCTTGCATTCCAGCCAATTGACATGGTAGTGACCGTGCCTGAGGATGTGTTGAGATTCCTTGACTGCTGGCTGAGAGAGGACGTGGTTTGCAAGGGGATGCCATACCACAGCCCTTCCCCATCTAGTCAGCTGGTGACAGACGTCTTTGATATGGGCTGGGAAGCTCACTTCAGTGAGCTACAGGCTCAAGGTCTGTGGTCTTCCACGGATTGCTCCAGCTGTGTTTCAGTCTAGATGGACATGGCAGCGATGATTTATATAAACAAACAGGGTGGTGGTTGCTCTTATCCCCCGTGCCAGGAAGCCCTAGTCCTGTGAGAATTCTGCATCCCTCATGACATTCACCTGGTGGTCTTTTACCTTCCTGGGGCCCAGAATGTGCTGGTGGATCGCCTCAGCAGATCCTTTGAGGGACACAAGTGATCCCTCAGGGCAGACGTGGTTCTGTCCATCTTCTGCAAGTAGGGATTTCCCTACCTGAACCTGTTCACAACCCACAGCAACCAGAAGTGCCCGCACTTCTGCTCCCTCTTCAACCACAGCTCGGAGTCCATGCCTTTCCTCCATTTCCTCTGATTCACAGGGTGATTTTCAGGGTCAGGCAGTAGTGAGCCACCAGGATCTTAATAGCCCTGCTGTGACCTCACCAGCGTTGGTTCCTGGCCCTGCTCAATCTCTCGGTGGAGTGAACCCTGCCCCTCCCTCTGTACCCGGACCTGATCTCTCAGGAGTTCAACAGGTGTCGTCATCCGAACCTCTGATCCCTGTACCTCATGGTGTGGAAGCTCCATGGCTGAGTGCTCTGGAGAGGCAGTGTTCAGAACAGGTTCAGGCAGTTCTTTTGGGGCCTTCCATGAGGGCCTCTTATCTGTTAAGTGGAGGCGCTTCATGCTTTGGTTGGAGTGTAAAGGGTTCTCCCCTATGAAAGCCCCTGTCCCTGCTCTTTTGGATTACCTCCTGGACTTGAGAACCCAAGGCCTTGCCCCCTTCTTGGTCAGGGTGCACCAGGCAGCCATCTCAATTTTCCAGTCGGGGTCTCAGGGCAAGTCTGTTTTTGCAGACACTATGGTTCATCGCTTACTTAAAGGGTTGGACAGGTATACCCCACGTGCATCAGCCCCTGCCCCCCTGGGAACTTAACCTGGTGCTCATGAGGCTCATAGACCCTCCCTTCAAGCCGATGGCAACGTGTTCCCTCTTACACCTATCCTGGAAGGTGTCCTTCCTTGTAGCCATTACCTCCACTAGGCAGGTGCTAATTATGGCCCCTCTCTAGACAGTCTTTTTCAAGGGCAAGGACAGGCTTTGCCCCCAGCTTGAGTTTTTGCCCAAGGTGGTGTCTCATTTTCATGTTAAACAGGACTTATTTCTACCCAAAACCCCATGGTTCTGGGACAGAGCTGGCTTTAAACACCTTAGATGTTTGAAAAACTTAAAAAACAAAGAATAGTCTAGCAACACTTTAAAGACTAACAAAACATGTAGATGATATCATGACCTGTCATTGATACAACTCACTTCTTCAGGTGAGCATTGGCCTTTTATTTGGATAGGACAAAACCACTTTGTAAGTCTCTCCCCATTTCCCAGTTGTTTGGGTCCATAGCTGACCAGATGAGGGCTTGTCAGGGTCAGCCCAACATATTTTGACTTGGATCACTTCCAGCCTGTTATGACCTGGCGCGCATGTTCCATCTCCACCTATCACAGCCCATTCGACTAGGACCCAAGCTTCTTTCACCACCTTTTATGGCCCACATGCACACCATAGAGATCTGCAGGACAGCCACTTGGTATACTTTTGCAAGCCACTACGCCGTAGCAGAGCAGGCCATGGATGATGAGGTGGTGGGCAGGACAGTGTTGCAGTCTGTCTTTCTGTAGGCTCTGACCCCACCTCCATGAGTTCGGCTTTAGGTGTCCCTAAGTGGTATGGACATGAGCAAGCTCTTGAAAAGGAAAAAAATGATTACTTACCATTTGTAACTGTTGTTCTTCAAGATGTGTTGCTCATGTCTTTTCCTCATCCCACCCACTTCCCCTACATCGGAAGATTCCAGCAAGAAGGAACTGAGGGGGTAGGGAGCCAGCAGGGATATAAGCAGGGATATATATCTGCTGCTATGGTGGTGCCACTGCAGGGTGCTCCCCTGCTGGCCCAACAGGTACCACTAAGGGAAAACTCTCCCAACAACCTGTGCTTGCACTCCTAAGTGGAAAGGACATGAGCAATACTTCTCAAAGAACAACAGATACAAATGGTAAATAACCGGGTTTTTTTCCAGACCTTTCCTATCCCCAGGAGTGACCAACTGGTGAAGTGCAGTGGCCTGTTCTGCCTCTTAATCCCATTTATTCACAGAACTTCTCATTTGGTTTTACAGATAATATTCAAAACACACTGTTCCAGGATAACTTCATGGATGTAGTCAATGCAACTATCATTGGGCTTTAGAAGGTGCCATCAACTTTCCTTCTGCCTTCCAAAGGCATAGTCAATATTCTGGCAAGAAAAACAAGAACAGTGAAGGGCCTAGAGTCTGAACCTAGGGGGTGCTTCTACACTCCCTGGCTTGAAGCAGTTCCTATTATAGACAGCCAAAGAGGAATAATTAGGCTGATGAGAGAGCTCTCCCTTCAGAATAACATGTCTTTACCACACGTGCTACTGCAGCACAGCTACACTGGTGCAGCTACAAGTATGCAGTGCTGTTGTGTACACTTGATTTCATTGTTAAAGGCACATCTACTGCAAAGGATAAAGCCCTTTTGCGAATGTGTATCCATCAAAGGAAATAGTAAAAGTAGTAAACCATATACAATGGGTGAAATTCAGATCTGGTGTACATCCCAGAGCAGATGCATTATGTCATCATTAATCACTAAAGAAGCAGAAAGTACCAGAATCCAGTGTATACATAACTTCAGATTCTTTTGTTTGCCCACAAGAAAATGTGTAATTTTTTTAGTCGAGCATTTACTAAGGCTTTGCTGAGCATGCAAACAATATGTAGAACCCTTATTATGGTTATGGAACCATAAACTTTGCATAAGCACTTCTTGCTATTATCTCATATTAACAAAGTGGCTTCACTTTTATTTATTTGCAATAATTAGTTTTGAACTGTAGGCTGTTAGAAATGGACAAATCAGACAATGGAAAATCTGATTGTTTATGCCCGACTTGGGCTCTTGGAACAGTCCATTAAGAGACAGCCTAGGTGCAGCAGCCAAACCTTTACATGTAAACAGAGACAGAGTCTAGTTAAGTCAGCATCAGAACCATCCTGGTCATAAGCAGAGAACTAAATGTTACCGGCAAAGTAGATTAAAGAGCTTGGTTTATGAGCTCCTCAGCTGCCAGGCACAGCCTGTGTGGTCATGAGTGCAATAATTAGTTCCCGGGGAAGGGAAAAGCTGGTGCCAATGCTAGCATGCAATGAAAAAATAAGCATCTTTGGCATTGTGCTCTTTTTCTGTCTCCTGTTTGCAGCCTGTTAAGTCAGAAAATGAACAGCAGCAACACCAACACCAAGAATTACATGACGTTATATGCGGTCAGAGGTTCAGTTGTACATGGTGGTGAATGAGCTTTGTAATTAAAGTGACTGCATTAAAAATAATCAGTTGTTGGGTTCACCTTGTGCCCGTAGATGCACGTGTGTGGCTTCCATGCCTCACTGGGAGCTGAGTGCACATGTGAGGGCAGAATTTGGCTATGGGTGAAGACAGGAAGGGGTGCGGCTGTAATAATAATGAGGAGAGAAAAATGTACCACTGAATCAAATATTCTTTAGTTTCTCACTGCCAAATTGAACCAAAAATTCTTCTTATTCCTGTACTTCTGTGTGGAATATTGGAAATACTAGTGTTCAGTGTTCTCGAAAATTGCAGCTCATCCAGCATGTTGGGCAAATCCATTCTGACCAAGTAAGGATGGCACCAAGAGTTTGTCCTCACCTTGAACTGAACTTAGCCTGAACTTTTCTGAAATTTTTATAAAATAGTTTGGTAAACTTAAAATAAGTAAAAGATAAGGAAAAAGAAGAAAAGAAAAAGATGGAAGATTCTGGTTTTGTCTGTGACAGGAAATAGCACTACCAAAATATCCCAAGAAAGGCTATTGCTGTATTACTGCCCTCGGCCAAAACCAAGAAGTACTGGAAATCTTTCAAGAAATCCTGTTTGAGTTATTTCTAGTCTTACTTCCAGACCAATGAGGCTTGGATAAGTATTCAAAGGTTGGAATGCTTATCTGCACTTTCTTCCTCTGGTCTCCCCCTACCCCTATGAGAGAGCCTGAACTAATCAGCAACTCTCCATTGGCATTTCCTTCAGGAAATATCTCTGACTGGTTCTCCACTTATACAGGTCAGCCAATTGGAAGAAGCTCACAAAGAGCTGAGATTAAGTATGAGAGTGACTCATGACTTAACACTTCTCTTCTTAAAGGGTTCACTTATAAGCAAAAGCACACAACTCCTTGGAGGCAAGAAGGAATAATTTACAGAGACGTGGATATGCTAATTAATGACAGTAAAACTGAACAAAAAGTAATCTTGCTACTATACTGTCCTTACTCAATCTGTTCCCCTTGATGTTTGCAATTCTCTTCCTATCTTTCCTAAAATTAATTGTGAAGTTTTTTGTATAGAGACTATGATTTTGTTTTGTAAATTAACTTTCAGGATGATAGGCAGTTGAAGTTGTACCCAGATGACTTTTGAAATATATTTTTATATAAGGGCTGCATATGTTGATTTATTTCCTTTTATTCTAAGTGGGCATTTGTTCCTTCTGATTTCCCTACCTCATTTTCTGCAATGCTGTTCATGTTCAGCTTAAGCCCGGGGCAGAAAAATAGGTCGCTTCATATTTTAACTGAACCATTTCACTCATTTCTAATTATCTTTAAACTAGATATATTGGATAGATCTGGTTGGGAAACCTTTTAAAAATGAAAAGCAGAAATGAACATTTGAAATCTTTAATGATTTCTCTATTTTCTTACCAGTGCTAGTACTGGGATTTGTATTGAATATCAATGTGCAGATTGATTCAAAGTACTATGTATAATTATTTTTGCAACCTATCTAATTGTTCTGTTGTAATTTCTTCTCAGATAAGTCATATCTCAGTTAGGAGTGGAGTTTTTAGATAAGATCTTTTAGAAATGCCTATCTATATAATCTTTTCTGAGCAATCAGAGGTTTTATAAGCTTATCTCAAATAAATCCCAATTCCTTCTGATTGTAACTGTGTTTGGTTTGAGATAAGTTGACAAATAGTTTGTGTGATGGTTTGTATGCAATTCCTTTATACTGCACTATTAATAGTTGCATTAAGATATGAAATCTTGGAGTTTTACCCACAAGATCCTGGATGTTTAGATGCAAATTTTTAGTATACAAGTAACAAAGGTTTGCAAAGAGTTTTGACTTCCTCAGTTTCCTTAGATGTAAGCCATTATTGTAAAGTCTAGAAAAGTCCATTCTCCTTAACCTCTGTTGATAGGACAAGAAGCAATGGGCTTACATTACAGCATGGGAGGTTTAGGTTGGACATTAGGAAAAGCTTCCTCTCTGTCACGGTGGTTAAGCACTGGAATAAATTGCCTAGGAAGGTTGTGGTATCTCCATCACTACAGACTTTTAGGAGCAGGTTAAACAAACACCAGCCACAAATGGTCTAAATCAGTGTTTTCCAAATGGTGTTCCACAGAACCCCAGGATTCCACAAAGTGAAAATAAGGGTTCCGCGAGTAAATTCCATTACAATAACATTTTATGGCTTAAAAATAATATTTAAGCATTTATGAATTTTATTGAAAATAATTTTCATTTGTGTTTGCCACGATAAGTGTCCCTGTGTAATGCCAGCTTAGCCAGAGAGTGGGGATGATGATGTCACTACTCAGCGCTGCGTGCGCAGTCAGTCAGTGGTGCAATCAGTTGTTATATACCACCGTAAATCCCCCAACTCACTCTCAGGAAGCGTGGATCGCGTGGGCAACTGAATACGAATATACTAGTGTAGTGTCGGACAAAATCGAAACTTTAGCTGTGAAAGCAGTTGCTTGTATGGGAGTGCACAGGCAGTGCTCTCGTGAATACTTTACTTTAGTATAGTCACGTGATTTCTTGTATTTAAAATTTTTACCGTGACAAATATAAATTGACTACGATAGATTAATTTTTGTGCCATTAAACTAAATATTCATCTCATGACCTTATTTAGCATTTGTTTATTACTATCCTTATTTATTTATGGTCTACTTTTTCAGCTCCATATATGACTGTTATTAGGAAGTTCTGCAAAATTCTTTTGAGTTTAAAAGGATTTTGTGGCCAAATAAAATTGGGAAACACTGATCTAAATGGTGGTTGGTCCTGCCATGAGTACAGGGGATGGGACTTGATGACCTCTAGAGGTCCCTTCCAGTTCTATGGTTATTTTTAGAAAGCTATAGAATAGGTAGGAGACTCCTGTTAACACTGTTATAGATTGGTGGTCATGTTAAGACCATATCTATAATCAGTTTACTTCTCAAAAAATTAAAAGTTTGAGTGAAATCTGGGAGCCCTTGAAATCAGTGGGAATCTTCACCTAAATTTCATGGTCTAGAGTTCACACTTTGTGTCTGACTTGAACACCTACAACATTGGGTATTGTAATAATACATTGAATGTATTATTCAGTGAAGGTGTATTATTCAGTGAAAATTTATTTTAATATCAACAAAATATTTCAGTGTTTTATCTGGGTAGCTGAGGGAAAGGGAAGTCCAAACTATCAAAATAGCTAACAGTAGCAGCTTGTACATAGAGAAAGCAAACTGTGCCATTATTTACTAACTAGAAACAAATGTTACAGATTTGTTTTTTAGTTAAAAACAAACCCCAGTGTGGATGCTAAATAAGAAATTTAACCTGAATTTTTCTTTGATAATTAGCTGTTAATATAAAAAACCACAAACACTTCTTAGCTTCACTTACATGCGATAAAACTTCCCGAAATATGATTTAATTTGGCAGAAGGATTTCAAAAGTAAGATTTTTACAAAACAGTTCAGAGCATTAGTATGGAATGCATCAACTCTAAAAATAGACAACAAAATCGTGTACCTGAATGAAATGCCTAAAGGAACAAAAGAAATCAATTATTTCAAGACGGAAACTTGTGTCCTTTACTTCTAATCAACGTAATTTATGTAATCGATGAGTCAGAGAACTTGAAACTGTTATAATGAAGAAATATACAGCATAGCAAAAGAATTAGGCTCATTTAGAATAATGTTGCAGAGAAGCCATCAATAATATATTTGCATAGTACTATGCAATATTCATATGGCTGTTCCAAAACAAACATGACCACATAAATACAACACTGATTTGGAGAAGACCTATATACATGGTAATCTTGAGAATAAATGCTGTGATTATGGGCACAATCCTGCAATCCACAATCATAGTAGTAGGTTTTATTCAAGCTCGTACTCCCATTGAATTATTGCAGCTACTGAATCCTATTGGTTCTTCCTTTACGACATAGCCAAACTCCATTCTTTATTCTCTGTTTCCACTACAAAAAACTTGTCCACTTCTTGGTCATTTCTTGTCCTAACATCTGCCACCAATTCTGTCCTAAGGGTCTTACTATGTCATCCTGCTGAACCCACAATTTTCTTCTAAAATGATAATTTTATCTGGCACATCTGACCATGTTACTTCCTACTTTGAATTTTTTGCAGCATTCCTCTAGCCTTAGTTCATACTTCTAACACTAACCTGCAAAGCCCATGTGATGGTTAGGAGGGATACTACCCTTTTCTGGACATTCCAACCATTTAAAACCCATAGACAGTGGGCCCCTAGAGAGCCTCTAGGAAAGCAGGAAGTGTTGGCAGGAAGCCAGGAGAGCCAAAGAAAACAGTGTGGGGGGTTTTAAATTGGAAACAATGATCTTCCTGTGGCAGTCTTTGCATGACTGAAGAAGAGCTGGATAGATACGAATTAAGCCAGGAAGCAAGGCATGAAGAATCCATGAGAGCAGGGGTGGGCAAATACTGGCCCATTGGCCAGATCCAGTCCACCAAGGTTAATCCCTGGTGAGTCCCCACACCATCATATTTACCTGCGCCTCCACAGGTATGGGGCATCACAGTTCCGATTGACCACACATCACATAGGGAAGGAATAAACTTTGGAACAAGAGATATGTGAGTAGAAGAGGGAATGTTTAAAGAGACACAATCAAGTTATTTTCTTTATTTTGGGTGTGTTAGATTTCTGTGCTGAGCGCATATTACCTCCTCCTCCTTATATTGTAACTTTTAAACTGAACCCCAGGGAAGCAATTCCATGTTTTTAATTTAGCCTTTTCTCAATTGCTCTGTAACATTTAGCAACCAAATAATGTTTTACCAAGTATGTCATCTTTGTTTCATTAATAAACTTACCTTTTAAAGACTATGATCTGATTGCTGTGTCCTAGAAGGCAGGAGGTTCTGTGTGCACATGCCTGAGACTACACAGTCAGCTATTAAGTAATGTACAGGGTTTTTTTTTAAGTTTTCTCTAGAGGGAAGGTTAAAGAGTTTGAGGGTACCCCACAGGAAGAAATTCCCAAGTGCATTTTCCCAGATTCTCAAAGGATGCTTTGCATTTGGGTGGTGACAGTGTGTCATCCAAGGTCACTTGCATAATCACTTCGTAGCATTCTACCACTCTCATTATTGGTTTTCCTTCATGTCACTCTCATACTTTTAACTCCCTCACTTTCCTAATATTAGCAAGCAACTAGTATGAAACTTTTTATTTATTTATGTTCACTCCAGTGATTCCATTGACTTGAGAGGTTTTCTCGGCTATATAAGTATTACAGAACCAGACATTTGGAGAGAAAATATGATATGCTTTTTGGAATGAGGAATGTTTTCTTCCACATAATGATATTGTTCACGCTGGCATTCAATCTGTAGTTATGCTAATAATCTAAAGTATTGAGAAAGATGGAGAATATTGTACTATAGCAGGGGTGGGCAGATACCGGCCCATGAGCTGGATCCGGTCCACCAGTGTTAGACACTGGTGTGTCCCCAAATTACTGTATTTACCTGTGCCTTTGCAGATAAATGTGATCACAGCTCCTGTTGGCCATGGATTGCTTTTCCTGGCCAATGGGAGCTGCAATCATCCGTCCCTGCAGAGGTTCAGGTAAATATAGTGGCAGTGGCCCATCAGAGGCTAACCCTAGTGAACCACTGCCATTTTATTGCCCTCCCCTGTACTAGAGACAAATGAGATTAGGAAACAAAATTATCATTTTGTTGTTCTCATTCACCTTGCAATAGTCTATTGTCTGAAAGTGTAAGGAGGAGACAGAAGCAGAATTGATATTTGGCCTTTCTCTGGTGGAAATTATAAGCTAACAATAGGTTCAGTCCTGCTTCCGTTGACGTTGATGGCAATTGAATCTAATAGGTGCAAAATTGGGCACAATTTCATTAAAGAATGGTTGCAAAGAGGGTGTCTTTAATCTCATAAGAGGTCTAGAAAAAGTAAATTTTTCTATGAATGTGAACTGTCCCAGAAAGTATGGTAAAACAAGAGCTGTGAGTAAGTGGAAACAAACAAAAATAACTGGGCTAGTGGTTAACTCCCTTTTAACCATTCCTCAAACTTGTAAATTTAACAAGTAAATTGAGAAGTTAAAAATGAATTGATATTAAGGCAGAGTAATAAAACTAACAACTGGATTTTCTAACTTGTATCAGAAAAACATTTTTTAAAAAGCCTAAAAATAAAAGAATGTTTAGAATTGGAGATGGGTCTAAACAGCCCAATTCTGATCCAAATCTGGATCCAAAGTTTAGATAGTATTTGTGTCCAAGGTTTTCCTATGAACCCATCTCTACTTAAACCATGGCGGGGGGGAGGGGGGGGGGAGGAGGGGGAGGAAAGGGAAAGGAAGGGCGGAGGCGGGGGTTAAGGAAGAGTCTAAAGCGTCTGTTTTGACAAATTGTAATGTTGTGACAAAGTAATGTGTTTTACATTGTCAATAGTAATGAAATGATACAGGATGTAGTTTTAAATATGTGATTATGTTACTTCCTGTCTGTGATTTTTACAATAGTTTCAGCACGCAGGTGGGACAGTACCAATTTCTGATGTCAGATAGAAAGGATTGATTTTTTTTAAATGTCTCTGGAAAAAAATATCAGGGTGCATGTGATATGAGGAAATTTATCAATGTAGTGTAATCTCAAATTAATGGCTTATAGTCAGTTTGTTCAAGAGGTTGAAGTCTCTGCTTTTAATCACATTTTTCATTCTCTGCTGGGTGAATTGTCTTTTCACTCTGTCTTCTTTATGCCAAGTGCAAGGTAAGATGGGTGGCATCTGGAAATAAACAGTCAGGAAGATAATTGAACAGCAGCCATTATTTTTTATTTAGAAGCTCAACATGGCAAAGAACAAGAGAGCTATAACAGTGGTACTTTTATCTTTCTTCTAGTATTGTAAAATAAAGATGACATGATCCCACATTGTACATTTTATTATAGAATTCCTGGGGTCAGCATTTGAGCTGCAGTTAAACTATGATTGACTGAAGGAAATTGGGGATTTTCAATGAATTCCAATAAAGGAGAGTTTGTATAACATTTATCAGAGGGGTAGCCGCTTTTGTATAACATTTAACGCACATCAGAGCAGATTAATGTATTTCATATAAAGTCTTTTTTGGATCACTAAGGTTCAGATAATCAAGGTTCAATCCTATGATAAATGGGAAATCTGAAGAGAGGAAGAGGTCTCAGGTTGATAGAAACAGCAGACAAGAAGGTTGACCTACTTGCTAAAGACTTTCTGTACAGGATTGTCAGTGAAAGGTGCTCTGTGCACTGCACTGTTGAAAATCTGACACGCTCTCTGTCCTTCACTTTCTGTAAAATGGGTGAAATCCTTTCTTTGCTTTCTCTCTTTCCATCTTACCTTTTTATTGCAAGCTATTTAGAGGCAGGGATTTGTCTCTTTTAATATGTGATTTTTATGGTCCCCTCTTCAGTGGGGATGGGTGTGCTGTCTTAGAACTTCTAGCTGATACTGTAACACAAATTATAAATATTAATAAGTCCTATTAGTCCATCTTTTCTATCTGCTACATGTGGTTAGGATTTTACATCAGCCCTGGAAGGAAGGAAGCAGAAGCAACTCAGGAAATTGTCAACTGATAAAAGAGAGGACAATACATTAAACTAACATTTACTGTGAATTAAATACTTCATATTGTATAGGATCAGTATAATATACAAGTTATATTGTGTGTGTGTGTGTGTGTGTGTGTGTGTGTGTGTGTGTGTACCTATGTTTTAATTTAGAGGAGGTTTCAAATGAGAACAGAGTAAAAGGAAGAAATGGTAAAATGCCTCTCAGCTCTTCAAAGTTTCCTTAATTGTAACTTAGAGCAGAAAATCCATCGCTGTTAGGAGCAGTGCAAAGCGTGCTCTTTGGCTCTGTTTACTGCACTATAACTTATCTTTGCCAGCCATTGTCATCCTCATAACAACTTAAAGTTTTCCCTTGGCTTCATTCTCACAAAAGCAATGGTAGCCAGGGGAAATGATTTACTGTGTCTACACAGGCAACACCAGAAAAATAGATTTCTGTTACAGCAGCACGGTGACACAAACAATGTGTCAATTTCACAGAGCACTCCACCGACATAAAAGAATTGGTCTCAAGAGCCTGTTTCACTGGGAGAGTGGCTTGGGCACTACAAATATCAGAGTAACAGAAGAGTAACTCTATTGTGCACAGACCCTGACTTTCGTTTTTGATGGTGGGTGCTTTGGAGGTAGGAGGGGGAGGGGGAGTGTTTGTGCAGCTAGCTGTGTCCGATTTGGTGCAGGGATATTTTCAGCATATTTATGCACTCTTTTCAGATGCTAGTTATTGACTAGCTCTGTCATTGTTACCTTAACAATTTTAAATCCTTATGAAAATGGTAATGAGCTACATAATGACATTAATATACTGTAATTCATGGTAAAATCAAGCTATCCTCACTGACATCCTAGTTTAAAGGACATTATGACCCACTGTAGCTTTTGCAGTGTAACTCAGCCACTCTGTCCAGACTTGTAGATGCTCTGTACAGGGTTTACAATGGTACCAATGCAGCTGTGGTGACAGGCTCACAGACAGAAAGGGCCTTTGTGCCCAGAACATGCTCCATGAGACTCCATCCCCTCAGCCTCTTCCTGCTGAGACTCCATCCCCTCAGCCTCTTCCTGCTGGGGCCCCACCTGCCCATCCCCTCAGCCTCTTCCTGCTGAGACTCCATCCCCTCAGCCTCTTCCTGCTGGGGCCCACCCCCATTCCTCCTGCTTGCTTCTGTGTAATAAATAAGGTAGTGTCAAAGCAATTTAGGTTGCTGGCTTGGTAAATTCAAGTCCTGGAATAACCACCAGTTAGGGGGATGGCCCCATTCTTTACAGTTTGCCCTAATTGAACAGCCCAGTGTGGCTCCCTGGAACTCTGGTCACCAAGTTGAGGCTTCGGTAGTCAAATCTGTATTGTCCTCAGACTTACCATTTGCTGCACCAATTTTCTTTATGGAAAGTATATAGAAGAGAGAAATCTGAAACCCCTTAGTTTTTGTTCACCTGAAATGGCTTGAGGCTACATATCTGTTTTCAAAGTGTTCTCTCCTCGATGGTAACATTCACAAAAATCCAAAGGGCCAGTAGAAGTTCATTTGCACCTCTTAATTCTGTCCCACAGAAGCTTAAGTAGCAAAGGCAGAGTTTACCACAGGTCTTTACTTCAACTGAAATGGAATCCCATTATGAATCTGTACTCTCTGTGCTGTGTTTTCTTCATAGCTGATATTGTCCTTCATGGAGATAAAATGGTGCACTCAGGAATAAGGACCTTCATAGATTCTCTGCATGGGGTGAATTTCATTATGATAAAGTACAAATCTATCTGTTATAGATGATGTAGGGTTAAAATGGCCCCAACTATTCTGACAGGACAAAGTAAGGTAAGGAATTGTGATCAGTAAGAAATGTAAACTTTTTGAACAGATGCTGTTGACAGCTTCTTGAGACAGTGCTGATTGCAAGTTGAGTATTTTTTAACTTGTTCTGCATACAGATTAGCTTTGCTGATTCAGAAATACCTGATCTCAAATTACTATGCAGTCTGAGAGGGCACATCAGAAGATTTCCAGGGTCTGACAACAATTTATTGCATAATTGCTAGAGCAACAAGAAGCCATCTGGATTGCTTTTATGAGTATAACCATGCCAGATGTTACCTGGAATAGGATTCATACTTTCCTATGCTTGATCTACACTACAGGGTTAGGTCAACATAAGATGCCTCATGTCTACCTAATTATGTTTGTGTACACACTATAGCATAGCTGCCACTGGAACAAATGTCCTACTAAACTGATATAACTCCACCTCCGTGAGAGACATACAGCTTATGTCACGCCATTAGGGCAGCGTGGTGCCTGTATGGACACTGCATTACTTATATTGGCTTCTTGTCAATTTCATAGCTCTTTACTGGCACCATGAAATTGACATAAAAGCTGGGCTGTCATCGCAGAGTGGGCAGGAGACTCCAGCTGACCCCTGGGCTCCAACTCCCCTCCAGTCTGTACCCACCCATCCAAATCCCTGCTCTCTGCTTCTAGCCAGGCTGTGCCCTGGAATCCAGACTCCTCACTGGGAGCCTGGTGGTTGCCCAGAGACTCCTGAGTCCCCATGGGGAGCCCGACAGCTGCACCAATACTCCCAGCTTCCTGCTGGGAGCCTGAGAGCAGTCTTGGGATGCCAGGATGGCAACAGAGCTTCCGGTGGTGGGGAGTGGGAAGCAGAGAACCTGGGAGGGCAGCTGGGCTCCTGGCAACAGGGAACTGCATGTGGAGCTGCAATCTGGGTTCTGTGCCTCCCACGCTGCCCCTCTTAAGTCAGTAGCAGTGCTGCTTGTGAAGGTGCGCACCACCAACATAATGGGTGTAATGTGAACACGAACCACTGGGTGCTTGTAAGTCAACCTATCATAGATTGACTTAACTTTGTAGTGTAGGCATACTCTTAGATTTGAGACCAGAAATATTTGATTTTGGGAGTTTTTCCACAATATGAGACATAAGTTTGAAGGCCTATTATTTCATCTCTGTGACTGAAATGTCTGCTTTTGTCATTGTAATGTAGTGGGTACAATTTTGTTGAAAAATTGTTTTTTATGAGCTAAGAAGGCAGAAAATAAGACCTAACTTGTAGCTTAACTTTCTATTAATTTACAACATGTTCTTTAAAAATGAAAAAAGGTGGGGGAAGGTGTCTACAAAGCAGCATCTGGAATGGAAAGGGGAGACTTAATCTTTAATAAAATAAAATAAATAATCTCTCTCTTCTCCCCCTTCCCCCAAAAGCCAAACCAAAAATGAAAAACTACAGTAAAAAACAGTCCAAAATAGATCATTAAAGGCAAAAATTCTGATATTTACTTTTTTTCTCAAAATTGTGAATCAAAACTCAGTCTGACACGTCTGCATTTAATTTAGTTCAGACAGGATTGCGATTTTGATTTACAAAACTGGCTTCTCTATTCCAGTTAAAAATTCACACAAGCTTCAGTCATGCATCCTTCATTGTCTACAAGTACCACTGAAATTACATTTGGTAAATATAATATAGCCAGGCTATTCTGGAGAATTCAGTATTGTATTGTGATCTGTAAGAAGCTGCATAAATTAAATATGCTTTTGAAGTTCATGTTGCCTTTAATATTTCATACACCCGAAAAGTGTTATGCAGCACCTATCTGAGCAATTGGACTTCCCAGAATCATTGAATAAAATTTTCAAAATGCCTGTCTGACATAGGAATTTAGATCTGTGAAAAATTTGCCTTAAATTCCTGAGCTACTAGGGCCAGATTTTTAAAGGTATTGAAGCATCTGAGAATTCAGATGACTGCCTGTTGGGATTAAAAAAGAATCTAGTATCTTTGGAAAATGTTACTCTCTCTATTTTAGGGTATGTCTACACTGCATTCCTCTTTCAAGAGAGAAATGCAAATGCAGCCGAGAGAAATTGCAAATGAAGCGTGGATTTGAATTTCTTGAGCTTCATTTGCATAATTGCATCCGGGTACTATTTCAAAATACCCTATTTCGAAAAAAGAAACGCAGTCTAGACACGGTTATTTCGAAAGAAAACCCTTCTTTCAAAATTACCCTTACTCTGTTTATAAAATGAGGTTTACCTGTTTTCACTAGACTCGCTCATTCGAACCCTGGAAGATCGACAGTGGCAGCTTTGATCTTCTCTGCAGTGTAGACATACTTTTGGACATTTGGTGAGCTGGGAAGCTTGACAGGGCAAACCAAGTCAAATATTTGTGCAGCAATTGAACAAAAAAGACAAGTCATTAGAGCAGATTATTTTTACTAAAATAGGAAGGAGTGGATAGAGGAATGGAAAAATATAACTTCTCACATTGCTATGACTTGTAGATAAATTAGATGGGGGAAGTATAGTTCAGTGGTTTGAACATTGGCCTGCTAAACCCAGGGTTATGAGTTCAATCCTTGTGGAGGCCATTTAGGGATTTGAGGCAAAAATTTGTCAGGGATGGTACTTGGTCCTGCTGTGAAGGCAGGGAACTGGACTCAATGACCTTTCAAGGTCCCTTCCAGTTCTAGGAGATAGGCAATCTCCATTAATTTATTTAATTTAGTTTGAGTTCTTATTTACTTGGTTTTTGTCTCAACCATGAATACAGATATATAGTGAAGCTAAAATCAAGCAATGAGTTCATTCACTGACTTGCTTGTTACCAAACACCGATTACTGGAAAAAGGAATAATTTTAAAAAGGAGAGGAAGAAAAGGGGGTAATGAAAAAATGTCTGGATAACTAGGAGTTTCTGAGAAGTAAGTATTGTCCTGTAAGTTTTATGGAGAGCAACAAATGATCAAATAATCTTTCAGAGTAATGGGATAATAAGGAATGGATAGTTCATAGATCTATTGTGTTTGTGGTTATAGCTTGTTTGGTTGTATATGCTGTCTTTAATTTATTTAAGATTTTATTACAAATTCCCACTTCTTGCATATTGAACAAAACAATCCAAAACCAGTTGCATACATTTCAATCTTCTCAAATTTATGATCTGAAGACTTTACAACATTCTTTGAGGTGAAGTAACCAAAACATTATTTTTTATTAATAATAATGTTTTCAGTTTGCCCTTTTTGTACTAATAAAATGAATATTTCAAATTTCAGTTCATGATTAAAAATTGGCAGGCTGCACAAAGTGGACTGAGTGGCTCCACTTCAAACAATATAGTGGGAAAATATTAAAATATCATATTTCAGGGCTGCCTTCAGTATAAACTCTGCTTTTTGTAAGGGTTGCCTAGGTACAGTTTGGGCTTCCTCAAGGGACTTGGACTTGTTTGTCTCATGAAGCACTCAGATATACTTGGTCCCATTTTCTGAATCAAGTAATGGAAAGCAAGACTGATTTCACTTCTAAGCCTGATAGTGCTCCTCTCTGCTACTCCTATAGCAGGGATTTAAATATCCCGTGCTCAAAAAAATGAGGAGTAACGTTAGTTCGGACTAAGGGCTTTAGTCCGAACTAACACGTCTCAGCGCGCACTTCTTGGTTTGAATCAGGTGTGATTTGAACTAGCGTGCCAGCAAGATCATGTTAATGAAGCGCGGGATATTTAAATCAATGCTTCATTAACTACTTCAGTTGTCTCTATTTACGTCCCTAGTCTGAACTACGGATGCAGTGTAGACGTACCCTTTTAGTGCACTGAATGAGTAGTATTCTGTATTTCTTTTTACCCTGTAAGTCTGTCATTAATATCTGGGATCCTATGGGAGAACGATGGTCTTTATTTACATAATCACATAATCAAGGGCACCATTTATGGAGGACTGGGGGACAGCAGTCTCCCCTTCTGAGATTGGAACCCCTGGATTTCATACTCGAGGTCTGCTTAAAGTCCATATACTGGCTCCAGAGGCAGTTTGTAAATGCAACAGAGCGTGAGCTGTTTGCAGCTTTGCCTTCGGGGCAGTGAGTTTGTTATAAAAAGAGGGAGGTGAGGTGGTTAAGAATAACAAAAGGCTGGGCAGTCCAGTAACTGAAGGCTCGTTAGATCATCATGAAAACATTGCTGGGTACTCCATGTGAAAGATCGTGGTGGGAGGGGGGAGACAAAGAGTAGGAATGAGTGTTGGGATACTGGGATTTGCATTTGGATCACTATGTTAAACTTATAAATGTTCCTGAAAAGGGGGTGAACAGTGATTAATCCAAAGATGATTGCAAAGAATTACAAAGGGATCTTACAAAATTAGGTGATTGGGCAACACAAGGGCAAATGGAAGTCAGTGTTGAGAAATGCAAAGTAATGCACATGGAAAAATATAATCCTAACTGAAGATAAAAAATTAACGGGGTCTAAAATAGCTGTGACCAGTCAAGTAACAGATCTTGCAATCATTGTGGTTTCCTGTTAAGAAATGCTATTTATTCTTTCACTAACAAAACACAAGAAGCTGACCCAATTACATTTATAGGTAGAAGATTTAAAACAAACAAAATAAATTATCTTCACACAATCATCTTGTGGAACTCTTTGTGAAGAGATGATGGAAAAGCCTAAGCTATAACAATAAGAATAAAATAAGTTCAAGGAGTATAGGGTTCTAGCCAGAATGGGCAGGGATGGTGTCCCTAGTTTCTGTTTGACAGAAGTTGGGAATGGATAACAGGGTCACGATCTGGTTGGGATGGATCATGATGGTTTCTCATTAAGAAAGAATAAACAGAAGCACCTGGCATTGACAGAAAGCTGCTGGAAGACACCATGTTGGGCCAAAAGGACCTTTCAGCATGGGGTACAGATCACAGCTAGAGGATTCTCTGCATCTTGGGGTCTTCAAGGTATTTGAAGGCTTCGATATCTGAGATATAGGTGAGAGGATTATTCTGGAAGGGGAGGGTGAGATTCTGTGGCCTGCACTGTGCAGGGGGTCAGACTAGATGATCACAATGGTCCCTTCTGACCTTAAAGTCTATGAGTCTATGAGCTGACCCAATATGGTCATTCTTATATAGAGCTGAAATGTATCTGTCCTTCTGCTGTAACCCACTAGACCCCCCTCTTCTTCCAGAGATGAGAGTGAGCCCAGGAGTCCTAACGAGTGTTGCAACTTGGTTCGGTGATGTGGTGGTAGCCCCGCTACCCAGTGAAAACTGCATTGTGCGCTTACAAGTTATGCTTCTCAGAATGTCTCAGCGGCCTACATTTTCTGTGAGGGGCCTTAGTGCGGCAGAATGGGCAATGTGCGTGTGAGGCCATGGTTAAAAGGACCTCCTCTGCGACAACGTGGTCTGTGTGTCTCCACTGAATTCATAACAAAGTAAGAATATACATTAACATTTTAAGGCTAGCCAGTGTCCCTTAAGTGACTTGCCACTAGAGGTCAGAATATGTTCATGTTAGAGCTGATTGTGTCTAATATTTATTTAATTTTCTTTCATTTATATAGGAATTATATACAGTGCTCCTATTAGCTAACTGCTAAGTTGTATGCTCTACTTCCCCACCTCCCCAAAAAAAGTGTTTTCCAGTGCCGTAGTAACCCCTGGATAGAAATGATATGTGAGTGGGGCAGGGGAGGGTGGATGGGGTTGGTTCTCTCCCTCTCCATTCGGTGCTTGGCTTGTACTGAGCATGCTCAGTAACACTGCTGAAGCCTCTGTCCTCATTCTGCCACCCCCCAGACTGTCGCTCTCCCACCCCCCCATCTCCACATTACAGCATGTATAAGTCGACCCCCCTCTACCAAAATCTGAAATGGTATCTCTGAACGTATGTCATAAAGTGCAGAAATGAAAAGGGTAAGGGCAATTCTAGTCCTGGTATTTCCTAAGTGATTTTTCAGCATGAACATTTTTTTTATGTAGCTTACTTATAGATAACTAGAATGTGTAGGGCCTGGTTGTCCTCTCTGTCTTGCTTTGGTTTTACATTAGTATAAATTCATTGCCATCAAAGAAGCTACTTCCGAGTCATACAACTCAAAACTTACAGTGGCAGGCCCAAAAAATGTAGACAATTACAAGCAGATTAAATTTTCCGTTCTACTCATGAATAGCTGAATGCTCTGGGTAGAAACATGAGTGCAAACTGTATTCAAGCCAGCTGCCAAAATCAGTTTGATTATAATAGTCTAGATACTCCAGCCAGATACACCAGTTTCATTCTAATGCACTGTAGTTCACCAGTTCACTGATTTGAGCCAGTGTAATTCAAAGTCACCAAACTGGTGTGAAGTAATGAAGAAATAGACCAAATTAGGTCAGTTCCTCAGATGAGCACTCTGTATCTAAACTTACCCCTGGAGCTTAGTTCTAGGATGAGGGACTTGTTGTTTTGTTAGTCATGAACAGCTCACACTCCAGGGACTGACTCTGTGAAAAGGAGGAAGAGGAGTGAACCAATAAAATACTTGAACTTTAAGTGGTCATCCAACAAGAACCCATACTCAAGGACCTAAGTGAAGAAGAGAGCTGAATCTGAAATAGCCAACCAAGAAGACAAAATCCAGGACCATTTATTACAGTGTGTGAGTAGAAAGAAAGGGTTAGACATAGGTCAACATGTAACTACTGGTAGGTGGATGTTTGTCACAGCACATTACATTTTTCTGGCTTGCATTCAATCAAAAAGTCCAACGCATTAACTCTCTGGGTACAGGATGTGTGAATCTATTTATATCTAGCTCAATTTAAAAAACTCCTGAAAGTCTGTCCCTGTCAGAGCCAAGTTTTCTGTTGATGAATATCCTGGATCCAGACACAAAATCGACATCTTTCTGTGCTGTAGGAAGCCTCAGAATCTCTCCTGCAGAATGGTGTCGTAAAGATTCAACAGTCACAAAAAGTTAACACAGAATTATTTTGAAGAAAATAATGAACATAAATGTACAACTGACCTATTTTGATGTTTGTTTCAGAAATGCTCAATGAGTTGCTCAATAATTTCATGACCCATCCTCACTAATGCTCATGGAAATATTTCTAATCTACAGAAGATCCAGATGAAATGAATCTGAATTTCACATTTCTCTGTGAAATATTAGGTTGCATAAAATAATGTGCTTGTTTGTTTTCCTCAAAAGGAATATTCACATATTTACTTTTTGATTTACTAATCTAATTTGCAGCCAAGGCAACTTCCATTATCAACAGTATTTATGGTCTCCCTTACTCATCACACAGCAACTTGTAAATGTCAAGTTTCAGTTTGCTGTAATGCAGAAGGTTTTTATTTAATGATGGAAGACCACTGACTAATAATACAGTCTGGCATTTATTGTTGTTTGTCTTAGAAATAAATTCAGTGCATAAACTTCAGTGAGATTGATCAATTCACATACCCAGTAAAGTTGTTTGGGAATTCAAATAAATTTATGCTTGTACAAGCATTAGAGATGTTACATTTTCTTTAGTACTTTTTGAAGAGAATTTCTTAGCAATGTTATTTCCTATATATTAAAAGGCCCTTCTGATAAAATTTCTAAAGCATTTTAGAGTCCGATTAATCTACTAGAACATCCCAATATCAGCTATTTAAATAAACATTATAAAGAAATTTGTTATTAACATATGGTGCTGATACAAGACAAATATTTAATCCGCTGTGTTATTTATGTAGTAAACTATCTTAATGGCTCCCAGACTAAGATGAAAAGCTGTGGAGGCACCATCTGTGTATTAGATGTGTCTTTGGCATTTTCCCTACTCTACGTTTATAAATAAATAAATATAATGTGCTTGAAACTGGGTGATTGGGTAAAGATACATTCCCAATATCCATGGGCAGTGAGTGACGTTGCTGCTTGGAAAGCAAACTTCTCAGCCTGTGGCCCTGCCCATACCGTACCCTTCCTCTATCCAGACCCTCCCCACTGCCCCACCTCCACTCCACTGCCTCCTCTTCTCTCTGCCCACCCATTCCAGCCAAATCCTGAACCAAATATAGCAAATGACATTAGAAAAAACCCTACTCTTCTAAAATTTCCTTCTAAAGAAAATGGAGCATGTTTCCCACTGCATGCCAGATTGTAAAGAGTGAACATGCAGAAGATACTTAACTAAAAACACTAAATTTTCAATGGCATATTGGGTGCATTAGGAGGAGCATTTCCAGCAGATCTAGAGAAGTGGTTATTCCCCTTTATTCGGCTCTGGAGTATTGCGTCCAGTTCTGGGCCCCCTACTATAGAAAGTATGTGAATGCATTGGAGAGGGTCCAGCAGAGGGCAACCAAAATGATTAGGGGCTGCAGCATATGACTTACGAGGAGAGGCTGAGGGTATGTCTACAATACAGAGGTTTTTTGGAAAAACTAACATTTTTCCGAAAAAACTTCAATTACATCCACACTGCAATCATATTCTTTCAAAAGAAAATTAAAAGAACAAAGGGTTTTTCTGGCATTAATAAACCTCTTTCTATGAGGAAGAAGCCTTTTTCTAAAAGAGCTCTTTTGGAAAAAAGGCATGTATGGACAGGGAAGAGGGAGTTCTTTTGGAAGAAGAGGAATGAGGAAAAAGCACAGTTGCCCTGGTGGCTACTCCATCCATAGTAATCACAGTTTAAATGAGAGATAGTGTCCACACTGAATGGATGCTATCTTTTGAAAAAGCAGATTGCTTATTCAATGCACTTTGGCAGTCTGAACGCTCTTCCAGAGGAAGTTTTTCAGAAGTTTTTTCAGAAGCTCTCTTCCGGAAAAGCTTCTTCTGAAAGAAGCCTGCAGTCTAGACATAGCCTGAGGGATCTGAGTTTATTTAGTCTGCGGTAGAGAAGAGTGAGAGGGGATTTGATAGCAGCCTTCAACTTCCTGAAGACGGGTTCCAAAGAGGATGGAGAAAGGCTGTTCTCAGTAGTGATGATGGCAGAACAAGGAGCAATGGTCTCAAATTACAGTGAGGGAGGTCTAGGTTGGATATTAGGAAAAACTATTTCACTAGGAGGGTGGTGAAGTACTGGAATGAGTTACGTAGGGAGGTGGTGGAATCTCCATCCCTAGAGGTTTTTAAGTCTTGGCTTGACAAAGCCCTGGCTGAGATGGTTTTTTGGGGTTGGTTTTGCTTTGGGCCGGAGGCTAGACTCAAAGACCTCTTGAGGTCTCTCCCAGCCCTATGATTCTACGAAATTTGGGAATAAAAATGTCAGTCACAGGTTTTCTGATATATTCTGAAGCTTGTCATTTATTTGCAAAAACTTTGTAGTAAGAGCTGGTCAGTTGTCCTGCTGAAATACATGATATATTATGGAATACAAGATGCAGCCCTCCTCTGTTTTACATTTTCTTCATCAGTATTTCTAAGCTGATTTTGTTTTTAGTATACCCTTCAACCTTCATAAAGTAATCATTCCAGAATACTACACATTGAAACTCTCTGAAACAAAGACCTTATTTTAAATTAAACAGTAAGAGCAATTTAGTGTGTTTATAAAGTTTGTTACTTTTAGAAAAAAGGAACACTAATTTATTTTGTGTGATTGTCATAAGTCATGTTTATGGAATTTCACTATATGTTTGTTAGAATATATTTCCAAAGATTTTAGGCATATCATGGATTTTATATCTGTTGCTAATTTTGGTGGAGGATTCTTTTAAAACTTGTTCATCAAATGGAAGTAAAGGGGAAACTCATTTGTCCAGTTATCTAGAAGAAAAAATAATGTTGTCCCTTTAGGGGTTCTATTCAACATGGCAGAGGAGGGGGGATGAAAGAAGATTAGGAATGGATAGAAAGGACAGGAAGACTTTGGAAATAAGTTTTTCTGTAATAGTTACAATTAAAATGTGTATTTAGAGAAGGATGATCTTTTGAATAATTTATTTTAAAAAACTATAGGTCTGAAGATTCAAGCAGTTAAGGAGAAAACTGAAGACGCAGATTGTGCATGTAAATATCTATGCATGAATTTTTTTAGAAATGATTTTATAATCCTCAGTCACAAACTAGTGAAATATTTTAAGCAAATTGTAAATCAGGACCTGTAGACCTAATAATACACAACTCTTTTTGCCAGTATATAGGGTTGGCACATGCCTGTTAAATGGTTAAATGGTTTCATTACCACTTAATGGCTCTTTCATGGGTTCAATCTTATGCTAATAGGTCTGGCAAGCAGGAATGCTTTTTGCTTTTAATTTAACAGATCCACTTTAGGGAAAGAGTCATTAGTCTGCAAGCTGCGACAGCCTGCTGCGGGAGCCTTCAGGAAACTTCAGAATAGGGATAGAATGAGGGGAGAGGTTGAGCACTAAGACCCATTGACTCCCAAATCTGTGGCCCAGGCCAATATGTCCATGTTTCCAGAACAGATGTATAGGCGTGGGGGAATGACTGATTTGGCAGGGAAAAAGGTGAGCAAAACAAAAAAGATCCTTAAAAAAAGAATATGGTCATGCCAGAGGCCCAGCCAAGATCAAGTACACATAGCTAGACATAGTCCTTGTCCAAAAGAGCTTATGGTGAAATAATCAGGAGAAAGATATGTATTATTTTTCCCATTTCACAGATCAAGAACACAGGCAGAGACAGATTAAGGCACAGATGCTTGAAGTATTTAGCCATTGCTTTCCTCATGGCTGCAAGACCTAGGTGATTTAAATGACCAAGGAGCCTAGGACAATAGAAAGTTGTAGGCTAGGCACTGCTTAATAGAGCAACAGTGAAGTACCTTTGAAAAATCAGAGCCTAAGGGCTCTGGGAACAGGGTTGAGTGGGAAGTTTCAGGGGGTAGCCAAGTTAGTTTGTACAGGGTAAACTTAAAAAAAAAACAAACAAGCAAATGGTCTCAAGTCTCATACTATTTTCTTAAACCACAAGCAGATTTTCCTTATGGGTGAATGATTAGTAAAAAGGGTCTCTTCTGCCTCTGTGTTGTCTGGAGAGCTAGTTGGAATAGTTTAAATAAAATATATTGTCATCCAAATGTGCTGCTGTTATACCGTACCTGAAGTGTTCTGCGGAAACATACATTTTGACAAAGTTTTCAATGGAAACAAAAGACAGGACTATGCAGCACTTTAAAGACTAACAAGATGGTTTAATAGGTGATGAGCTTTCATGGGCCAGACCCAGTCTTCTTAGATCCTGGACTCTCTTGTCACTTCTGACCACGCATACCTGAATCAAAAATCTCCCTGATTTGCTCAGAAACCAGCTGTTTGGACACAGTTCAGTTTTATTAAAACACTGGGAAAGTTTTATTTTTCTTCCAGTGGGGAATGAAAACAAAAATTGAAACTTTGACAGTTGTCACAAAATTGAATTGTCGTCCCCTAGGCAGATTTAGTGGTTGGGAAATTATCATTTTGAAAGATAAGCTACTTCTCAGAATGCAAGCTTTAGATTTTTTTCAGAAGATTCAAAAGATGTACTTGTATGTATGGAGTGGGAGTTGCAAAGTCATGCAACAGAGAGTGCTATCACCTTAATGTGTCTGCATCCATTATCATTGTATTGATCCATATAGCGGTATAAGTGCTTTGGAGAAATAAATAGATCCAAACTCAGTGATAATAATGTGCAAATAATGTAATGAAAATGCTTTCTCTTGGTGAGCACTCAAGATATTTATTACAGGAAGCGTATTGCTGCAAATAAAGAGCTTATTCCAGGGGGTACTTTTTCAGTTAGAAGCTAAACTATACCATAAATGGAAACGTTTATGCTAATGTCTGTACATGTTACCATGGGAGAGGATCTGGATACAGTTGTTTTCCACTGGAAAAATGTCCCATACATTTTGCAGGTTATTATTTCATACTGCTATCTAATTGCCTTGCTGTGCAATTTCCTTGTTCTATCCCTATCAGTTAGTGTGAGATTTCTCAGGAGTCTAATCTTTCTCCCATTGAAGAAGGGGTCTGTTTTGCCATTGACTTCAATCAGGGAAGAACTGAATTATAAACTCACCAGGAATACAACGAACAGAGCTAGCCTTGCTGTGATTCATGCTCCTGCTCAAGCAGTGCCCCATCAGCCCTTCCTTGTTTTGCCCTTTGGGGAAGGGGCAGGAAGAAACCTGATCTATGATCCTCTTCTCTGTGTGGTGTAATCTGTAGCACCTTCCATGACTGCCTGGTTCACAAAGAGGCTCTGTGAGGTATAGGCAGGATTTAGTCAATGAGCTAGGAGCCAGAGAGAACTATGGGGTCCTAACCAATGGTACCCAGTCCCTTTATATTCAATACAATTGAGTCCAATTCATTCTCTGCCCCAAAGGACACACTGCACTCTACCACTGTGTCCTCTATCCTTAGGGACAGATAGCAAAAGCTCATCTCCTGCCTACATACTTCCTAGTCTATTGCAGACCCATTTCCCATTCTTCACCCTAGTTACACAAGCTCTGACACATGCACATTGATATACATTTCCCCTTTGCTTCCCTCTCCAGCCCTGCAACTCTTTAAGTTCTCATCCCATCCTCCAGATCTAAACACACATGGTACCACTCAGGCCTGTAATCCTCAGATGCAGATACTGCCACAGATTGGGTACCCCTAATTACTAGGAACTGCAGAAGAGTTCTCTGGGTCTAATGTTTGTAAGTGGCAGTACTAGCTGCCTTTTTGTTTGTGTTTGTACAGCACCTGGTATACCAGGATTTGATCCATGTCTAGGGCTTGTAGGCCCTACAATTATACAGATAATAAACAATAGTAAAAGCAGTGGGAAGCAGACTCATCTGAGACCAGACTCTGCTCCAACTTTTGACCAAATTGGAGTAGTAATGAGTAGCTACTCAAACTATCCCACAATGGACACAAAAGAATGTCTATGCAGACCTAACTCAATCATGTCTGAGGTCTCAAGTCAGAAGAGCCTGTCCCTATCTTATAAAATCAGGGCCATGTTTATAGTCATTGTTCCCTCTCATTTGTTCCCTCTCCGACCAGAATGAGTTTTCTTGTGAGCTCCAATGTGAAGGTGCTGTGTGATGCATCATTTTCATATCATTGCACACAGCAAAATTCATGTGGCGGGAGGGATGCCAAAGGGTTTGTTTGGAGTGTGGGAGAGGGTCTCAAGGCTGGGGCAGACAGTTAGGGTGCAGGAGGGTGTGGGCTGCAAGATGGAGCTGGGATTGAGGGGCTCAGGGCTGGGACAGAGGGTTGGGGTGCAAAGGCTCTGGCTGGTGCTGAAGGCTCTGGGAAGGGGCTGGGGTTGATGAGTTTGGAGACAGGACAAGGGATCCAGCTTTGAGATGGGACTCAAGACTGGGGGCTTTGGGATGCAGGAGGATGCTCTGGGATGGGTGACAGGCTTACCTGTGTGGCTCCCTGCTGGGCTGGCAAAAAGGGTCCTCTTTCTCCCGGCCACAGCAGCTCCATGCTGAGGCCAGCAGGGAGTGGGATCCTCTCCTCTGGCTGCAGCAGCTCCATGCTGGAGCTGATAGTGATGAGGTCTCCTTCCTGCTAGCCATGGCAGCTTCAGGACTTGGGGAGAGAGATCCCCGGTATGGTGCTCAATGGGACGCTGCCATGGGTGGCAGGTATAAGCCTTCCCAAACTGTTCCACCCACATTGTGCCCTAGAATGCCTGCTGCTTCAACACAGCTGCCGGCAGGAGCCATGCTGAAGCAGAAGGTGTTCTGAAAGCGGAGTGTTGCTGCCCCAGGGTTTCGCCATGCTGAGGCGAGAGATGCTGGGGCAATGAGCCCTCCCTGTGCTCCGGGGCCCGGAAGGCTTGGGTTACGCACCACCCACTCCGTGTTCCAGGGTCAAGCCGCTCACCCTCCCTGTGCTCCAGGGCAGGGAGACTCCCATGGGGAGCTGAAGGCTTGCTCGTATGGTGGGGGGGGGGGGGCTTGGCTCCCAAGAGAAGTGGAGGCTTGCCTCCTCCAGCCCTATGTTCATCTGCTACTGCCTATGGAAGCTGCACGTGCACAGGGCTTAGGGAGAATTTGTATAAGCATATAGCTCCTCTACCTGAATGGGCCTCTTTCACTGGCTTTCAGTAGTAAGGGTGCAAGAAAGGGAACAGAATCCAAGCTGTTCATTTTGCTCATTCTCCAACTGCTCAAGGTTCCCGCAGGGGTAACACACATTGCATTGCTCTTGGTGTTGCTCAGTGCTTTTCATGTAAACTCCGTTTAAATGTGAACTTTAATTAGCTTTCAGTTCTACGTCAGCCAGAACCATGTGTTAATTAAAGGCCTAGAGCAAAGCTATATTTAAAGGGCTCATAACTCTCCCCATAGTGCTTGGGCAACAATCAGCTCAACGTGCAGGTGGTTGGGTCTGCACATTTCAGGCAGAAACTGTTTTCTGTTGCACTGTGCAGCGTGTTTTTTTTTCTTATAGTCTAATACAAATGTTTGCTCGCTGGATGATATTTCAGTGTCAGAACCTAGACAGATGGATTCACATGGGAGTTGGTCTAATATCCTTTGATTAACTCCCTCTGCCCTTTCTAGCCAAATTAAGGAACAGGATGAATTCAAAGAGAATGTGCAAGCAACCATGTTAATTCAAGTTTTAAAATGCAGCATACATTCACGTTTGTCTGCTTGCTAGAATAGTTAAGCTTATGGTTCTCTATTGAATATTCGATTCTTTTCCTTTTGGCAAAAGCATGAAACTTGAAATTAAGCTAATAGAGACTCTCTGTTGACCTTCTGGGTTCCCTGCTGTTAATTAAATGCTGGATTGTGGCTCCTGGCCCTGGTTCTGCACTCAAGGTGATAGGGCGGGGCAAAGTCCTATGACAAAGTGCCAGCTTGAGTTTAGAGAGCAAGCACTGGCAGGCAGAGCAAAGCCTTGATTGCTGGCGCACGCAGTCCACCTTTCCTGGCTGCCAATTCGCCTCCTTCTCCCAAGTGCTGGTACTGGCTCTTTTATGTTCTCCAAATGCCTTGGCTGGTTCCTCTCCAAGCTGCTGTCAGAGGCTAGGAGGAGATTTGCATACGATCAGCAAGACTATTTTCTAGCCTAGATTTAGCAAGCTGATTGGGAGCAGTGACTTCACTGACATTGGTGTGCCCCACATCATGCACTAGAATGTAAACAGGCCCTGGAAGCAAGCTTGTATAAGTGGAGGGACACCAGTGCTGTGTATAGTTGTATCCGTGCTCTGTGACTTATGCAGTCTTTTAACTCCCTCTCTGTAAAACAGAAAATGTGGTGAGAGTAGCTACTGAACCTGTCATGCTCACAGACTCATTCTATCCTCATTGGCAGGGCGGCCTTTCCTAGAGGAGGCCCCTGGAGGGTGATTTGCCTCTGCAGCCTTTGAAAACTCACTCAGCCAAGTGTCAATGTCAATGGCCCATCTCTGTCTCTTCTCATCCTACTCCACTTTCTCTTTTTTATTTATCAACCTTCATAGTGTCACTCTCCCCTTTCTGCATTGCTGCTTATGCTCCTCTGCTACCAACCCTGCAAACCAACTGCTAAAATGGGTATCTTCTGCCATGTGTAGCCACCCAAAATGAGTCCTGCCCATAAGCCCCAAAATAATTTCCATTTCTGCTCATCTAAACAAAGCTCGGCTCGCCTGAAAATTTACGAAAAGTGGCTAGAAACAAGACATGAAGGTAGCAAATGAAAATTGGAATATTTCTCCCCTATTATTCATCCATCTCCTACAGCTATGAGCTACTTCTTCGCAACTGCAATACTTTAAAGGGTCTGAGAAGAGACTACAGATATCTGTAGAGGGAAAACATCAATGAGAAATGAGATCTGGCATAACTCACAGAGGTATAAATAGAAGTAATGGGATCAAAGTAAGAAAGGTAACATCTAGGCTGAGTTATCAGGAAAACCTTTGACTGAAAATAATCTCCCGAGGGAAGTGGTAGATATCCTGGCACTTGGCACAATTAAAACTAAACTGAGCACAACTCTGTTAAGCTACAGATGGTAGGGAGCAATCCCGCAGTAGGATGGAATAAAAATAGATGGTCTATGCTGCTACAAAAGAGGAAGAGGCATAGAGAGTGGCTGGCACGGGATTGCTGGGGGAGGGGGTGTCGTTCAGTTCTGGATGAACTTCCCTGTGCTTACAAGTGAAACTATGGATATAAATCCCAAAGTCTTTTAGGGGATCTTTGAACCAAACAAATCCCTATATTCCTCACCACTGTTTTTGTGCCAATTCAAGTGGTCCCTCAGAGAGCAGAAACCGTTTCAGGTGCTGTGTATTCTGAACAAAGGATGTGTTTCCCATGGCGGAGTGTGTGCAGCACAACCATGAAAGGGGATCACAGTCACATCAGTCTATGTTCTCAGCATGTTCAGCACAGAAGGAATATGATTCTAACCCACATTAAAAATCAACCTGGGTTTGTTTGCTTTCTGTGGTCACCTGCATATGAATGCACCCATTTCCATCAGCTTAATAAGATGGGGGGTAGGAATATCCTAGCAATGGTACTGTATTTTTTTTCTTTTCAAAAGAACATGCTAAGCAAACAAAATTGACTTACACTAAACTTAGTTTCAAGATTTTAACTACAACATAAAAATAATAGAACTGCAAACTATTTGCTTAATATTTTAAATCTCATCCTTAACAAAGGTATCAAATACATCCAGTGAGAACAAAACTCATGCACAGAAATCTGGTTCCTACATGACTCAGTTTAAATTTAAAATACAGAATAAAAGATTCATCCTCCCCAGTAATCAACTTTCATTCCAAGGAAGGAAAAGAAAATAGATCCCTTGCCTAGGTCTCTAGGGGTACATCTATACTGCAGAGCTATTTTGGGATACCGGAAGTATCTCAAAATAGCTATTCCACATCTATTGAAGCAGATTGTTATTTCAAAATAGACTTCGAAATAACAGGTGTCTTATTCCGACATCCCATAACCCTCATTCCCAAAGGTTAAGTGGCATTTCAGAATAGCGAGTTATTTCAAAATCTGGCGCTGCCTCTACAGCACCAAATTATAAAATAAGCTATTTCAAATACATATTTGAAATATGTAGCACAAATTGCATAGCTTATTTTGAGTTATGGGTGCTGTTAGATGCACCCATAGAGGGCAGAATTTCTGGGGGAAAACACAGTGGCAAACTTTGTAAAGCAAACCTCCTCCTCACAAAAACCCCCCCACCAAGACCTGAGTTTTCAAATGTTTGTGTGTTTGCAAGTCTCATGAGCTTAAAATGTAGTGCTCATTTTTTCAGGCTGGGAGCAGCAATGTGGGTGGCTGCTCTGGTCTTTCAACCACAGCAGGTGCAGGAAAGCAAGATGTTACATGACTTAGGTCTGCACCAAGGAAAACATAGCACAGAATGCCAAACCATAATGAACCCAATGCATTTGTTTACTTCAGAAGCTACACTGAGCATATGCAATATCGGATTTGCAGGCACTCCATAGTGCATTGGGCCCACAAGAGGACTGGAAATTCTCATGGATGTTGGCATACATCTGTCAGACGGAGGCACAGCTATTGCAAGTACAAACATGAAATGGCAGCCACTGTGGTTGGGTGGGGGTGACCAAGCTAGTTGCTGGCGAACTCTGTCAGTTTCCAGTGCAGTTCAGAGCAAAAAAGTGAACAATTCTCAGAGGCAAAAGACCTGGGATTTTGTTGATGGGCCTATGCTTGTAGTCTTTGCAGTCTGAGGTCCTCACCATGCTGCATCCTCTTTCCACCTCCCAGGGGTTTGCATGTACGCAGATCCCTTCGGCTTAATTATGAGCAAAGCTGCGTTATGGAGTGCTAAGATGGCTTAAGAGACCCTCTAGTTCCCCACTGCCACCTGCCTGCATTATTAGACCTTTTACAGATGGAAAGCTGACAATAGCAGACTGGCGCTCCACCACATGCTGGGAGGGTAGGCAGGGATAGGGGCGTGCAGCAGGCACACACAAGTTAGATAACAAACATCAAAGAACTTTCCTGGCAGATTGTAATATGATATGACTTTATTTTTTAGAATCCAGAACAGTGAGGCACAAGTAATCCAAAAAGACTAAGCCAGAAACACACAACTTACCCCACCTTGTTCTTTGCAGACTGACCACACACTTCCCCACAGTTCACCCAAACTAAGAAACAGGAGCAGGAAACCTCCCACCCATTCACTCATCCCCTCTCTTGAGTTTAAAGTGATAGCTTGCAATTTTAATACAGTCCTTAATATGCCACATGGGCACATTCCCAATACCTTGCTTGGAACAACTGTGCTGGGTCAAGTGGGAAATGAACTGTGCCAGGAAAAAGGCTAGTGTAGCTTACCACTCCCATGGAGCACTGAAGAAGCAGGGCTTGTGTCACAGTTTGGTCCCTGCTCTGCTTCTTGGGAAGGTATTGTCATGGCTCCTTCCCCACTCTGGCATGATAAATGCAGAAGTGGGGGCCAGCAAGTGTACCCCAAAGCCTTATTTACCAGGCTTTGGTATAAAACTTCCCCCAAGATCTTAAAAACCTAGATCTTGGGAATAAAACTTCCGCTGCCACCACCCAAATGTTGCTAAAGAAACCAGGGGAAAGATCATTTGGGAAATCTTCCCCCTAAAACAAAAATTAGGGCACACCATTAACCACTGCCAGGTTAATAAAAGAAAAGAAAGAACTTTTATTATTACAACAATATTTTGGTTGCAAGTATAATGACTAGAGAGGAAGGTAACAAAATATACTCATGGAGAAACTCCATGGGCCTAGAACTTAGTTACAAAGAAAAGCCAAAACATCTTTTAAGCAGGGCCAGATCTCAGATCCCATACCCAATCCATAACACAATAAAACCTAACGAAACTGCCTAAACTTTACCCTACTTACAGAAAATGAAGAATGGTGCCTTGGAGAGAGAGAGAGAGAGACATGCTTGTCTCTCTCTGTAGCTGCAGAGAACTCACTCAGAGAGAAAAAAGGTCAAAGGAAAAACCCAAATTCCTTTGTCCCAGGTTGAAACTCCCTCCTACATTCCTACTGGTCACTCCACCTGGTTAGGTGTAGTTAACCCCTTAATCCCCAGGCTGCTGGCTAACCCTCATAATCATGACAGGTACAGCTATGCATTGTCCATTGGACCAAATTGCAAGGTGCCAAGCCAGCCCATGTGAGCACTTGTTTTAGAGCAATAATTTATTCCTTGATTTACTTTTGCACATGGAAGTTAGTAGATAATAGCAAATTCCACATGGTGCAAACACATTCAGCAGGTTCTGCTTTTGCAAAGATGCCACTGGTAAGTGTTATTTCTGATGGAGGGATGGAGGTTTTTCTTCTGATGGATTAACTTCTATTGTTACAGTGGATATGCCTATGGCTACAGACTTGGTATCATGTAGCACATGTTTATTTAGTCTATCTGAAAGCATGGTGAGGATTCTGATAGTTTGGACTAGAATGGAAATAATCTGAAAATCATTTTAAAAAATGAAGTTACTGAATTATAGTACTTGAGCCAAAAAATGCAGATGTCAGCTTTGAACCAATGCCAGAGAATGTCACGCACGAAGGTGAAAGTAGTGAATCTAATTTTTTGAAAAGACAATACAATCATCTGTTTCCAAGCTTTCTCTGTGTTAATTCCAATTTCATCCAACATTTCAATGTGTTTGGAACTGATCAACACCTTAATTTTCCCTATTTGTCTTCTTAAATTCACTTTATTTAAGAAATAGAAGACAAATCCTTTAAAAATTCTACACCGTAATTCTACACATTGACTCAAGTCAGGGGTCCCTCTAGTCCAGGAAAGAAATCTATCTCTGACTGCGGTTTGCTGTTTCTGGAGAGGTAGGGGACCCATACTATCTTTATAAAGGGCAAATTTTTAATGGGGAAGTTTTTTCTCATCCCATCTCATCTCAGTTGGTGACTGAAGGCTATGTCTACACTACAAAGAAAAGTCAGGAAAAGATAAATAAATTGAGAACTGCAATTTGTGTATCTTTTTCCATTTTTCTTCCAAAAGAGGCTTTTCTAACATTTGGCCTGTTTACATGGGGCCAAATGTTTTTAAAAAAACACACCCTCTTTCAGAACATCTCTTGTTCCTTGTAAAACGAGGTTTACAGAGATGCCAAAAAAATGTCTGCTTTTCTGAATTGTTTTTCAGAAAAGCAGACACGTTCGTTGGACGCAGCAGAGCTTTTCCGGGATACCTCCAGTATCCCAGAAAATCTCTGTAGTCTAGACATACCCTGGGTCTTAAAGTTTTTCTACAGCTTTATGCTCTTTTGTGTAAATGTGACTGACACTCTTACTATACATGCAAATATAGTCTGGGTTATCAAACCACCACTCCCGTCTTTATTGACATGTTTGTTTAAAAACTTGCATCTTCTATGTCACACACAAGAAGAGTTGTTAATAATAATAATAATAATTAATAATTAACAATTAATTAATTTAGAGACCGGGCCTCAACTGGTATAAATTGGGGTAGTTCTGTTGACTGTATTTAATTCAGTAAAATCCTAACTGGTTCCTCCTCTTCCCAGTGCATCCTTTCTACTTTGTGTCTGTCTTTTTTGTGCTTTACGTTCTGCAGATCAGAGGCAGTCTGTATTTTGTGTCATGTATAAGATCAAGGCTGTTAATGATGCTTATCAAATAGTGTCGAATTCTATTCTTTTTTATCTACGTTTTTTGCTAATAGTATTTCTCTTTTAAAAAAAAAATCTGCCTTTCATCTGATTTTATTCTTTCTCATCACTTTTGTCTTGAATTGAATACAGCTATTTATTTGCTGGGTGATAAATTGAATTAAGTTTTTCCTGGTCTGCAAAGTCAATCAAGCTGCTTTATTACTCTGGTAAACTAGGCCTGAAAAGTAACCAGGGAGTTAGAGAGGGGAGCAACATTTCTGCAGCATCCACAGAATTAAAGGTTGCTTCTAGGCAAATGTAAAGATCCATAAGGTTGGGGGAGGGGGCAGGGTTCAACTCTGCCTTTGCCAAAGGATCCAAAACACAAACACTATGTGGGGAATGAGCCCTCTCTGTCCCATTCATATTTGTTTTTTCATGGGAAGCTTTATGTAGCCTACTGCTATCTATTATCACCGCCACTGTCGTGATAGTTGCTCTTGTGGTTTTTTTCTTACTGCATTTAGGGGAGCTGATAGCTCTGGGAAAGGTGTGTGGGGGGGGTGGAGGGGGATAGTTGGCATTCCCCGAAGGGGTGGAGCTTCAGACAAAAGGTGGTGGAGCCTGGGGTGGCCAGCCCTCAATGCCACTCAGAGCTTGCCGTGCTGCCCTCCGCGCCCCCCCCCCCCTTGCAGATCCTTAATGCCATGCAGAGCTCACCAGGTGGTATTCTGGTGGGGATTTAAAAGGCCAGAGGCTCTGGGTGTTGCTGCTGTTGCAGTGGTGGTGGCCTGGACTCCTAGGCCCTTTAGTTGCCCCTTTGTCCCTCCTGTTGGTAGCTCTGTCTGCATTAGTAACATCGAACAAGTTTGGGTCCGATCTCAACAGCTTTTCATTGTTTTGTTTGTTTTTAACTGGGTTCAGTGGTACACATTCTTTTAGTAAAGGATTTAAATTTCAGTGGCAATTTGCATGGTTATTGCACTCAGACACAGACAATTAAAAAATACAATAATAATTCTTTCTTTGAAAGATGTTGTCCTATCTGCCTTATATCTGCTTATGTGCCCCATCACTGTATTATCAGAGAGCCTCACAGTCATGAATGAATTTTCTCCTAATAACCTCTGTGTGACCAGGTTGTGGAGTGGTGAAAGAAAGATTAAGAAACAAAGTTTTCCATGGAACACAGGAGAGATTCCAGAGGACTGGAAAAGGACAAATACAGCACCCATCCAGTACCTGGAAAGATATTGGAGCAAATAATTAAGCAATCAATTAAGCAATGCTTAGAGGATAATAAGGTGGTAAGAAACAGCGTGGATTTGTCAAGAACAAATCATGTAAAACCAACCTAATAACTTTATTTGCCAGGATAGCAAGCCTCGTGCATGGGGGTGTGGAATGCTAAATGTGATATATCTTGACTTTACTAAGGAGATCAAATGGGATCCATCAGGGATCAGTTTTGGACTGGTTAAGTTCAATATCTTCATCAGTGATTTAGATAATGCCATACAGAGTACACTTGTAAAGTGTGGAGATGATGCCAAGCTGGAAGGAGTTGCAACTGCACTGGCAGATAAAATTAAAGAGATCTGGACAAACCGGATAAATGGTTTGAAATAAATGCGATGAAATTCAATAAAAATAAATGCAAAGTACTCCACTTAAGAGGGAACAATCTACTCCAAACATACAACATGGGAAATGACAGCGTAGGAAGGAAAAGAGGGATCTGGGAGTCATAGTAGATCACAAGCTAAATATGAGTCAATAGTGTGACCTGTTGCAAAAAAGTAAACATGATTCTGAGATGTATTAGCAGGAGTGTTGCAAGAAAGACTTGAGAAGTAATCCTTCCACTCATAGACTCATAGACTTTAAGGTCAGAAGGGACCATTATGATCATCTAGTCTGACCCCCTGCACAATGCAGGCCACAGAATCTCATCCACCCCCTCCTAGAATAATCCTCTCACCTATATCTCAGATATTGAAGCTTTCAAATACTTTGAAGACCCCAAGATGCAGAGAATCCTCCAGCTGTGATCTGTACCCCATGCTACAGAGGAAGGCGAAAAACCTCCAGGGCCTCTGGCAATCTACCCTGGAGGAAAATTCCTTCCCGACCCCAAATAGGGCGATCAGCTAAACCCTGAGCATGTGGGCAAGACTCACCAGCCAGACACCCAGAAAGTTCTCTATAGTAACTCCTATCATCCCTCCAGTGTCTTATTTACCACTGATAATGGTCAATTAGTTACCGAGATCATGTTATCTCATCAAACCATCCCCTTCATAAACCCATCTAGTTTAATCATGAAGCCAGATAGATCTTTTGCCCCCACTACTTCCCTTGGAAGGCCGTTCCAGAACCTCACTCCTCTAATGGTTAGAAATCTTCGTCTAATCTCAAGTCTAAACTTCCTACTAGCCAGTTTATATCCATTTGTTCTTGTGTCCACATTGGTATTAAGCTTAAATAATTCCTCTCCCTCCCTGGTATTTATCCCTCTAATATATTTAAAGAGTGCAATCATGTCCCCCTCAGCCTTCTTTTGGTTAAGGTAAACAAGCCAAGCTTCTTGAGTCTCCTTTCATAAGACAGGTTTTCCATTCCTCGGATCATCCTAGTGGCCCTTCTTTGTACCTGTTCCAGTTTGAATTCATCCTTCTTAAACATGGGAGACCAGAACTGCACACAGTATTCCAAATGGGGTCTCACCAATGCCTTGTATAATGGCACTAACACCTCCTTATCCCTACTGGAAATACCTCGTCTAATACATCCCAAGACAGTATTAGCCTTTTTCACGGCCATGTCACAATGGCGGCTCATAGTCATCCTATAATCAACCAGGACTCCGAGGTCCTTCTCCTCCTCCGTTACTTCCAACTGATGTGTCCACAGCTTATAACTAAAATTCTTGTTATTAATCCCTAAATGTATAACCTTACACTTCTCACTATTAAATTTCATCCTATTGCTATCACTCCAATTTACAAGGTCATCCAGATCTTCCTGTATGATATCCCGATCCTTTTCTGAATTGGCAATACCTCCCAACTTTGTGTCATCCGCAAATTTTATCAGGACACTTCCACTTTTGGTGCCAAGGTCAGCGATAAAAAGATTAAATAAAATTGGCCCCAAAACTGATCCCTGAGGAACTCCACTAGTAACCTTCCTCCAACCTGACAGTTCACCTTTCAATATGACCCGCTGTAGTCTCCCCTTTAACCAGTTGCATATCCACCTCTCAACTTTTATATTAATCCCTATCTTTTCCAATTTAACCAATAATTCCTCATGTGGTACTGTATCAAATTCCTTACTAAAGTTGAGGTAGATTAGATCCACTGCATTTCCTTTATCTAAAAAATCTGTTACTTTCTCAAAAAAGGAGATCAGGTTGGTTTGGCATGATTTACCTTTTGTAAAACCATGTTGTAATTTGTCCCAATTGCCATTAGCCTCAATGTCTCTTACTACCTTCTCCTTCAAATTTTTTTCCAAGATCTTGCATACTACAGATATCAAACTAACAGGCCTATAGTTACCCAGCTTGCTTTTTTTCACTTTCTTAAAAATAGGAACTATATTAGCAATTCTCCAGTCAAATGGTACAACCCCTGAGTTTAGTGATTTATTAAAATTTTTTGCTAATGGACTTGCAATTTCATGTGCCAGTTCCTTTAATATTCTTGGATGAAGATTATCTGGGTCCCCCGATTTACTCCCATTAAGCTCTTCAAGTTTGGCTTTTACCTCGGATATGGTAATATCAACCTCCATATCCTTAGTCCCATTTGTTATGTTACCATTATCCCTAAGCAATTCATTAGCCTCATTAAAGACTGAAGCAAAGTATTTGTTTAGATATTGGGCCATTCCTAGATTATCCTTAACCTCCACTCCATCCTTAGTAATTAGCGGTCCTACTTCTTCTTTTTTTGTTTTTTCCTATTTATATGGCTATAAAACCTTTTACTATTGGTTTTAATTCCCTTTGAAAGGTCCAACTCTACCTAACTTTTAGCCTGTCTCACTTTGTCCCTACATGCTCTAACCTCGATAAGGTAGCTTTCTTTACTGATCCCTCCCATTTTCCATTCCTTGTATGCTTTCTGCTTTTTCTTAATCACCTCTCTGAGATGCTTGCTCATCCAGCTGTGTCTAACACACCTGCCTATAATTTTTTTTCCCTTTTCTTGGGATACAGGCTTCTGACAGCTTCTGCAACTTTAACTTAAAATAATTCCAGGTCTCCTCCACCTCAAGATCCATAATTTCTTTAGCCCAATCAACTTCCCTAACTAATTTCCTTAATTTATTAAAGTTAGCCCTTTTGAAATCAAAAACCCTAGTCTCAGATTTATTTTTGTTTATCCTTCCATTTAATTTGAACTGAATTAGCTCATGAGCACTCGAGCCAAGGTTGTCCCCTACAACCATTTCATCTATGAGGTCCTCGCTACTCACCAAAACCAAATCTAAAATAGCATCCCCCCTTGTTGGTTCAGCAACTACTTGATGAGGGAATTCATCAGCTATCACATCTAGAAAATCTGAGTCCTATTATTATTGCTAGCACTTGTTCTCCAGTCTATATCTGGAAAGTTGAAATCTCCCATGATTACGCAGTTTCCATGAGTATTTATTTCATTAAAAACATTAAAGAGGTCTCTATCCATATCCAAATTGTACCCTGGTGGTCTGTAACACACCCCAAGCACTATCCCAGGGGAGGATCTGATAGTTTTCTTTCCCAATGTGATTTTTGCCCAAACAGACTCTGTCTTCTCCATTCCATCACTTTTTATTTCTTTACAGTCTACCTCATCTTTGATATACAATGCGACTCCACCACCTTTACCCTTATTTCTATCTTTCCTAAACAGCACATACCCTTCAATACCTGTACTCCAGTCATGCCTAGTATTCCACCATGTTTCTGTTATTCCTATAATATCTGGTTTCACTTCCTGGACCAATAGCTCTCGTTCCTCCATTTTATTACCTAGGCTCCTCGCATTGGTGTACAAACATCTTAATTTTTGCTGTGGCCTCACTCACATTCTTTACCCAATTTGGCACGGACGTTGTACCTCCAATAAGACCTATTAGACTAGTATCCACCCTACCCTTCCTCATGTACATTCTCCTACCCCCAGCTATATCCTTTCTTACTTCGTTTCCCTTCCTCTGTGTTAAAATCCGGCGTAGAGATTACCTGGACATCTCCCAACTGTCTCCCCCAAATTCCAAGTTTAAAGCTCTCTTAATCAGTTGAGCCAGCCTCCATCCTAGAATTCTATTTCCCTCCCTACTTAGGTGAAGTCTATCCCGAGAGAACAGTCCTCTGTCCATAAATGCCTCCCAGTGACCATACATCCCAAAGCCCTCCTTATAGCACCACTGCCTAAGCCATCTATTGATCATCATAATCCTGTCACATCTTAGTTGCTCTTCTCTAGGAACAGGCAGAATCCCACTAAAGATCATCTGAGCCTCATTTTCCTTGAGTGTCCTCTCCTGCCTAGCGTAGTCTCCCTTAATTTGTTCCAGCGAGAATCTAGCTGTATCATTTGTTCCTACATGAAGGATGATCAATGGCTTTCTTCCTGCTCCCTTAATAATCTTCTTCAACCTCAGTTCCACATCCCATATCTTAGCACCTGGCAGACAGCACATCCTTCTATTCTCTGGATCAGCTCTGGTTACAGGCCTATCTATTCTTCTCAATAAGGAGTCCCCAATCATGTAGAGCTGCCTTTTCCTAGAGACAGTGTGATTCTCTGGTCTATCTCTTGCTTCCTCTGGCTGCAAGTCCTTGCCATTCCTGAATAGTGATAGAGATGTAGCCGTGTTAGTCTGGGGTAGCTGAAGCAAAATGCAGGACAATGTAGCACTTTAAAGACTAACAAGATGGTTTATTAGATGATGAGCTTTCGTGGGCCAGACCCACTTCCTCAGATCAAGTAATGGAAGAAAACATTGTGGTTGTGACTGTTTTCTTCCATTACTTGATCTGAGGAAGTGGGTCTGGCCCACGAAAGCTCATCATCTAATAAACCATCTTGTTAGTCTTTAAAGTGCTACATTGTCCTGCATTTTGCTTGCCATTCCTGTTTTCCCTTGTAATCCTCTTTAACCCATCCTGTATCCTCCTAATGCTCATTATTGGTGTTGTCTCCATTAACTCTTCCCCTTTATCTATGGGACTAGCCACTTTTCTCTTTTTCCTTACCCTTCCATCTTCATTTTCTACCTGCTGTACCCCTTCTTCATTCTCCAGCTCCACATACCTGTTCTTGAGCTCTATTTTTCCTTCACTGACCCATCTTTTCCTCTGCCTGGTTCTCTTAGTCCACTCTACTCTGCACTACTACTTGGCCGAAACTAGAATATTGTATTTGGTTCTGGGGGCCATATTTCAGGAAAGATGTGGCTAAATTAGAGAAAATCCAGAGAACAACAACAAAAAAGATGTAATGCCTAGAAAACATGACCTATAAGCTGAGTTCCCTGTAAGCTATGCAGCTGAGTGACCACGCAGCCCTTCAATGAGCACTGTGCAGAAGCGCAGCTGACTGGTAGGGCTGCCTGCTTCAAATGGAGCACCTCCAAGTACCGGTAAGGAGGGAAGATAAGGAGAGAAATAATAGCTGGGGAGGGGGGGAGTTGTAGGGTAGGAGACTTTGGGAAGAGGAGGAGCAGGGAGGGAGGGAGTAACTGGCAAGGAGGCGTTGGAGGGGAAGGGAGTTCAGGGAGTCCAATCTGCGTGAGGAGAGAGAGTAGAAACCTAGCACTCTCCTAAAGCCTCCTGGGCTTGCAAACTGAATGAACGGGATGGGTGGGGGGAAAGGGTGGTGCTGACATCTGTACAGTGAGGTGGAGGCATGGATGAGTTTGTTCGGGGGTGTCCTGACTCACTTGCTGCAGTCCAGATTGCAGTCCTGTCTGGCTGGCTGGGTTGGAAGGAGGGTTGGAGGGGAAAGCAGGCAACTCAAAAAAGATATTTTGGCCTTGGAAAGGGTTCAGAAAAGGGCAACTAAAATGATTAGGGGTTTGGAACGGGTCCCATATGAGGAGAGGTTAAAGAGACTGGGACTTTTCAGTTTAGAAAAGAGGAGACTGAGGGGGGATATGATGGAGGTTTATAAAATCACGAGTGGTGTGGAGAGGGCCGATAAAGAAAAGTTATTTATTAGTTCCCTAAATAGAAGAACTAGAGGACACCAAATGAAATTAATGGGGAGCAGGTTTAAAACTAATAAAAGAAAGTTCTTCTTCACACAGCGTGTAGTCAACCTGTGGAACTCCTTGCCAGAGGAGGCTGTGAAGGCTAGGACTATAATAGAGTTTAAAGAGAAGCTAGATAATTTCATGGAGGTTAGGTCCATAAAAGGCTATTAGCCAGGGGATAAAATGGTGTCCTTGGCCTCTGTCTGTCAGAGGCTGGAGAGGGATGGCAGGAGACAAATCGCTTGATCGTTGTCTTCGGTCCACCCTCTCTGGGGCACCTAGTGCTGGCCACTGTCGGTAGACAGGATACTGGGCTAGATGGACCTTTTGTCTGACCGAGTACGGCCGTTCTTATGTTCTTATGTTCTAGCATGGGGTGTTTATATGATAGGAGGACATTTGCTTGACTACATTTCAAACAAAGTTTATGAGGCGTTAAGGATTAAGGTTATTAAATATCAGAAACATTGCTCCTTGCTAACTTTCCCTTGTTTTAATATATTTTCCTCTACACTTATGGACTGTTTAATATATGTGGTGAGGCCACATCTGGAGTATTGTGTCCAGTTCTGGGCCCCTCATTGTAGAAAGGATGTGGATGCATTGGAGAGGGGCCAGCGGAGAGCAACCAAAATGATTAGGAGGCTGGAGCACATGACCTAGGAGGAGAGACTGAGGGATTTGGGTTTGTTTAGTCTGCAGAAGAGAAGAGTATTTTATAGCAGCCTTCAACTTCCTGAAGGGGGTTTCCAAAGAGGATGGAGAAAGACTATTCACAGTAGTGATGGATGGCAGAACAAGGAATAATGGTCTCAAGTTACAGTGGGGGAGGTCTAGATTGGATAACAGGAAAAACTATTTCACAAGGAGGGTGGTGAAGCACTGGAATGGGTTACCTAGGGAGGTGATGGAATCTCCATCCCTAGAGGTTTTTAAGTCTCAGCTTGACAAAGCCCTGGCTGGGTTGATTTAGTTGGGATTGGTTCTGTTTTGGGCAGGGAGCTGCACTAGATGACCTCCGAGGTCTCTTCCAGCTCTATGATTCTATGATTATATATTTCTTGTTTGTTTGTATTGGTGGTGCACAACCACATACAATCTCAATAATGTTGTTGCACATAAGAAATTTCAACCTGCCTGCAATGTTTTTCTACCACCTTGTGGCCCTATTTGCACCCTGCACCCATAACTTTACGATCCGAGTCTCCTCCCTCAGTTTCACTCAGTAGGTCAGTTTGCCCCACGCAGGGACCCAAATGACAAAGCCGTCTACTGCAGTGGGGAGAGGGGGGTCCGGGCCCACCCTCATTCACGGACCCCAGCCCAGGGCCCTAAGGACGCAGACTTGTCTGGGTCCAGTCTGGCTAGCGGGGCTTTTCACCGAAACATACCAGCCCACGGGCTATCTACATATGCCCTGCCCTGGGCTGCTTCCTCTCCTCCTTACCTCCGCTCCTGGCCTTTCGTGCTGCACCTTTCCTCCTGTGCGCACCAACTCGCCAGTCCCCCTGTTTAAATCTCCCATGCTTGGGTTGGGCGACTTGCTTTCCCACTGCCCTTCCACTCCCCCACCCCGGCTGATGTCTCCCTACTTCCCTCCTCCTCTTAGCTACTGTCCGCCCTCTTAACGCATGGGACGGTGCCTACGTCACCCTAGGCGTCCTCCCCCTCCTCTGTTTGATGGCATCAGAGCACACCACACCTGCACTCACCCCGCTCACCGTGCCCCTACACAGTCCGCGTGGTGCTCCATCCCCCACCCCCTCAGCTGCTTGGTGGCGTCTGAGCATGCTGTGCATGTGCTCACCCCCACTCGCCGCGTCCCATACAGGGCCAGCGTGGGGGCTTTTAGAGTGTGGGGTCGTGGCATCCCGTTACACTGCCCAAAAGAAAATTCAACCTGCTCAAGAATAGAAAATGTTAGATGGAACACTGCCTATCAGAGGAGATCTAAAAATTAAGTTTGTTTAGTTTGGAAAAGAGAATACTGTGGGGGGAAAGGGGAGACGTGATAAAAGTTTTCAAGTACATGAAAGCTGGTTACAAGGAGAAAGGAGAAAAATTGTTCTCCTTAACCTCTGAGGACAGGACAATATGAAATGGGATTAAATTTCAGTGAGGAGAGTTTAGGTTTAATATTAGAAAAAAATGTTTTAACAGTCAGGGTGGTTAAGCACTGAAATAAATTGCCTAGGAAGGTTGTAGAATCTCTATTACTGGACAATTTTAAAAGCAAGTTAGGCCAGTGGTTCTCAACCAGGGCTACAGGTCTTCTGGGGTACATCATGTCATCTGGATATTTGTCTAATTTTACAATAGGCTACAGACAAAGTACTTGCAAAGTCAGTACAAACTAAAATTTCATATAGACTATGACTTATTTATATTTGTCTATATACTATGCAATGAAATGCAAATGCAAATACACTATTTCTAGTCCAATTTATTTTATAATGAGATAGTGAAATTAATCAGTTTTGTAATAAGGCTACGTCTACACTGTATGCTTCTTGTGCAAGAACTGTTTTGCACAAGAGTTCTTGCACAAAAGTACTTGCACAAGAGAGCTTCCACACTGGTCACAGTGCATCGTAAGAGCCATGCGCTTTTGCGCAAGACAATGTCCATGCTGGCGGGATGCTCTTGAGCAAAAGATTCAGCCTGGAACTACTATGCAGAGAGCAAAAGGGCACCAGGACTTTCTGGGGGCGGGGGCTGGAGCTCCTTTGAGACATGTGCTTAAAGGGATCTCCTCGGACAGCCATTTCTCTCCTGCTGCATGCTTTGGGACCTGCTGCAGGGACTGACAGCCACAGCAGTTCTAGTTGTGGTTGCCCTCAACCTCTTTGGACACCACAGCTTCTGCCCTAGTGCCTTTTGTGCCTTTGGCATTATCACTGCTGTGCCATGGAGCCAAGGATGGCCCTGTGCCTGCTCTGGCCCCACACGGCCATTTTGGAGTGTCTGCAGCTGCTGCTCCCTGCTGCTGCACTACTCCTGCAGGAGCTCAAGACCAAGCTTGAGCTGGATTCCCTCTCCACCGGTGCGGTGGCATCCCTGGGACATCCCCACCCCACTGTGGAGAGGTGATATTGGAGAGTGGACACCAGTACCAACTGGTGGGACCAGCTGGTCCTGAAGCAATGGGATGACCAGCAGTGGCTCCAGAACTTCAGGATGCGAAAGCAGATATTCCTGGAACTATGTGCCTGGCTCGCTCCTTCACTCCAGAGACGTACCACCCAGCTGCAGGCTGCTATCCTAGTCAACAGGAGGGTTGTCATCGCCCTCTGGAAGCTGGCCACCCCAGGCAGCTACCGCTTGGTGGGACACCAGTTGGGGTGGTCAGGTCCACTGTCGGTGTCGTCATGATGCAGGTAAGTCCTGGGGGGGGATGCTGCACTCCCTGCCCGGGGGAAGGGAAGAGTGGGGGACACTCCAGGCTGGGGGGTGGGAAGAGTGGGGGACACTCCATCATCCAGAAGTTTGTGCCATTCCTCCCTCACATAGTTCTGCTGGTATGGGGGGGCCTGTGGGACGAGGGGGTCCTGGTATGTTTGGGGACAGAAGGCATCACAGGGGGGCAGGCACCCCCCAAGGGATCACGCACTTACCCTGCCTCATTCGGTGCATTCCCTGTGTTTCTGTGCACCCTTCTGCAGGTTGTCCATGCCATCAATGACATCCAGCTCCAGAGAGTCATCCGTCTTTGGGATGTGGACGCAACAGTGGCTGGCTTCACTTCCCTGTGGTTCCCCAACTGCGGGGGAGCCGTGGATGCTACCCATGTCCCCGTCTTTGCCCTGGAACATTGAGCAGCCCATTTTATCAATCAGAAGAGGTACTTCTCCGTCGTGCTCCAGGCCCTCATGGACCACCGTGGCCACTTCAGACATTTATGCAGGGTGGTCTGGCAGGGCACATGACGCCCACATCCTAAGAAACTCCAGCCTGTTTCGCAGGCTGGAGGCAGGCACTTTCTTCCCCTGATGTGGGAATTTTCTGTTGGGGACGTCCACATACCTCTGTGTTGTAGGGGATGTGGCCTACCCCTGATGACCTGGTTGATGCAGCCCTACACAGGACAGACGGACCCCAGCAGGGCAAGTTTCAATGACCACCTCAACTGGGCCTGCAACCAGGTTGAGTGCACCTTTGGCTGGCTGAAGGCATGCTCTCGTTGTCTGCTCACCTGTCTTGAGATGGGTGAGCAGAACATTCCTGAACTTGTGGCAGCGTGTTGTGTGCTCTACAACATTGTGGAGCGGAAGGGGGAGGCCTTACTCCTGGCATGGATGGCAGCCGAGGGCCGGGCATTTGAACAGCCCTACATAGCTGCCATCCACCAGGAGCACCATGATGGGGTGCGCATCCAGGAGGCCCTGAAGGACATGTACTCCCAGGTCCCACAGTAGGGTCACTTCTGTTTCCCATCTACATCTCCCTCCCATCCCCAACTTTTCTTCCCCCCCCCCCCTTGCTCACCTCCCAATAAACAAAACCAAACCAAGTAGGAATAAGAGATTATTCCGGAGGATCGCGCCAGTCTGGACGCTCTTTTCTGGCTTTTCCCCAAGCCGGAAAAAAAGCGGCGGCCATGTTTATTTAAATCCCGCGGGGGATATTTAAATCCCCCGCGGATTTCCCTATTCCAAAGTTAGAAATTAGCATGCCTCTTCCGAAGAAGGGGCCAGTCTAGACGTAGCCTACGGCTCTAAATAGTCAATACCAAGGAGAACACATTCTGCAAATATGTTTTTTTGCCAAACCACTCCCTTCATAATCTGAATATCTGGCTCTGCTTGGCCCTACCATAAATGATTTAACCCTTTTGTAAACTATCCATACCCTTGTCTTTGGTATAAATCTATATAACTCCTGTGCCTTCTATAGAGCTGTGCCAATGTATACCAGCAAAGCTCCTGGCCCTGTATCTTTATACTCCTACTGTATAATGAATGGTTACTGTGTGTTAGTGATTTCAGTTAGTGTGGGTCCATATTGTATCTATAAAACAACACAAGTCTGAGAAACTGCATATGGAAACAGTGTTACACAATGACGGTATTCACAATGGTCTATTATTTCCCATTAATATGCACCTTTGTTCATGATTAGTTCATTGCAATTCACAGACTGCAAAAATCACTGACCTGATGTAAAATAATTTTGCTGTGAATTGAATCTCCGACATGATAAGTTTAACACAAACATGTAATGTGAACTGCTGGGAGTCAATTTTTCCTTCATGTTGGCCTTACAAGTGGCTGATTTCTCTCAGTCCTTTTGTTTCTCATTTGGTTACATGAAAAATCCTTTGGCATAACATCTCCTTGAGATACATCAGAGTCCTTGAGAGAAATGCCTGGAAAATTAGTTCCATGTACATTTTAGGAAATCTTGCTAACAGCTGCATTTTTCCATTAGAAATGGTTTCAAAGGCTGCATAAAAAACCAAAGCCAAATGAGGCAAAGTTTAAGTGAGAAAACATGTGTGTAACATTAAGCCAAGTCAAGAGAACAGAGTCACATTCTTTGAGAAGTACAGAAACTCTTACTGCACAACTTCTTAAGAAAAGTATTGAGAACCCTGGGCCAGATCCTCTGCTGGTGTAAATGTTTGCAGCTCCTTTGAGATCATTGAAGTAATGTCTATTTATGCAGACTTCAGGTCTGGCCTATTTTTGAACTACTGACACACACATACACACACACACACAGAGAGAGAGAAAGAGAGAGAGAGAGAGTATGCACTGACCAAATTAATGTATTTGTTTAGAATAATACCATAACTGCATAGTGTTAAATGCTTGGTTGTTCAGAGCACTGCAAATATAAAAATAACCTGGAATGTGCCAAAAGTTATGGAATAAAAATATTACAAAGAATTTCTTGCCCAGGAAAGGAAAAAATAGGGTTGTGCTTTTTTATTTCCTCTGCTTTGTGATGTTTGATGAAAGCCAACATGATTATTGACTATTTATTTATTTATTTATTTAAAATCTACTTATTTTCTTCCTGGAACTCTATAGACCAGGGGTGGGTAACAGGCTGCCAGAGGGCAGGATCCAACCCGCCAAGCCACCAGATCTGACCTGTGGCTGCCTCGCCAGAATCCTTAGGCAGAGAACCGTTCACGCTTTAAAAATCCAGCTGTTCTCCATTCCGAAGGGCTGGGGAGGAGGGAGACTTCTCATGTTGCTCCCGCCCCCCAGCAAAATCTGTTGGCTCCCATTGGCCAATCTCTCAGTTTCCATCTAATAGAAGCTGAGAATTTTTGCTGGGAGCACAGTCAGTGTAGGAAGCCATCTCCCTCTCCCTCTTATGCTTGGAGCGTAGCTATGTGGAGCAGTGAGCAGCTTGCAACAGACAGTCTGCCTCAGGTTTCTGTTGGTAAGCTCCTCCCAGACAGAGTCTGCTCTGGCACCCCAGCCCCTCCCTTACCCAAACTTCTGCCCCCCCCTCCACATACCCAAACCCTCTGCCCCCTCCTCCACCCATACCCCCTCCCATATCTGGCACCCCAGTCTCCTGCCCCAGCTCACAATCTTCTCCTACCCTAGGTCACATCCCAAAATCCTGCATCCACGTTCCCTGCCCTAGGTCACAACTTCCTCCTTCATCCAAACTCCCTTCCAGATCCCATTCTCCCTCCTGTGCTCCAGTTCCTTCACTCAAGCTCCCTTCTGTACCCAATTTCCATCCCATAATTCTTTCATTAATATCCTGGATGGGGATGGCCCTTGACCACTTTCCAAAATTTTGGAGTGCTCCCCCCCATCAAAAATTATTGCCCACTCCTGCTGTAGATAGATTGATGGAAAACCAGGATTAAGATACCAGTGGAGGTTGAAAACAGAGCAATTCAGCGAGGGTGGGAATCTTTTTGTTGAACAGATTCTGAGCTATTTCATGCCAATGTGCAGCCCCAAGATTCACATGAGCTCAGATTTTGGCCCAGAAACTACATAAGGTCATATTTTGTACAACATAACCTCCTTTTTATGTATTCACAACTTTCAGGCACTATGCCACTTACATGTTTAGCAGTCTGGTTGCACACCTGCTTTGTTTTGTTAGAGGTATCAATTTATTCTTTTTAGAGAACAGAGTTCAATTTTTATTTACAGTCTGTGGGTACGTCTAGACTACAGGCTTTTGTCGACAGAAGTTTTGTCGACAGATACTGTCGACAAAACTTCTGTCGACAAAGAGCGTCTAGACTACATTCAGTTCTGTCGACAAAGCAAGTTCTGTCGACAAAGCAAGCTGACAAAGGCGTTATGCCTCGTAAAATGAGGTTTACCAGCGTCGACAAAACTGCTGAGTTCTGTCGACGTTATGTCGACAAAACTCAGCGGTAGTGTAGACGCAGGTATAGTTTTGTCGACAAAAGTCCACTTTTGTCGACAAAACTCTGTAGTCTAGACATACCCAGAGAGTCAGTGTATAAACATAATGCCTTATAATCATTTTAGTCTACATCAGAATTCCCACAGATATGAAGAGGCAGCTTGCATAGCAGCAACTTGGTGAAACCAGAAATGGAAAAAATTAAGCTAGATTTCTCCCATCTCCAAAAAAGTGTAGTTTATAAAATAAATATTAACATTATTATTCTAAATCTATATTAAGCAGGATTCTTCACAAAGCACATTGAATTCCCATTTCTTGTGATGATAGCCATAAAGTTTATTTTTTTTAAAAAGTCCCCTTGAAAAAATGTGGAAGGTCCATATTAAGGCCTAAAACATATCAGCCGTGGAACTTACATTTTATTACCATTCTCCTCTGAATGTGACATGCATAGCTCATTAATTCAGAGCATTAGTCTGCAAGCAAACAAATTTTAATCCAGGTTATGACAGGTTCCTACTCTGCAACCTGGAACAATTTTCCACCTCAGCGTCACCAACTGCAAAATGGAGGTGATGATAAAACTTAGCTTGCTGTTGCAAGGGCTAAAAGAGTTAATGATTTTGTACCAGAAAAGTGTTAAATATTGTTATTATTATTAGTGAAAGGAGAATGTCCAAATATGGCCCTCTTCATTCTCATTGTGACTTGGAAGGGTTTCTGTTGTGTTTAACAGTCTCAAAAATGGCTGCTATCACTTTTCTTTGCAAAAACAATTATGCTCTATAACTTTTGTTTCCTCAAGCGGTATTCTCCAAAACATCAATAACAGGTGCAGATGTTTTGTGCACAAAATTGTTTTCATTTTAAATTGATTTTATAGCTGTTGTCTGGGAACCTCTATCTTAAATCCATATTCTTATTTAATAAACCATAGCACATTTCTATTCATGTTAAATAAGGAAAGGAACACAGACCATGTCTACATTATGTGGAAGATTGACACTGCCATGGTCAACTTTCCAGGGTTTGATTTATTGGGTCTAGTGAAGTCCCTCTAATTCGAGCTAAGAGGGCACTCCCATCAGCGCTGGTACTCCTGCTCCTCAAGAGGAGTAAGGGAAGCCGATGGGAGCAGTTGCTCCTGTCGACCTCCTGCTGTGTGGACATAATTAACTTATCTGGAGTTACTTATCTTAAGTCAACCTTCTCTTTTAGTGTAGACCAGGCCACAGAGAATTTCCCTAAAGTATTTGTGAGAGATTTTCTGTCTGGCATAGGCTCGCAAATAGGAGTGGAAGAGCTGTAATGTGATCTAGTGGATTAGACAACAGCTGAGGATCTGGGCCTGTAATTTCAGATAGATTTAACTCAAGACAGAATTTGATCACACAAGTATTTTCATATATTATAACTGCCTTGGGAGCTTATTAAATATTAAGTCTTTGAGTATAACCATTGGCTTCAGCAAAGGTGAATGGGCAAGAGCTGAAGGATTGGACAACATATTTTGGGTCCCAGAAAACAGTTTTCATGATGGAAGATGCCAATGTTTTAAAAATTCTGCAATAAGCAGAGAATAACTCTGGTACCCAGTATACAGGTCAATCCAAAGGTGGCTTTAATCAACCTTTTTGTGCTCCCTGATACTGTAGTAATCTGGGGGGACGGAAGGAGATTGGCTAGACTAGGCTAGAAGTTGCAGCGGTCTCATGGTTACTCCTATTCATAGGTATGTATAAATTACCATGTTGGCTCAGACCATGTAAGCCACTATCCTACTTGTGATAGTGCCCAGATCTGTCCTGGCCTTTTAATAGCCCCCTAGGGCCATTAAGTTGATGTGGATCACAGTTGCAATGGAAGTACCCTTCTTGTCTTGAATTTGTTCTATGTTATAGTTGGGTAGAAAATGGTTTTCCCATTTCAGGAAAATGTTTGCGATTTCAGAAAGTGTGCCCATCCTAAACAGGGCAAACATCTGGGCTGTGTCTACATTGGCATCCCTTTCCGGAAAAGGGATGCTAGTGAGACACTTCGGAATTGCAAATCCGCGGGGGATTTAAATATCCCCCGTGGCATTTGCATTAACATGGCTGCCGCTTTTTTCCGGCTTGGAGATAAGCCGGAGACAAGCGCCAGTCTAGACGTGATTCTCCAGAAAATAAGCCCTTTTCCGGAGGATCTCTTATTCCTACTTCAAAGTGTTTTGCAGTTCATCTGTCAGAAAATAATGAAAGCATTAAATGAGGTGAGTCGCTGATCTGCTGGACTACAAAAAGGGGGGTTGCTTCCATTTCCCTGGAGTTGATTGGTGATTCTTGAGCTAGAGAGGACACAGGAAGTTGGCCCATGTGATTGTGGGATACCATTGGTAGACTCCCAGGATCTAACTTAGGGAGGCTGTCTATGCTGAAAAGCAATAGGGCTTGAACCCTGGATCCAAGCTTGACTATGGCTTGAATCCTCCACTCCTGCAAGATCCTAGGACCCTGGGTCCAAGGCTGAGTACGGAGATATGGGAGTAGATGTAGCAGTGTGGATGTACCTCAGAGTGCTGAAGCTGATTACTCCTCATTATAAAAGAGTGGAAGTGACTGGCAGGACATTCTCTGTAAGAACTCTGAGCCTCTAGAACATGGCTTCTTAACACGTGGCCCACGGACCGCATGCGGCTTGCAGCCTATTTGGTTGTGGGCCATGGTGCGGTTTGGGTTTATGCGGGACTCAGCACACGGCCTGTGGGACGGGATGGCTGGAACAGGTCGGTACTGGGTGTCAGCATTTCTAGCCCCCAGGTGCCGGAAGCACTGGAGCATTGTGAGAAGTGCTTTGTATTCATGCTTATCAGTGTGAAAGAAGATATTTGCATATATATTTGCATGTATATGCAACTAAACACAAGTTGCGGCCCTCAGCATGTGCTGGGACTATCATTGTGGCCCCCAAGGCTTCAAAAGTTGAGTAGCCCTGCTCTAGAATTTGCTGCCCACCTTGGTCTCAAGTTGCCTGAATCTGGTCACCTTCCAGGCACCCTGCAAAGACATCCATTTGAGAGGAGTTTTGAGAGAGCTGAGAGCTGTAGGGGGCTGGCTGAATTCCTGTGGTAATGATTATTTTAATGCTGCTGAGATTTAATTGTGAGGCTAATGGTGTCATTTTTAGTTCTTATTTAAATAAAATAAATAAATACACATGTAAATGTCTAATAGCTAGCTACGTTTTTGTCAGAAATGTCAATGTTACAAACCTGTCCAGGGCAGTTGCTGTGCTCACTGATGCTTCAGCCGGATTTGTACCTATCTATCTTAAGTAGACACATAAAAGTGGTATTTGCCACTGGCAATTCCTTGACATGGCTTCAAGGAAAGGGAGGTGCTCAAACACAGTGGCAATATACATAGGTAGGAATATAAAAAGAATAAAGTATGGCTTGTGATGGATTCATAGTTGTTAACATGTGAAACAAATTTGACAGAGAGAGCTTTCCAAAGATGTGAGGATGGGGATGTTTCCATTCTGGTGAATCGCAGATGATGTTTTCTTTGAAAGTGGGTGAAAAAGAGAGAGATAAATATCTTAAAATGTGCATAGGAAACCATCCAGCAGATTCCAAATGCTCTGCTATTTTTGGAAAACAATGCCTGTAAAAATATTGCTTCCTTCTGTCTCTATTGCTCCTCATAGCCCTCTTATTGTTCTCACTTCTCCATCTTTACTATCTTTTTACCCCTGCCATTAATTTGGCTGCTTTCTCCATCTTGCCCCTCTCTCCTTTTCTCCTCTCCTGCCACATTCTTTCACCTTCAGGTAATGCAGTTGAAAGGATTAACTTGATTTCAGTTTGTTCTGAAAAAGGCATTTGAGTAATTTGGAATTTCTCTATAGGTAGGAAAAATTATCCTCTCTGAAAGGGGATTTGAAATGCTTTCTATCCATCGTGGGATTGTAATATTTACTCTTTAGTATACTTTGCAGAGTTTGTGTGTCTTCCAGAAAGAATCGTTTAATCTATGTAGAAACTCAGCACAATTATAAAATCTTAACTCTTTTTTTTATCCTGTCATAAAGTACGCATATCTAGTTAAAGACATTCTTTTGACACATGGCATCTATTTCAGTGACTGTGCCTTAATGTATGCAGCCATATACATGCCAGCATTTGACTTTCAAGTGAGATGTAGTAGTGTAGTGATCTATTTTTTTTCTTGAAAGCTGTGCCAATTATGGATGTGCCAGGATTGTGATGGATTGATGACTCATGAAGAAAAAACAAAACTAGTGAACAGCCAATGCAGAACTTTGATTGGCTAGTCATGTGAGTGGGGAGAGCTCTTGCGCAAGAAGGTGCACTAAAATGCATGTTGTTCACATAGGCTGCGTCTAGACTGGCAAGTTTTTCCACAAAAGCGGTAGCTTTTGCAGAAAAACTTGACAGCTGTCTACACTGGCCACTTTGAATTTGCGCAGGAACACTGACGGTCTAATGTAACATTGTCAGTGATCTTCCGCAAATACAATGACTCTTCCATTCAGGAAAAAGCCCTCTTGTGCAAATGCTTTTGTGCAAGAGGGCCAGTGTAGACAGCTGAGAACCGTTTTGCGCAAAAAAGCCCCTATGGTGAAAATGGCGATCGGGGCTTTCTTGCGCAAAACCGCGTCTAGATTGGCACGGACGCTTTTCCGCAAAAAGTGCTTTTGCACAAAGGCATCCATGCCAATCTAGACGCTCTTTTTTCCACAAATGCTTTTAATGGAAAAACTTTTCCGTTAAAAGCATTTGCGGAAAATCATGCCAGTCTAGCCATATGGTCATATAAACTAGTGATACAGATGTCTTTCTAAAACTGACTTCTCCTTAGTCTATTTGCTGCTGTAAATTGTTGTAGTAATGATGTTATATTTTCTTTCATGGGGAGAGGAATAACTCTTGTGCAAGAAGCCCTCTTTTCCGACGCTTTACTGTAAATTTACTTACACAAGAATGTACGTGCAGTGTAGATGCTCATCAAGTTTTTGTGCAAGAACAGTTGTTCTTGTGCAAAAAGCCCGCAGTGTAGATATAGCCCATGTGTCTAAGACTACAAAACATATCATTGTAAACATGACAAAAAGCACAGATTTGGTCAAAAACACAGTTCAAGCTACAGTTAGAATAGTGAATATGAATACTACAGAAGTGTGTTGTCTTGGATGTTACAAATGTGTGTTCTGGTTTACTTTGGAGCTTTTTGTGGTATCCTAGATTTGTTATTTTCAAGGTTTTTAGCTTCATTGGGAACAAAAGGCTGCAAACACGTAAGGTGTGAACAGGGTTGTGCTCATTATTCAGGCTTATTATTATCTCCTTAGATACATCAATCAATTTTTCAAGTAAATATTTATACTTACAGGCCACTTTTTTTTATGTTTGTGGATAAGAATTTAATATATATTGTCATAAGGACCAAATATAATTATGTCCCTTCATCAGTATATTGCACAGTTTGCATTATAGGGTTTTGTCTTCCCCTTTGTGTCTACACTAGAGACTTCATTTTTTTTTTGGAGATAGCATGTTTGGTTGACAATAATGCAAGGAACAAAGAATTTAGATCTCACTGGCAGGACAGGGAACTGTATTCTGGAAAGCAAAGACTCTAAAAGATGTAGGGACTAAATTATTAGTGTGATGAATAAACAAGGAAATCTCAAATAAAACTGGAGAGGTGGGCTTACCTCTGTATTGGTATTAGTAAAACCAGTACTAGAATATTGTATCCCAGTTCTGATGTCCACATTTCAAAAAGGTTTTTGAGTAATTGAAAGGGGTTTGGGGAAAAAGCCATGAGAATGATTCATGGTCTAGAAAATCTCCTGTATTACAGTATGAGATTCAAGGTGGACACTTGTAGCCAGACACAAAACCCCATCTTGTTTTTCCCCCCCCAGAGAGCAAGAGAAAGGCAGTCAGCCTTTGATGCCCTGGGAACACAGGTTTGCTGCCTGTCCCTGACTCTACCATAAACAGAAACCAGACAGTAAATGGGCTAGCTGACGACCCGGGACCTCCCGTCGCCCTGATGGCTAGTACCAGTAATTGACACGCCTGCACTGTCCCAGGAGAGGAATCTTCGCCCATCACATACCAGAGGTGCCCATTGTCTGCATTTTCCCAGGTGTAAATTATGCTTTGCACCCTTCGTGGGAAACTTGGCATTCAAAGCCATTTTTCCTAATTGGCCACTTGAAACCAGGAAGAAGCCTACATGACCCAAGGGGTATAAAAAGAGGTTCAGCAGCCCGCCCAATTGGAGCTCCAATCATCTATACCTGCTGGCAGGTATTGATTGTCTCCCGAGGTCTGTGGGACGCCCAACCTCGCCCTACTTCTTCCCGAGGGATTGAGAGAAAGACGCTGGCCACGCCAAGTCTGGAACGCAGGGGTGAGAATATATACCTGCTATGTGTCTATTTTGCATGCATTTAATAAGAGCTCAGAGAACCAAAGGGTTTCATGGTACCTGTAAATGACTTATTAGTGTAATTTCTGTCCTGTCCTTTGTAGTGGCTGTGTTATCTGTAACACAGCAGTAGCATTTAACAACTAAGTTTACCCTGTAACAATAAATAGTAACTGTTTAAGCTTTAACCTGACTCCTTCAGTTGCTGTAACAGAACCAAGCACAATTTAAAAGAACTTCAGCCGGTCATAAGGGACTCACTGCCCTGACCGTCGGCTGACAGAATTGGCGTAGTCGGCAGGATTGTGCTACTGGTTCACATACAGCAACATGAAGCCTGTCATGATAGACATGGATTTTAGTGGTATAGAGAAAGGGTTTGCCCAGAAAGGTTGGGGCAACCCAAAATGGAATAGAGAAACGTTAGAAAAGGATTGGGGAAATCCTGAGGAGTTGTGGGTACAGTTCTGTAAGTATAGAACTGCCTGCAAGCTAAAGAATGGGACAAAGCCTGAGTCTATGGAAAGGAGCCACTTTCCATGTAGCAAGGAAAACAGGATCAGGCCCAGACAAGCAGGCAGGTAACAGATAAGATTGAAAGCCTTGTGGTAGAACTGAGAAAAAGGCAGTAAGTACTGGAAATCTAAATCCTTAAACATACTTACAAGTGTAATATCTGAAACAAGGCCAGTTTTTATTTTAGAGATAAGAAAGTGTTTTAAGAAAAGAGAAACACAGAGAATTTAAACTCTGCAGAGAATGGAGAGAATTGAGCAGTTGTGCAAATGCTAAAATGGTGTAGATAGAAAATTGTGGTTTCTTTACAGTCATTCTGAAGGAAAAATGGGCCCTTTTCCCAAAGGAATGTCTGTAAATAACCCAGGCAAATTTGACTCAAATCTGAACATTTGATTAGAGAGACTGCTAAAAGAACTCTAAAGGGAGGGGGTTCTATTGGAACTGAACTACCCCAATGAATAAAAAGGGAATGTAATTGTTGTACAGCTATGTAGAAATAGTGTAAGAAAGGTTCAGAGAGAATGTATGTGTACCTGTGTAGATATATATATATATATATATATATATATATATATATATATATATATATATATATATATATATATATATAGTGTAAATAAATGAAGTTTTAAGGTCCAGTAATCTTGTTTGTTTGTAGGTTTAAAACAGATTGGTTTGGTTTACTTTCAGTAAGACCATTTCAGTCCAAGTTGTTTAATGAAGGTACAGGATAACTGTAAGCATAAAGAAAGAGTTACACTCTATGCAAAGTTTAATGTGGCTAAGTAGTGTTGTAAACAAAGATTGCACACTTTTCTGTAACATGCCATGTACACTACAGAATGAGTAAAAACTGCAAACAGACTAAAATGCTGTGAAAGCTCCAGGAGCCACACCAGGTTGTGATTTCCTTTGTGGTGCAAATGCCCTAGCTAGCAGCACAAAGAAGCTTTGCAGGTAATAGCTAAGTATTATCAGCAAACTAGCTGAGATCAGAAAGTTCAAATTGTAGCCCTCCAGAAAGAAAGAAAGAAAGAAAGAAAGAAAGAAATAGGAGGTTGGGTATACTAGGAAAAGTTTAAATGTAAGCAGTCTTTTAAGAAGGCAGAGAGAAGACTGAGAAATTGGCATTTGTAAAAGATGTTACCCCTTTTAAACAAAATCTTGCAAAGGTTCGGGCATAGCCCTTGGTCTGATCAAGTGTTAACTGCTTGTCCATACAATTTCAGACCTACAAATTGGCTAACTACCTGTAAATATGTAAACCCTTGGCTCCAATGGAGAGGGAAACAGCTGCAGCTTTTGTCTTCTATGGAAAACCTGTAAAGAGGTGTTCTTCAAAATTGTCTGAATATAAGAATCCAGATATAAAACTGGAAAAATGTAAAAGCCTCTGCTGCAGAAGTGGAGAGGTAGACATGCATGTCCCTCAGTACCTAGACAGAGCTAGATTCCCTTAAGGATGGGTGCTGAGAGTTAAAGCAACTCTCAGATGTATTTATTTTTCTTCCCTCAGGAATATGCTTAAGAAAAGGACCAGGAGGTATGAGGCTTAGTAAACAAGCTCACCCTCCTTACCAAATTAATAGTAGACAAACATGTGTCATTGTAAAAAGGTCATTTAGCAGGAATTAGGATGGACCATAAGAAGGGGAAGGCAAAAAGTTTGGAGCCCTATATGGACATAGTTGAAGGAATAAGGAAAGTAGAGCAAACATTGGAAAGTTACTAGGCTTTGAAAGGACAAAGCAAGTGATTTGAGGGAATGTGAAGATAAAAGGTGAACTCCATGGGAGTGTGGAAGGAATTAAGCAATGGTAGTAATATGTGAAGGGAAATCTTGTTTTTAAAAATGACACCTTGTTTCTTTGCAGCCTCTTCCTTAAGCACTGTGCAAATCATGTAGGCAAAGAAACAATCAAATGTAAACATTTTGTCTATGGACCCCTTTGTTAAATCTGCAAAGGAAAATTAAGGATTCTACTGAAACTTAATTGGTTAACTGCATAAAGAATGAGCTCTATATATTGTAACCCTATTTTGTGGGTTTCAAATGAACTAGTTTTCTTTTGTTTTGGATAATGTCCTCTTGCTTAAAATTGCAAATAGACAAGGCACAAATTGGTTAGTGCTTCTGTTGGGCATTCAACTTTTAAGGACATTTAACTTTCTAGAAACCAAATTATTAGTTTAGAAATTCAAGCTTTGAAACTTAACTGTCTCTTTCAAGGCTGAGTTGATAACACTTTTGGCTTGCTTTTAAATTCAACATTATATGTAAATACAGGCTGCCTGGTTATTTCAAAGGAAAGTGGACAGGGAAGGCTGTTGCTGTTTCAGCAGACACATCCACTGCACCCCTGTCCACAAACATAGAAGGAACAGCTCAGCTTGCAGAGCTGGCAGCAGTCAATTAGCTTGTGAGGCAGGGGCCAGTACCATCTACACTAACTCCTATGCTGTATGGGCTGGAGCCACCCAGTGGATAACTAATTGGAAGAATAATAACTGGGAAATAGGAAAGCCTGTTTGGAGATTGGAATATTGGAAATGGATATACCAGCATGCAACCCCACATGCCTTAAGCATAAGTCATGTGTCCAGAAGAATAATACTCTAGCTGCACAGCTAAATAACCTAACAGATGCAGCAGTACAAATTTTTGCTGCCCAGGTGGATTGGGAACGCCTGTACATTTGGCTACATGAAACCTTGGGACACACAGAAAGCGATGAGCTGGTGTGGCAGGCACATGCCAGGGGGTGGCCTATCACCCACAAACAAGCCAAAGATCTGGTACAAGCTTGCACCCTATGTGCTGAACTCAAGGAAACATATAACAGAAAGGCAATGATTTGCAAGGCTAAGAGATGGAAAAATACTATGGGCAACCTGGCAAGTAGATTATATTGGTACACTACCCACCAGTAAGCAAGGGTGGAAGTATGTTTTAACTGGAGTGGAAATTGTTTCAGGAATTGGTTTTGCTTACTCAACCCCAGTGGCAACAGGGTTGTTTACAGTCATGGGACTAAACCACTTAATAGCCCTGGTCCCAACACCCCAGTTTGGGAACACAAACCCATTTACTGCACTCCTACAAGGGAAAGGGAGTCTGGGCTAACACCAATAACCATTACTGAGGCTTGGATTGTATCCAAGACCGGCGAACCTTATGTTTTATCACAGGAAACTGAGGCAATAGCCCTGAACAGTGCTCCAGTGGGATGGATCCCTCCCAGTGCTGGTGCGAATCCGGGAAACCACCATGAACTTTTTGTATATATATACCGCTTGCTGTTGTGCTTGCAACCACTGTTGTTAGTTACAGACTATTGAAATGAGACATGGTACTCCAACTCGCCATGGTCTTCTTCCTCATCCCAACTGCTACTGCTGTACCAGAACACCTTACTTGACTCCTCTACTGGACTGGGAATCGAGTTTGTCCCTCTCAGCCCAAATGACTGGTGAAACAAAGTGACATCTTCCGATGGGGACCGGTATGGTTCGATGACAGCGACTACCGCAATCCTCTAAATAACTCTGGGGGGAGGTCAAGGGCGGAAGGCAAGGGAAGTGGCAACGAACGGTATGGGATAAGACATGCTGTAACTAAAAATGTAAAGCCTCATGGCTAGATTGTCTAGCCCAACACCTAGGACTTCCGTTAACTCCATTCCTTCACTCTATTGTAAATGCTATATTAACCATTTTACTTGTTGTAATTGCTTGCTGCATGCTTCTACGTATTGTTAGGCATTTTGTGTACACTGCTACCTCCTCTGCACAAATCTGGTATATGGCATTGGGAAGCGATCCTAATCAATCCCTTGATCCAAATTATCTGATCAGACCCTGCTGATAGGGCGATTTTAGCTTCCTCCAAGGAGGGCAAAGGGTGCTGGCATCACCGCCATCTTGCGTTCTGGGACATAGTGAGGCGTGTCAAGGGGGTGGAATGTAGCCAGACACAAAACCCCATCTTGTTTTTCCCCCCCCAGAGAGCAAGAGAAAGGCAGTCAGCCTTTGATGCCCTGGGAACACAGGTTTGCTGCCTGTCCCTGACTCTACCATAAACAGAAACCAGACAGTAAATGGGCTAGCTGACGACCCGGGACCTCCCGTCGCCCTGATGGCTAGTACCAGTAATTGACACGCCTGCACTGTCCCAGGAGAGGAATCTTCGCCCATCACATACCAGAGGTGCCCATTGTCTGCATTTTCCCAGGTGTAAATTATGCTTTGCACCCTTTGTGGGAAACTTGGCATTCAAAGCCATTTTTCCTAATTGGCCACTTGAAACCAGGAAGAAGCCTACATGACCCAAGGGGTATAAAAAGAGGTTCAGCAGCCCGCCCAATTGGAGCTCCAATCATCTATACCTGCTGGCAGGTATTGATTGTCTCCCGAGGTCTGTGGGACGCCCAACCTCGCCCTACTTCTTCCCGAGGGATTGAGAGAAAGACGCTGGCCACGCCAAGTCTGGAACGCAGGGGTGAGAATATATACCTGCTATGTGTCTATTTTGCATGCATTTAATAAGAGCTCAGAGAACCAAAGGGTTTCATGGTACCTGTAAATGACTTATTAGTGTAATTTCTGTCCTGTCCTTTGTAGTGGCTGTGTTATCTGTAACACAGCAGTAGCATTTAACAACTAAGTTTACCCTGTAACAATAAATAGTAACTGTTTAAGCTTTAACCTGACTCCTTCAGTTGCTGTAACAGAACCAAGCACAATTTAAAAGAACTTCAGCCGGTCATAAGGGACTCACTGCCCTGACCGTCGGCTGACAACACTCTATTTAGCTTATCCAAAAGAAGGTGACTTAATCTTGATATATATGTACATACAAGGGGAGCAGATTTTTCATAGTAGAGATCTCTTTAATCTAGCAGACGGGAGCCATAATAAAGCCCAGTGCTGGAAGCAGAAACTAGGTAATTTCAGACTAGAAATTCAGACTGCAAATATTTAACAATGAAGCTAATGAACCATTGGAACAAATTATCTAAGGATGCGGTGAATGTGATATCTTTCTGAAAGATCTGCTCTAGTGATAATAATGATGATAATGACTGTGTATAAAAAACACAGCCCTGCTTGCAACTCATTCCCTTTAATTCCCTATGAAACTTTAAAATGTATGAATAAAATGTAACGGGAAAGCTGAATGGGGGCCAGGCACTTTCTCAGCCATATCAGAGATTTTTTGAGGGAAAACCTACCAGATGAGCAAAACCTATTTCAATATCAGTTAAGGCGTATATTTAGGGAGAATATCAAGGCAACAAGGCTTGGTAGTAGAGGGGGCAAATATGCTTGCTTGGCCTAGACACTAAAATGTCTAGTTATGGTTTTGACTTGGGATGGGATTAGGGAGGGAGTGTTACCTCCATCCCCAACTCACTTTAGTTGATCACCCAACCCAACCTGTTTGTGTTGGGGGTGCAATCAAAAATCTGTGGGGGGCACATGACCCCACATACCGCCTCACCTCTGGGGTGCTAGCCTCTGTTTGTCTGGAAATGGATGACAGGAGAGGGATCATGTGATAATTACCTCTTGTGTTTCTTCCTTCTGGGGCAACCGTATTGGCCACTGTTGACAGACAGGATACTGGGCTAGATAGACCTTTGGTCTAACCTAGTATAGCCATCTTATGTTCTTTTATACTATGCTTGTTTGCCCTGGGGACTAAAATGCCTAGTTATGGCTCTGGTCAGTCATAGACAAGAAGTGTGTCTAAACTGTCTGTGAGGGTATGTCTACACTACCACCCTAGTTCGAACTAGGGTGGTTAATGTAGACAACTGAAGTTGCAAATGAAGCCCGGGATTTAAATATCCCGGGCTTCATTTGCATCTTGCCGGGCGCTGCCATTTTTAAAGCCCCGGTAGTTCGGACTCCGTGCCCGCAACTACACGCAGCACGGAGTAAGTAGTTCGGATTAGGCTCTCTAATCCGAACTACCGGTACTCCTCGTGGAACGGGGTGTACCGGTAGTTCGGATTAGAGAGCCTAATCCGAACTACCTACTCCGTACCGCGTGTAGCCGCAGTTTAGAAGGACTACATTATGATTATAAGCTCTTTGGGGGCAGGGACTGTTTCTTACTGTGTGTATGTACGTGTATTCCTAGCACAACAAAATCCCTATTTCAGTTAGGGCCTCTTGGTACTTTGATATAGTAATTAATACTGTAATGTAACCAATAAATGGTTATTTACAGTTGTGAACATAATACAGAATTTGACAGATAGTATGGTTCAAATTGTCCCTGACCCTAGCACAAGCACAAGGAACCTATTGTGCTTCCCATCATGACCTTAGGCAACTCAGGCAAGAGCCAGAGATGATTATAGTTCCAGCACTTCCATGCAAGCATAACAATTCCACTTTTATTTTGAACCTTCCATCTGCATTGCAAACCAACAATACATTTGCTTTCTACTTTATGCAAAGGAAATCCCGAAAGGCCAGGTTCCAGCAGAAATGCCTGGTGAACTTTCAGTTGACTAGGTCATTCAAAAAATCACAGTGGAGCATTAATGAATACGGGGGATAGAGTGTCGAGGTTTGTGCTCTGGTAATGTCCAATATTCCACGCTGAATGTTTCTCAGGAGAATTTGTTGTTTTGGGACATCATGGGGGAAGCCTTTCATTCCTTGCAAATTATACTAGCTAGAAAAGTGTAAAACAGTCTGCCATAATATCATAGTATTTCCAAAATTCCTTTGTTTGAAAGGGTTTTGTGATTCTACCTAGGGTATTTTTCTGAGCTCCTTTAAATATATGTTAGATATTTTCCAGGCTGAGTCTGGATGACTGGATATTTCCTTGACATGTTGTGTTCTTGTTTTCTTTATTATCTAAGGTTTCTAATCTCTTACTCTTTTCTTCCCATGTCCACTAGCAATGACAGCGCTGTATAAAGAACAAAACAAAAATATCAATAAAAGTAGATTTCTGCCTACTCAAGCTATTTTTCAGTGAGCAGCCAGCATCATTATATCTGGCATTACTGTAGACGTTGTTTGAATGTAAAAGAAATGGGAATGTTCTTCTTTTACGTCTGAAGAGCACCTACCACACTGTCAGATGCTTCTGAAATGAAGTAGATGATGACATGTAAAATTGATTACTCCATGGCGATGTTGCTGCCGACTCTGCTGGTTGAATGTCATTAATGTTTAATAATAACTATAACAGTGATAACGAATGCAGTAATAATGCTCCTCGAGACACATAGCATCTGTTCATAAAGGACACCACATCAACATAATTACTAATGAATCTGGTACCAATCAGATACTCATGGGGTAGTTTTAATTCAGAGGATTTTTCTTGGTTATTAAGAATATCTGTTTGCCTCCCATTCAGAACTTCTTATTTCTGAACAAAACAGATTCTCATTACTCTTTCCAACAGCTTTGATATTAATAGCTGCATTAGCCTCATTAGATCCTTGAACATTCTTCTCCTTTTCCCTGTTGTGTAGCAGATTTATAGCTCTAATGGAATGTCTGTTTCCAAACTTTTCTTTCACCCTTTTTAAAAAGGATTTTAAACCATTTTCACATAGCTCTCTGTAGCAGGATGCTCTCCACTCCTGCTTCCTTTGCACTACAGAAGCTGTCTCAGACTGTGCTGGCTGTGTATTCACCAGGCTATTTATTTGGGAGCCCTCCACCAACACCTTCTCACCCACAAGAAATGGCACTATTTACAATGTCCCGTTTTCTGACCTCTTTGCACCTGTGAGGAGCAGAGGTCTCTCTTCCTTAATGTCTCTGTGAGGCTGGGCTCAACCAGACCTATTTCCCTGTCCATTGTGTTTCCTTCCTGTCCTCGTTTATCGATCTTGAGCTGGTGGGCTAATTGGCTGGTTAGCTTGCCCAGCCCACCAGCCTGATGAGCTGATTACTCCAATTAGCTTTCTCCACATAGGAGAGAGGTAAACTAATTGGCCTGGGAATGATCAGCATGCTATATGCTTCTTAGTTCCTTGCACTTCACCACAACCTCCTGGAAAAATATCTACTTTTTAGATAGAGGCAATTTTTACTGAGTTTCATTTTCTTAAAGCTCATTGCTCTAGCTGGGAATCAATTGTTTTCAAAGGGAATTTTGCTTAAACCAAATCCTGACTCTGCTGAAGTCAATGGGATTTTTTTCCTCAAATGTTTGTTCTCAAACTGCTAAATTAGGCCACAGTCTTGAATTCTGTTGTCTGCTCAAACAGCTATTGGAACAAAAATATGCACTTCCACTTGAAACAGGCAAATTACAGGAGGTTTTGGAGGCTGGGTTTTGCTATATTTTTGCTTAGGGAAGGAACATATGTGTTTTCTCTAGAATAATAGTTTCTTCAATGCAGAGTGCTCAGTTGCCTGTTTTTATGTGGATGGTATGTTCCCCTTATCAAAGAATTTGAACTGTAGCAAACACCATTAGCAGCCACGGCCTCATCTAAACTAGGATTAAAGAGCGAAAGTTAGCGAGGTAGCAAAAAGATAACTAAAAAGTTCCTGAATTTTCTTCTTTCAGTTCAACATTCTTTATCCCACGGGTGGGAAAATGCCGACCTGCTGGCTGGATCCAGTCTGCCAAGGTTAGCCCCTTGTGGTCCACCACTGCTATATTTACCTGTGCTTTCACAGGTATGGGTGATTGCAGCCCCTATTGGCTACTGATTGCTGTTCCCACCCTATGGGAACTGTGGGAAATGGTGTCCCCATCTGCGCCACTTCTTGCTGCTCCTATTTCTATAAATGGTGAACCGTGGCCAATGGGAGCTGCAATGTGGAGGCACAGGTAAATATAGCAAAGACGGTCTACCAGATGCTAACCCTGGCAAACCATCACCCTTTTAATGGCCACCCTACTCTATCTTATTCACTTGCTTATATTTTCCTTCCATACCTGAAATTATCAGACAAAATTTCCCAGGTCTTCGCTGTTCCCTGCTTAATTGACAACCTTCAGGCCAATGTAAAAATCACATTTTGGTGTAGACTTCTTTGCTATTTTATTAGTGTCTTATCTAGTGGTGTCCCAAAGTGATGAATAGGAAAACCAAAAACATCATTTTTTTTTCTTGTGGTCCTGCATGTTTTCTATTTGTAATAACTAGAAGGACTGAAACAATATCTCAACTCTTATTTTTAAAGGATCTCTTCTCCTTTGCTATGCATAGGTTCATAGCTCCTTTTAATTCAGTTTTGCCTATTTACTATATATTTGAAAGAGTTTGTCTGTGAGTGAGTCAGTCTGTCCATTTGTTCAAGGACTTGTTCAAGGGTTTGGTTGTGCAGGAGGCTGTGCGATAAGCTCTCTTCCATCAGCATAGGGATACATAAAACCATACTGAAAAGAGACTGAATCACTAGGCAAATGAAAGTGGTTGGCTGTGGGCCCATCCTCTCCCCATCCAGGACTGCCAACCCTCCCACCTCCCAAGCACCCTTTAAGGTGGGTGTGGGGAGGTGACGCCCCCCTCCCATTCATACAGGAATGTGGCTGGCTGTTCCCCTTCATCAGGGAGCAAGGGGAAAGTTCACCGTTTGCTGCATTCCTCAGTCTGGTGGGGGAGCACAGAATCAGATGAACCTTAACCTGCCACAGCTGGGGGATGTGCATCTGTCATGACCATGAGAGATGGGCAGCAGCCGGGGGCCTAAGGGGTTAACTTTACCTAGCCAGGTATCTGCTCAGCCAATAGAAATGCAGATAGGGATTTCAAACTGGGACAATGGAATTTTTGGGTTTTTCTCTCCTTTGTCCCTAAGCAGTTTCTCTCCAGCTACTGAGGGGGACAGTCATCATGTCTGTCTCCAAGAAAAGACTCTTCACTATCTGTAAGTAGAATAAAGTTTAGATAAATCCATTAGGTTTTATTGTTTTATGGTTTGGGAATGGGAATCTGATGTCTATGCATTTAAAAATGGTTTTTTTCCTTCCTTTGTAACTAAGTTTTGGTCCATGGTGGAATTCCCCATGAGTTTATTAATTGGTGACTTTTCTATCTAGTCACTATGCTTGTAACAGGAGTACTGTGATGATGATAAAAGTTCTTTCTCTTTTTTTTTATTAACCTGGGATTGGTTAATTTTTATGTCCTGGTTTTTACTTTAGGGCTGAGATTTCCCAAGCGATCTCTTCCCTGGTTTCTTATCTTTACTTGGGTGGTGGCAGTGGACTTTTATCCCTAAAATCTAGGTTTTTAAGATTTTTTTGGGGAAATTTTATACCAAAGCCTGGAAAGAGAAGGTTTGGGGGTACTTTTGCGGGCCCCCACTTCTGCATTTATCATGCTAGAGTGGGGAATAAGCCTTGACAGCATTCCTTCCCCAAATGTGCCCCTGGAAGCTGCAGTGGCCATGGTGAGGGACTTCTCTCTTGGCCCCAGGCTGCTGCAGTGAGAATGGACTGGGACAGTTCTCTCTCCTTGGGGCAGCCTGAATCCCTCATCCCCATCCCTACCCCAGAGCAATGAGTTACATGAAGAAAAAAAAGAAAAATTATTTAGTTAAGGACCCTGAGTAATGCTGGGTAAATCTTCTAGTATTTTTATAATAGCAACCTGGAAACAGAGGGAGCGAAGATGCACAAAGAGACAGGAAACTTAGAAATAGAGAATCAGGATCTAAGAGCTAATGGTCCTTTGATTTGTATTTAAAGCCAAATTATAAAGTCTGCTAGGCCATTCTTTTCTTCATCACAGCTATTCTATGCATGAAATGAACCATTGCATTTCAGAAAAGATGAACAATTTCCAAATCTAGCAATATGAGGACTGCATAAGTAAATATGATCTGGACAAGCTGGCTTGAGAACCATAGCCAACAGTACTCTATATTGGTGCTTTTGAGAGTCTGAGCATCCTGTGATGTTTTTTAAAATGCCATTTTATGTTATGTTGTCTTGCTGTGAAGCATTTGTAACATATAATGATACAAGTGGCCAGCTGGCTGCAAATGGTAACAGCATACTTTACCAGAACTGTCATCAGAAGAGCTGTCAAAGACAGATGGCCTTTTTTGTTGTTGTTGTTTTGTCCCATTAGAGATCTGACCATGAACAACCATGCTATAGACATCAAGCAAGAGGAAGAACAACTTGCTGTATTGATTATAAAGCCTCTTTGAAAACAGATTAGTAGTGCATAGGAGATATGGTATCGGGATGTTAAATATTGATTAACTGAATAGTTGATTAACCTCATGAATTCTTATTGGTTACTTGACTATTCTATAGTCCCCGGGGGTGGGGCCAGCAGACAGTGAGCTTGGGCCCCACTCCCAAGGAACCCTCTGCCACTCCACGTTGCTGCCTCTGTATCTGAGGCAGCAGAGAGGGGTGCCAGGCGACAGCTGGTCCATGAGGGGAGCCAGTTTAAAAACCAGCTCTCCTTGTGGACCAGCTGCCTGTCCCCCTGTGCTGCTGCCTCTGATAAAGGGGCAGCAGTGGGGGGTGGCAGTAACCCCTGTTTAAGAGAGTGTCTGAGTTCCTTAGACCCAGCACAAGCCAGAACTGAGCCAGGCTGCCTGCCCACCCAGGTCGTAATACACTTTAAATGCAGAACCGCAGTCCCAGACCCGTCACAAGCCAGCACTGAGCCGGACTGCTAGCCAGCCTGCTAAAAAATTTACTACCGGGGCAAGGGTGGGACGGGGATGCTTTTGCTTATTGGTTAATCGACTACACTATTACCTTCCTAATACAGTACAACCAGAGTGATCATAACAAAAAGCAAAAAATGGTTAATTTAAGAACTTTGAAATGGTTTCCACATCTTGGCAAACATTCTACATGTTAACTGTATATTAGCAGGATTTATTTTCTTAAAAATCAGCATACTAAAGCTGTTGATCTACAGGGAATTGCTTAAGTATCTTACTAATGATGGTTTCAGAAATTATAGCGGTGGATGAAGTTATATCTGCTTATTTCATGCCCATAAAAGGGTTAAATACAAATATCAAGGAAAACAATTCAGATTCAGTGGGTCTGATAGAGATTAATTTTCATGGCAGTATTACTGAAACATGTTCCACAGTTTGGGTACGTCTAGGCTACAGGGTTTTGTCGACAGAAGTTTTGTCGACAGTATTTGTCGATAAAACTTCTGTCGACATAGAGCATCTAGACACATTCAGTTCTGTCGACAAAGCAAGCTGCTTTGTCGACAAAACCCTGTAGTCTAGACACAACCCTACAGGCAATAACAACTTCTGTCGACAGAAGGTGTTATGCCTCGTAAAATGAGGTTTACCAGTGTCGACAAAACTGCTGAGTTCTGTCGACGTTATGTCGACAGAACTCAGCGGTAGTGTAGACGCAGGTATAGTTTTGTCGACAAAAGTCCACTTTTGTCGACAAAACTCAGTAGTCTAGACACACCCTTTGGTAGCCCAGATGCACATTTTCTCTGAATAACAAAAGAGTTCCACATGCCATTTTGCTTTTATTTCTAGAGCTATCAAAATAATGTCAAATGCTTAAATAAAAAGGTTTTTTAAAAATATTTTACCACATTTTGGATGCTTGTTGCTTACTAATCAGTCCTTAGTGGGCTAGAGGTTTTGTTCTTTAGTTTTGTTCTCTATCTATAAATGCCTTAGGGTCACACAGTTCCTTGGGAAGTTAGTAGCAAAACTGCTGTTGACTTCAGGTACAAGAGGATTTGGGACTTGAAAGTAGGAATAAGAAATCCTCCGGAAAAGGGCTTATTTTCCGGAGAATCGCGTCTAGACCGGCGCTTTTCTCCGGCTTTTCCCCAAGCCGGAAAAAAGCGGCAGCCATGTAAATGCAAATGCCGCGGGGGATTTGCAATTCCGAAGTGTCTAATCTGCATCCCTTTTCCGGAAAAGGGGTGCAGTGTAGACACAGCCATAATGTCTTTATTCATACCTTTGTGATGGGTCCCAAACCAGTTCAGGCTACCTAACTGGGGAAGGATTGTGAATTCCCAGGCAGTACCCAGACTACAACCACCATCTGACAGCTCTCTGGAACCAGAAGGCAAGGGTGCCAGTGCAACTGTGATCCACAGTGGCTCTGCCCGCTAAGCCCCACTTGCAGGCACAGATTCACTATCAAAGTTAGGAAAAGCCACAACAATTGTCCGAGAAACTGAATGAACTCCTCAGCTATTGCTATCTTGGACCCTAATTTCTGATGCTGGCTTGACCCTGGCATTGTTCCCTGACTCCTGCTTGACCCTTGATACTGCTCTCTGACTCTGCATGCAGCTTGATCCCTGGAACTATTCCCTAATTCCTGCACCAGTCTCAAAAGATGGTATGACTCCTGCCCCTGATTTCAGCCTGGTGTTTGGCATAATCCAACTCTGGCTTTGGTTCCTGGCTTCCAAACACTAGGTCAGAGTGCTCATAGCCTGGTTCCTACATTAATCCAGACTTTAGCTCCCACCAGTTTAAACCCAATTTACTTAGAGCAGTTTTAAATCCAGTTAGAATTACTGGAGAATTTTCCCCAGTGTAGACAAGCCTCCTCACTCAGCTGCTGCCCCTATTTGCTCTACTTTGAATATGCCTCAAACAAAGTACAGTAGAATTTTGCCCACGGGTTGATGTTTTTCTATACAGAAGTTAAAATATATCTTGTGGAATCTGGGAAGCAGGTGCTCATTACAAGAGTTTAGAGAAGAGGAACTTAAGTACATTTTCAAGCAATAAAGTAAAAAAGAAAACATCTCAGCACACTAAATGTCTTTGAGATTTTACCAGCCCTAATTTAGATGTTTGTTTTTTCTAGAACATATATCCTATAAATAATGTAAAGCTCAATGCCCAGCAGGAATTATGGTGAGTTTTAAATATTTATTGCATTGTACTTTCTCACCGTGTTTTTATTAACTATAATAATTGCACTGTAAAATGATTCCTCCTTACTTCCTAAGGATAGTCGGAGACTGTGTTGGAAAATTCACTCAGTAGAGGCACTTGTGCACACATAATCTAAAAGAAGTACTTTTTGATGAGGGAAAAGAAATCTATTTGCTCTGTGTCAATTCTGTAGTTTGGTTGCTTCTCACCAATGAGGTACATTCATATTGTCAAACCAATCCCACCCCCAATAACAATATTTCTAGTAATGAAGAAACGAGTAGTGTACCTGTGATGAACAGACTTTCTTTTCCAGGGCAGATCACTCTCCCATCTAAAATTAAATAAGAAGGGAAGAGAACTCGGCATCCTCCATTGTTCAAGTAAATAGATGTAATTTTGTAATTAAATGGAATCAGGTGGGGTTACCAGATTATTCAGTTGATGAGTAATCCCAAGCTAAATTTTCCAGCTATCATTATAGGAGGCTAACATAGAGTCTGATAATGGAAGCTTGCGTCTATTCTATTCTATTCTATTCTATTCTATTCTATTCTATTCTATTCTATTCTATTCTCATTACCATAGTATCTGAGTACCTTCCAATAGTTCATTAAGTGATGTGAGTAATGTATGGACAGTCACATGTGTCGTTCCTTCTTTCACTCTTTTTGCAGGAACAGATTTATGTGTGAAGTGTCATATTAAAGTTGTTGGGTCAGTTTTTGTTTTTTTGTTTTGTTTTTTAAAATATACAATGTACAAATATGTTGGGAAACTTCTTCTGCTCCATAGCTGTGGGTTTTTAAATATTTTTTTGAGGTATTTTATAGTAATTATAACATGTCCAGCAATTTCAGTTAATTTCTGCCATTATCAGCCAATAATGGGCTTGAAAGTATGGCCAACGGTAACATGTGTTTTGAATAGGTAGATAGCATAGCTTTGTATAATCTAAGAAAAAATAATGTATTGGATTCCAGCAGTCTTATCCAATGTGGTCTGTTGCACAATGATATACACTGGCTATGTAGTAACAGTGTGGCAATTTCACTTGAAACCTTTGGAAATGTACACATATTAAAAATGTGTAGGTCAAGTCTTAAAGAGTATTAACTTATATATTTAATTACATGAGAAACAAGAGGAAGACCAAGGATAGGGTTGACCCACTACTCAATGAGGAAAGACAAGAAAAAAAATGCAAGAATTGCTAAACTATTAAATACCCTTTTTGTTTCATTTCCACTGAAAGATCTATCCATTATTTGACAGCAAAACAAAGTGAAAGTGCAGTAGGTTCTGAGGCTAAATTAGGGAAAAGTTAAGAATTACTTCGATAAGTTAGATCTTTGCAAGTCAGCAGGGCCTAAAGGAACTCATCTTAGAATACCTAAGGAATTAGCTCGAGATCTTTGAGTCATTGACAATTATCTCTGAAAAACTGAGGAAGATGGGAGAGATCCCAGAGAACTGGAAAAGAGTGAATATAGTTCCTATTTAACAAAAGGGGAAAAAGAACAACCCAGGGAACTATAAACCAGTCAACTTAGCTTAGGCATCCAGAAAGAAAATGGAGCAAATAAGAAAATAACTCTTGAAAATAACGGGAGAGCAGATTTTCTCAAAATGACCACTTAGCTACAGGAAATTTATGAACTGTCTTACTGAAAACAATGCATATGGCAGCCGTTTTGAGAAAAGGATGCTGTACAGCAACCTTCATGATTTTATTGAGAGTCTTTGGTGATATTTGATGCTTTTAAAGTGAATACTTGAGAAGAAAAGCTTTCCTTTGTAAAAAAGAAAATTTCTAGTCCTCCTGCCTGTAGAGAAAAACTTGAAAATGAGAATCCTCAAGGTTCCAAAGTCAGAAAGCAAATACAAAGAATCCCACTTTATTATTTTGTAAAATCTAATTATTTTAAATCAAAATCGTGATTTTTTTTTTTTTAGGCCTAACTCATGATTTTTTGAACTGCTGATATTGGCTATCTTCCAAAAGTTATTCATTAGTTCTGGATGAAGAACCTTTCAATTATGAAGAATAACTGGGGTGAGGGGTGGAGGAGAAGGGAAATGAACATGAATGCTAAACAAATATATGAGTTTTAAGTGTAAGGAAAATTTGACGTGTGTGTATATTGTTCACGAAGGAGAAAGAACCAGTCTGACACTGGGTGGCTCATTTCGTACTAGACCAATTATTTTAAATTTAATCTTGGGCCCAAAGAATAAGTGCTGTAATTTTGGGAAGGCCAATATGTGTTATTTGACATAAAGTTACTAAATCCCTGTTTTATGTACAAAACTGGATTTTAAATATGGAACTGCAAGGCATAACAACTAAAATCCAGCACTGTTTCCATAAATAATACATTTGTGGGCTTCTAAGATCTTGTAATTACTTCATAACCCTGAAACTATTGCTCACAGTTAAGAAAATGTCAGAGGAGGGAGGAGTCACATTAATTATACAGTCTAGGCTAGTCTGATGACAATTCCTATATCTACCCAGTTGAATCTAGTCCAGTTTTAAACCCCCCATCTGGCTTGTCCTCACTACAGCCTAGCATCAGACTTATTATAAGGTATTCCTGTTGGAGCAAGTGTCTGCCAACACATAATATGGTTTCCTAGTTTCTGACCTTATGTCTTGCAACCCTACTCTCAAAATAAAAGGCAGCTGGCACTTTAGGTACATCAGGGCACCAAAGGAAATGATTTCAAGTCTGACATTTCCAGCACAGTATGAATTCAAAATCATTGCATATAGCACTAGCTAGATTAATGAGGGTGACCAGTGTTCCAGTGCACAAGCCATCAATTTTCACTGGAAAATTTCCCTTCTTCCTAGTATTTAAGATCTAAAAGAAACAAGAACAATTTATTTTTTGTGTTACAATTGCAGGCAACCTACAGCACCATGAACATGATTTAAAAGGTAGAGAAGATTTTCTTGTCTTTTTATTGTATCTTTAAACAAAACAAGGAAGGTAACATGACAACCTACAGATATCCATAATCCATGACTACACAATACTATGTGAAACCACATTAGTAGGTCATATTACCAGTGTATCAAACTTTTTTTAATTTGAATTCCCTACTTAAGAGAGCCTGTTCCTCTGAAAAGAAAGGGGTTACATATGAAGATTTCATTATTCTTTCAGTCATTACAAGAATGAAGAAGATAAATTTGACTTGCAATGAGTGTCCACCTTTGAATTTCTCTCTGATTTACCGAGAATGATATCTTTATAAACTAAATTTTTTTCAAAAGTGTACATGTTCCTCATGCTTTAAACAGATATTTAGCTATTAGATTTGAATGTGTCTCCCTACTTGCTAACCCTTAAAACATCCCAAAACTCAAGACACCTTTTCTTTAGCTTTCTCTCCCTCCCTAAAATTCCAGACCAATGCAGATCCTTCTTCCTCCTCTCAACAAAACAAGTACCTCACCCCCTGTAATCCTCGAACACCCTTAATGCTTCTCTTGCTTCCCAAAGAAAGCAAAACACCTCACAAGGGCCAATTGCCACTTTCTGCCCAACCTCCACCCACATCTTTACTACTCCTCCCTGGTTCTTGACCAGAGTCCATGAAGTGACCTTGCTCCCTTTCTAGTTTTTAGTTCATGAGATGCCTTCATGAATGAGAGAAGTCCAGTCAGAAGTACAAACCAGGAGAAGAGGCAGAGTCTTGGGTCTCGAGTATTTAGCACCACAATTGACACCCAACCTGCTGAGCAGTAACCTGTTCCCATAGCATCATACAACTGTGGATAGCTGTGGGTTAGTTACAGCAGTTTAAGATGATGGGTGCCATTTTCATTTAGTGCATATACAAGATACATACAGGTTCTTTATTCATTTATAGCATGTTTGAAAATAAACTTTGTTTTTTTTTTCTTGGAGATTTTCCAAATCATCATTTTTCTCCAAATAAATGCAGTTATTATTAGCTTCTTGTTTTTGCTTTCCTAAGAACAAGACAGAGTGTCTTGAAGCTAAGTAAAAATATTGATTTTTATTGTAAAACAAGAAAGAAAATAGGGATGAGAGAAAGAGAGTGGAAAAAAAAAGAAATAGGAAAGCCTTTGAGATGAATACTTCTTTTCACAATTCACAGACATGACTGAACTTGGCTTTGAACCTGCTCTTAATTCAATCCATCTGTTCAGTGCCCACTGCTTTTTTAGTCTGCTTAGTGCCAGTACTTTGAGCAAATAGAAAAGAATTTGCAACTTGAATTTGCAAGAAAAGTTAAGGCCACAATTTATCCCGGAGTGGAATGCAAAATATTTTATCTCTTTGACACAGGTATTCCTCCCTGTTCTCCACCCCCTGCCCCATACTGTATTATCTACAGCTTCAGGGGGCTAGCCGAGTTAGTCTATAACAGGAAAAACTTTACAAACAACAAATAGCCTAGTAGCATCTTAAAGACTAACAAAACATGTAGATGGTATCATGAGCTTTCGTGGGCACAACCTACTTCTTCAGATGACACGAGTATTAGAAGTCCAGATCCAAGAAACTTACTATCTAAGTACAGGGCTGGCCATAGACCAAATAAATAGTGCCCCAGATGAATAGTATCCTGTCCTTCCCCCATTCATTTGCTACACTTCTGAATACTTCACAGCATCCCAAGACTGGCGCTCTTTGAGCCTAGCACCCCAGGATCATTTGGGTCACCTGCCCCTAAATCCAGCCCTGTCTGAGCATGTCACAAGTTGTTAATGTGTTGATCCTTATCGTACACTCCTGTGAAGTAGGGAAGAATTATTATTCCCATGTTACAGGTGGGGAATTGAAGGACACAGTCACTGGGCAACTTTCCCAGGACCACACTGGAAGCCTTTATTGGAGCAGGGAAATGAGGTTGGGTAACCCAAGTACTGGGCTAGAACCCTAACAGCTGAACCATCCTGCCCCTCTGACACAACTTGAAATGAGTGGAGTTACTCCTGGGGAGGATGGAGGATATGATATTGGTTTCCTAGTGATGGAACTTAACAGTGTTTTATACTTAACAATATTTTTAATAAACTTAAAAAAACCAACAAATAGTCTGGTAGCACTTTATAGACTTACAGAACATGTAGATGGTATCGTGAGCTTACAGTGGAACATCATTCCTACCAATGCTTGAGCCAAGAGTGGCACTGGGCACAAGCACTCCAAAGCAAAGTGTCAATAACCAGGTCTTGTTTATGTCAGTCCCCACAATACACGAGGTTCGAAGGGATGCCGGAAAGAATGGGACCACGACTGGGGGTTTAAAAAATGAAAACTGATTTTATTTTGATGATGACTCTGGCGCCTAATCACATGCGTGGTCGCCAGATAATCATCAGAATGAAAAACAAACAAACCATCAAACAATATAAAACAATTCCCTGAGGCTTTTCTAAATCATAATAATTCCCCATAACTGCCCAGGGGTTAGAAACACTTGAATTCACACTGGTGTTGTTCATAAGTCTAACTATTTACACTATATTACACAAAGAACAGTTAAGAACCTTAACAACCACTATTAAAAGAACTAACACAATAACTCTTAAACTACTGTTACTTGATAGGCAATGAGGGGAACTCAAAAATCAGTTGGAATAGGGATAATCGCGGGGGAGAGGGGTTATACCGATTCTGAAGACAGCAGGAACACGAGTACCAGCCACATGCTCACAAACTGTCTCCACTCAGGTCGACCAACTCAAGGTACGCTCAAACAGACTCGAGAGCAGGGGGTACAAGGTGACTGGGTGATCAGGTCAGGCGTTGACACGATGCGATCCCCAGTCAGGGGGGGTTTGCCTGCCTGTTTTATTGCCTGAGGACTTATCATCCCATAGGTTGGATTTTGCCGCAGTGAGTGGAGTGAGCAGGCCTGACCACAAGTCAGCCTATTGGCTGATCTTTCACTGCAGTGGGTGTAGCAAGCAGGGGAAGATGAGTAATTGACATACCCTTATGGGAAGCGCTCCGCCTCACAGACAGAGCCCCCTATACCAGCCTTTGAGGTATGACAGGCTATGGCTCTCCTGCGACGGGCAGCCATTGTTGTAGTTCTGACTCGGACAGTTTAACACTTTAGCGGAGCAAGGGAATGAAGTTCTGAATCTTAAGTTTTGCTTTTTATTCCTACTGTACTGACCATGTGTTTTATCTTTTTGGTTTATCTGTAACTGTTTGTTTTACAATGGCCTTAAGGGGGACTTTCTCCACACATGTGAATGACTGACCCAGGCTATGTCTAAACTACATCCTTCTTTCAAAAGAAGAATGTAGTTTAGACGTGCCCCCCAGATAAAAAGTTTCAGAGGCTGCTAGACAAGTCCTTTTTTAAGTTGACTCTGAGAAGAAGATGATAAAAGAGGGTGCAGGAAGATATGTTTTGTGCCAGTGCTGCATACAGCCTTTAATAGAAGACCTGGTGGATGGATGCTGGAAGAAAGAGAGGACAGGAGAAAAGCAAAGGAGAGACAGATGGAAATTTATCCTCTGACATAATGGGCCTTCACCACCACAAATGCAGATGTTTCAGACTCTTGTCTGAAGCAAAGGGAGCTCCCAGCTGCTGCCAGTGCTACTGTGGCAGCAGTGGTGGTCGGAGCACTGGACTCTTTGATTCCCTGCTGGAGCATGACCCCGGGTACTCTGTGTGGCTCTGAGAGCTGGAGAGGGGTGCACACTGTGGTCCAGGCTGAGGGCTGGCTGCCCCAGCCTGCCCATTCCACCTGAGGGCTTAGCCCCACCCCACACCTTGCTCCAGGGCCTGTGGTGGCTGTTGGCTCCATTGCTTGTGGATTCAAGAGTCCTGGGCTCAACTCCTCTTGCAGTCTGTGGAGAACTTCAGCATAGTCCCTGTCCCCGCCTCCCACCCCTGCCAGCATTCCTCATGACCTCCCAGCCAGCACATCTACCCTACCACTCCACACGAGGAGATAGCATGGACAGCCACAGCTTAAGCTGCACTAACCTGTGAGCACCATGGTTAAATGTATCTGTGGCTACAACGAACATCAATCTTTCTTCCTCTGGTTTATTTATTAAGGTTCCTAAATGTTTTTAATGTGTTTAAATGCATTTTTAATTTCTTCTGATTATTTTTGCAGCTGGTGTCTTAAGTGAATAAAACTCTCTTGTTTCAAAAGTTATTCGTTTCTATTAGTTTACAACACACAGTGTATGATGCCTGCTGGCAGTATAAGTAGTGGTCTTGTACATTCACTACCCATTGGCTCAATGCCAAACACTGTAATAGTCATAAATGTACAGCAGACCCTTAGGTTCGCTGCCATTGATATATGCACAGATGTGCAGCCAGCACCACACAGTTTCTAACAGGCCCCCAAACCGCCACCCCAGGTTGAGCACAGGACACCACAGCATGTGACTGTGGCTTGCCATGAAAGTGCTTTTTCAAAGCCTCTTTGCTCCTTGAGCTTTGTCTCATAGCGCTTGTGTGTGGCTGTTCACACTCAGCCACTCCATCTCCATCCCTACAGCAATTGTTCCCCCTTGGCAATATTATGCAGGATCCAAGAGGCAGTTATAGCCACTGGATTATTTTTTGCACTGTGATCCAGTCTGGTGAGTAAACAATGTCAGCTTCCTTTCAGAGGGGTGGCCCTGTTAGTTTGTATCTGCAAAAACCCGGAGTCCTGTGACACCTTAAAGACTAACAGATTTATTTGTGCATAATAGCTTTTGTGGATAAAACCCACTTCATCAGATGAGCCGCATCCACCTTGACTTGATTAACCTAAAAAAATTAGGAGTACAGGAGCTGCTGAAAAAATCTCCCCACTGTCGGCAGAACCGTGGCTACACTTTACTTTCACTTTCGACACTGAGCCTGATTGGCACAGCGTCGGAACGTGAGTATGCAAATGAAGCCCGGGATATTTAAATCCCGGGCTCATTTGCACCTTCGAAGTGCTTGATTTGCATCCCTCTCTCGGCAGAGGAATGCAGTCTAGACACAGCCTTAGTCTCCACAGTGTCACAGGACCTTGTTTTAGCTCCCTTTCAGTGTATCAAAAGAACATTTACCTGTCATTCTGCTCCAGCTGTGCCTGTAACTGAATCTTTCGTTGCTGTTGTAGAGGTGGCCAGTGTATGGCTTCATGAGCTAGTGGTGCAAGAAGGTCCCTCAGGGTGACCATTACTATTTCAACATTACCAATAGTAATCCACCAGTTGGGAAAAGGCTCCCTACTTGTAGCCTTCTGAACAGTCCTGCATTCTTAAAGAGGTGAATATTATGCACCATCCCTGACCAGCTAATATTGATGTCACTGATACACCAGCACTTGCATAACCATAGAAAAAGAGCTCTGTCTGTTGATGTACTCTGTGGCAAGGTGCTCTGGGGAGGGATGAAGAGCAGGCAGGGAGCTCTTAGTCCTGCTGCACTGCTGTTGACATATCTTTGTGCATCTTGGGTCCGGGGAGCTGTGAGTCTCCATGCGCTGCCTGGGGTGAAGGCAGCATATGCGGAGCTGCCTCTTCCCTGCCAGGAGCATACAGAGATGTACCAGCAGCTGGCCACTTCTGGGAGTGGTGTAGGGTCACTGGCCACAGCATGCAGGCAAAATGAGGATGGAGGTCATCACAGTTTGAGATGACTGTGATTGAAAATTCATCCACAATGTCCTTCAAATTGCTGCGAGTCACAGTCCTGTGTAGCAGGAGATGATTAATTGCCCAGCACATGACAGTGCCCCCACAGTGGACTTCTCTACTTCAAAATGACTCACCATGGGTCAGTAGTAATCCAGCATTGTAGTTTCCTCTGTGTGAATGCCACTCACTGCTCCACTGTCAGCAAACCTCTCCATGTAACAGAGCAGTGTTGGAGGGCTAGGATGAGCTCTTCACACAGATACAGATAGGTGGCTTGGTGCAGCTGAATGGTCTACAACCACTGTGTCATCACAAAGCCACAGAACGATATGATCCCACCAGTCAATGCTCGTTTCTTGGCTGCAGAAGTGCACTCCAGCATCTGCTCTATGAAACCCATCAATGACTCTGGATTGTTCTCACTGTATCTCACAGGAAACTGCCTGCCAGGAAGTCACAGTGTTCCCCATAGCTATTCCTGTGACTTTGTAAATACTAGAGCAGGGGTCAGGAACCTTTTTTGAGTTGGTGGCCACTGACCCACAGAAAAATCAGTGGGTTGGGACATGGAGGGCTGCAGTGCCAGCATGGGCTCCCCAGTGCCGGAGAGGAGAAGCCCTGAGACCCAGGAGCCAGATCCAGGCAAGCCAGGGACCACATCTGGCCCCTGCGCCTTAGGTTCCCCACCTCTGTACTAAAGGATAGTGTTTCCTATGTTTGCAATGCTGGTGACAATAGTGCAGAGCTGTGAAGGCTCCATAGAATCATAGGCTACGTCTACACTGAGCCTTCTTCCGCAAAAGCTTATGCAAATGAAGTCTGGAGTGAAATATTGCTGCACCTCATTTGCATAATTAATTAGCAGCCATTTTTGTGCAAGAGGCTTTTGCACCAAAAGGAGCTGTGTAGACGGCTCCTTTTGCACAAAACCCCCTCTTGCGCAAGAGACGTTCTCCCTGAAAAAATGAGGAAGAATGGCTCTTGTGCAAGAGGTGGGTTTTGAGCAAAAAGGAGCCGTCTACACAGCTCCTTTTGGCACAAAAGCCTCTTGCGCAAAATGGCTGCTAATTAATTATGCAAAAGAAGCGTGGCAATATTCCACTCTATGCTTCATTTGCATAAGTTTTTGCGGAAGAAGGCTACAGTGCAGACATAGCCATAGAATCCTAGGACTGGAAGAGACCTCAGGAGGTCATCAAGTACAGCTTCCTGCCCATAGCAGGACCAATCCCAACTAAATCATCCCAGCCAGGGCTTTGTCAAGCCGAGACTTAAAAACCTCTAGAGATGGAGATTCCACCACCTCCCTAGGGAACCAATTCCAGTGCTTCACTACCCTCCTAGTGAAATAGTTTTTCCTAATATCCAACCTAGACCTCCCCTATTGTAACTTGAGACCATTTCTTCTTGTTCTGCCATCCATCACTACTGAGAACAGCCTTTCTCCATCTTCTTTGGAATCCCCCTTCAGGAAGTTGAAAGCTGCTATCAAATCCCCTCTCTCTCTTCTCTTCTGCAGACTAAATAAGCTCAAATCTCTCAGCCTCTCCTTGTAGGGCAAGTGCTCCAGACCCCTAATCATTTTGGTTGCCCTCTGCTAGACCCTCTCCAGTACTTTCAATAGTTGGGGGGCCCAGAACTGGATGCAGTATTCCAGCTGTGGCTTCACTAGTGCTGAATAAAGGGGAATAATCACTTCTCTAGATCTGCTGGCAATGCTCCTCCTAATGCTCCCTAATATACCATTAGCATTCTTGGCTACAAGGGCACACTGTTGATTCATATCCAGTTTCTCAGCCACTGTAATTCCCAGGTCCTTTTCTGCCAAACTGCTACTTAGCTATTCAGGCCCCAGCCTGTAACAACGCTTGGGATTCTTCTGTCCCAAGTGCAGGATTCTGCACTTGTCGTTGTTGAACCTCATCAGATTTCTTTTGGCCCAATCCTCTAATCTGTCTAAGTCACTCTGGACTCCATCCCTGCCCTCCAATGTATCTACTTCGGCCCCTAGCTTAATGTCATCTGCAACCTTGCTGAGGGTGCAATCCATCCCCTCATCCAGGCCATTAATAAAGATATTGAAGAAAACCAGTCCTAGAACCGATCCTTGGGGCACTCCACTTGAGACCGACTGCCAACCAAACATTGAGTCGCTGATCACTACCCATTGTGCCCGGCAATCTAGCCAGCTTTCTATCTACCTTACAGTCCATTTATCCGATCCATAACTTCTTTAACTTGCTGGCAAGAATATTGTGGGAGACAGTATCAAAAGCTTTGCTAACGTCAAGGTATATCACATCCACTGATGTCCCCATGTCCCAAGCCAGTTACCTCTCCATGCTTCTGCTTTATTATGCAAAGGAGAGCATTGGAGGCCGACAGACTTGCCAGGCATCTGAGTGAGGTGTGGGAGGGACTGGCCCTGTGCTCAGAAGGGATGGGGTCTTTTGGATTGAGGATGCAGAGCTGGGGCAGTCAGCCCTCATAGTCACCTGGAGCATACTGCACAGCACTCTAGTGGCAATTTCCAGGTCCCAGGCCTTGGGCCACTACCATTGCTTCAGTAGCAGTGTCCAGAAGCCCTGGGCAACATCGGGTATGCTAATGAATGAGGAAGGAGGCCTCCTCCCTCCATTCCCTTCCCCCTCACTTCATTAGCATGCCTGATGTTGCATTGTGGAACGTTGATCCCTTGCTGTCAGCCACCACTGCCAAATCATTTCTGCCCCATCATTGCATTGCAAAAGCTACCCAAAAAAAAAACAGGGCACCAAATGATGGGATGCCTAGTGATGGTGCATTGCAGTGTGCATTGACACAAACACTTCTGGTGAATATGCTCAGCATGGTTGTAGGGAGTGTAGCATGTATGTGCACAAGCAATATGTTAACTGTGGGGCTGTATGCCTATGTAACTTACATCAACAAGACTTTGTAGTGTAGACATGGCCTAAATCTCTCACTTTTCTGAAGGCAGCAATGACCTGAAAGTACCATTGTGGTCTTGTCCTCCCAGAGTTTTGGTTCTATGACTGAGCAGAAGTGGATTTAGCTAATCCAGCTGCTGTTCCTGAGTTTTATTTTACACACTTCTGTGAGATGGCTGCATTTTTTCCCTACCCCTCTCTTTTGTTCCCTCAATATGTAAGACACCCATTTATTTATACACCTACTTGGTTACACTAACTACCCCCAATATGTCTTACAGCAGCACTGTTTGTTCATACTGCTGATGAATTGGCCCTGTAGACTGAAATAGTTCACCAGGCAGAGGGTGAAGTTCTATGGCTGCTGTGTGAGGACCCAATTCTGTCCTCACTGTCCCAACACTGAGTAGTAGTCTCCAAGTGCCCCCACTAATTTTAATGGGACCTCACACTAAAGGAGAATGACTCAAAACAAAGTAGAGGAATTGGCTTTATAGACTGAGACAGTGTTAAGCTTTCAATAATGGGTTGAAGGGGAAAATCTGAATTTGGGGCCTATAGATTTAGTTGTAGATATCAATCTACCCTTCTGAAGTAAAAAATCCTTCCCACATGATTCTTGTATTTTTAGTAGAGCTGGGAAAGTTGTTCAAAAGAGCTGCTTGTGTTTCCATATAAGTTCAATTCTGCACATTTTGCAGTTAAAGTTTCTGGTTTCAACAGGTATCTCTGGCATTTAGCTTTAAAGCCAAAAATTAAGCTTTGGCAACATTTTAAGACCAAGGCTGCAGGCCTAGCATGAATTCTGCATGAATTTTGTTCATAGAGAGTCTATCTACCTACCTACCTGCCTGCCTACCTATGTACCTACCTACCATCTATCTCCTCATTTCCATAGTCCCTGGAATTTTGAAATTTTCCAGTTTCATTCTGTTTCTACAGAAAACCAAATTCAGAAATCTCAAAATCCTTCACTAAACAGAAGGTGCACTACCTTTAACATTGGGGTATTTTGCCATTATATATGAATTTTGTTCTTTATTTCATATTTAGTTTTATAGACCTATGTACATCATATGGTCTTACCTGAGCCATTTCTGATAAAAACTAACCAGGATCTAAGGTATGTCCTAGAAAGTGTACATCTTGTTACAGGACTTCTTTGTATTTCATCTTCCATACTACAAAGTCTGGCTATGTTCCAGCTCCTTACTTGCCATCGGATGGCTGAGGAACAAGAGCTTGGTAGTTATCTGACCTGCCAATATTGACATAATAAAAACAGATTAGCCATCTAAAATAAAATGGATTTACAATTATCCTTTTAAGAAGATAAACACCCTGTTGTCTGCCCTTCTACTTCTCTATCACAGTTTAAAAACAACAAAAAACCTTAAGTAAGCACTGTTATTTGCCGATGTCTGTATACACTTTGTGCTACTGACGAAAGAAAAATAAACAACAAAAACTTTTCACAGCATTGTTTACCTTAGGTCATTTCAATAAATGTTCAGTTCTTGGATCCATTTATTCTATTCTTAGTGATTAATGTACTCATTTGATTAATTTTGTATGCATTTTATATAGCCTAATGTATGTTTTCAGGCTTATAACATAAGTATTCCATCTTCTCCCAAATGCTTTAAGCATTATACTGTTTTTTTTTTTCCATTTTAAATGATCTCATTTTAAAAGCTAGGCTTTTTTGCCTAGTAATTATTTGGCAAATAAAAAATTTCATATATATGATGTCTGCTGTTTTGTTGCTGTGGGTACCTAGTTCTATATGCTCTGATGCCAAATGAATACATCAGACTATTGGGTCAGATCATCTGCTGCATGGACTAAAGCAGTACAGGGAACAGGAAACTCTGAGCTTTGACTCATGCATTCTTCCATCTGTTCCCACCTTAAATCCTCGCCCTTTACCCTTTCCTGCATTAACTGTCAGGAGGTTCAACACTGTAAACCATGAAACATTTATGTACTTCTGGGCTGTCTATATGAGTAGATATGATTTTTTCCAAACAGCATCTGTGTCTCAACGGCTCCTTAGGTTGTCATTTGCACTCATGGCTTCCCAAAACTGCGATTGGTACTGATGCAGGGATCTCTAGCTTCTGATAAGAATTATTGCTGAGCTGGGGAGATCAGGTATTACAGACTGTAGCCACCCTCTGGTTCTAACCTCTCCCTTCTTGTGTAACCCACATAAAGGGGAGCCTGGGACCAGACTGTGTTAATCAATCAGTTTCATTTCTGGTTTGCTCTGGGAGCAGAACATCTAGGTGCTGTCCTTGCATAAAATGGCAGTCAAGTCAAAATGTAATACTTGCCACTCGTGCATTAGCTGGACATTTAAAATCAATAGACATTTTCTGGTCAGCAATCCTAGTTAGAATGATTACCATTTTGGGAAAAGATTGTCAGCAAGCTCTTTCAGAAAAGGATTGGATGATGGATAGATAGATCATTCAAAAGTAGACTCAAATAAAATAAAAGTGGACAAAGTTATTTGTTAATTCTACTGCATAATAGGCATTACTGTTAGGAAATTCTTCCTGATGCTCATCTCAGATTTTCCTCTTCTGACTCTTATCTCATTAGTCCTGGTGAGGACAGAAATACCTTTTTGGACCACTCTGAACAATTCTCCTTTCTTGATGTTTACTTCTTGACAAAGTATATAGGCAATTGTCAGACTCTTAGTTTTTGTTTACATGAGCTAGACATATTCACTATTTTTTCCTAATAAATCACTGAGATGGGGTGTGCTAACCCTGGAATGGAGAGGCAAGGGTTAACCAGCTACTGTGGATTCCATGTCATAGAATCATAGAATAATAGGGCTGGAAGGGACCTCAAGAGGTCATCGAGTCCAGCCCCCCGCCCTCAAGGCAGGACCAAGCTCCACCTACACCACCCTTGACAGATGTCTATCTAATCTGTTCTTAAATATCTCCAGAGAGGGAGATTCCACCACCTCCCTTGGCAATTTATTCCAATATTTGACCACCCTGTCTTTTTGCCCCTGCTGGGAATGCTCCCCATGGAGGGAGCATTTAAAAGAGAGCAGCTCAGCTCAACGGAGAAAGCAGTTGGTTGCAGCATCCTCCTGCCAGGTAGCGACTGGGACTCCAACTTGCTGGGTCTGAGCCTTCTTGCCACATCACAGGAAGCCAGCTGATAACAGGAACTGAAGAGGATGACTAACTACTGCCCAGCACAGGAGCCTCTGGAGATGAAGCAGAAGAACCTGAGAGAGACAACCATGGATACAATACCAGAGGGACTGTAGTGAGTGTAGGAAATGACCCACAGGACTCACTTGGGGCTATTGGGACATGAACTTCTGAGTCAGAGTCCATTGTTTGGAAGGGCCCTGGGTCAGAACCCAGTGAAATAGGGTGGACCTGCATTCCCTCACCTTCCCCACACTCACTTCTAAGTGACACTTGCCCCTAAATTTTAGCCACTAGAAGGAGCGGCCTGTGGACTCTCTTCACTAGGCAATGCTATGCTGAACAGTGCAGGGAGTGATTGTCAGGGGCTTGGTTGAGTGCCTGTAGATGGAGAGGCCTTGAGACTCTTACCATTAGGTGATGTTACAAATGAACTATAGCTACTAGATGGGTGGCCTTGGGACTCTTGCCACTATCTGACACTGGTCCTGAATTTTAGCCACTAGTTGAAGCAACCTGGGTATTCTCAATGCCAGAAGATGCTACTCCTGAATTGTAGGTGCTTGGCAGAGTGGCCTTTGACAGATTGCTACTAGATAAAATGGCCTTTGGACTCTAGCCATTTGGACCATCCTTATTAGATGGCACTGTGATCCCAGAGCATGCAACCACCTCCCTGACAATCGCTCCCTTCACTGTTTTAATATATGTGGATTTTTTTTCTGGTTCCAGTCCAATTTGCTGATATCTTTTTGCCCTAGTGCAATGGGACCAGGTGAGCATAGCAATATGCTGTAATATGAAGTAATAAAATGAGACGCAACTTGGAAAAATGGCAAACTAATACATCCAGGGGAAAATTAATCTGAAACACAGACATTCAATGAGAGCAAGATACTTGGAAGGATCTAATACCAAGAACGACCTAATATGAAACAAGAGTTTGCATCTGTACTAGCAGTATAATTTGATAACACAATCAATTTATGTATTACATCATAAAGCAGAGGTGATAGAATATTTCTATATCATTCTCTTGAGGCTACACACATCCTTAGGACAGGAATGAAAAAAAATCCAACCAGCTCAGAGAGAAGAACAGAATCAAATCTTCCTTCAAAACTTGAATTGCATCCAAACCTTCATGAGGTTCCAGAATATTCAATCACTTTTATTATTTACTATATTTATTTTCAATTTTGTGTGTCTCTGTATTTCCATGTCCATTTGGGCCAACAGTAGAAATGCCAAAAATCCTGTGAAAGAGCAAAAAGCAGGAAGATCTGGAATCTCATGAGATAAAAAAAATTCTCTCGTGTTTTCCACCCCCAATCTCCAGATGATTTAGATAAAGTTCATTGCATCCAAACTTCTGAGTACATGTGTGAACCAACGGAGCCTCTAAAGCCTTTGCAGTTAGTCAAATGTTATTTTTATTAGATAGTTATTTTAACAAAGCTGCAGAATGAAAGAATCTCTTTGGATTGGTTTCCTTTCATTTCCATGTCTTTCTGTAGAAAAGCTCCGAAGAGTCTTTAGCTCCTAAAAACATATTTCCTAGGATAGCATTTCAAGATATTTAATAATGATTTGAATTTTTTTTATTTCTGCTGGGTATATTTAAGGTTTCTTTTATTACTTAGGGAAATATCATAGGCCGCGTATATTCCAACAAGTTCTGTCAAGCCAGCTCTATTACTCAGAAGTTTGAAAAAACACACACCCCTGAGTATTGTAGTTAACTGACCTAATCCCTATGTAGACAGTGCTAGGTCAATAAAAGAATTCTGCCAAGCACCTCACTTCTTAGGCAGGTGATAGATAATCTACAATGACTGGAGAACTCTCTGTTGTTGGAGTAGATCGTGTCCACACTTTAGCACCACAGTGATGCAGCAACAGTGCAGCTATAGCATTTCAAGTGCAGACAAAGCCCAAGTCACATTTACCAGCTGTGTTAAATACCACGGAGAGTTGTGCAGCACAGAGATGGAATGGTCTTCAGAGTAAGGCAACATCTCTTTTTAATTTCTCCTAGCTTATCCAGAAAGAAAAGAGTATATGATATTACTGACATCAATGAAAGATGCTAGGTGAATATGTAATGCTGACAAGTGAAACCAAAATTGGGACCTCGGGAGCTTAGTGCATGAGCCTCTACCACTTGAGCTAAAAGCCATCTGGCTCTCAGCTAAGACTGTAGAGCAGACTCATTCTTTCTCTCTGTAAGTGGTCTACATACCTCTACATGGGACAGTGAACTACAGCCAGTAGATGTGTGGGTTACACTTACACTTGATCTGAAGATATAAACATTTTGTGATGGCTGGAAACCTTAGCTGAAGTTTTACCAGAAAACAAAAGAAAAGAAAAAAGCCAGGTATTTGTTTTAAGAATACATCATTTTGATTTCTCATTTGGATGACCCTTCACATTCCAGATGATGAAATCATAGGTGGCAGAATAGTTTTTAACAGTGTTGAAAAATGTTATAATAACCTGAATTTACTGTAGAAAAAGTGTGTTACATACAAAGTGCAGGACTACTGGTGTTGCAAGAAAAGTCAAAGTTAAAAAGCTTTATGTTCTGATGTCCTGAATGCCGGAGAAATGCTAGTATGTATCTAGAATCTAGACTAAGTAATTCTTAAACACCACTACAGCCAGCAGAATTGCACAAAATTGTGATAATTTTATAGAAGCTCCAAGTCAGTGATCTGGATTAGAAGCTCAGCCTATAGAAGGATGTATGTCAAGGAAATTCTCAAGAGGAGGTGTGCAGAGAGACACATATTTATCAGCTCTTCACAGACAGTCTGAGGAAAAAAATACCAAGTATGTGACTAGCTTCTAAATTCTGCAAGAAATGTGCTTTGTTGGACACTTGTGTCAACATGTCATAACATGTCAGCTCGCCTGATCAGATATAATTCCTGGAAGGCCTCCTAAGGTGTCAAAATCTGAACTGTATCACTTTTTTTCTGAGGAAAAAATTGCATTTGGTAACATGTTACTGTATCGCCAGCAAGCTAGAGGACAGTTCTATATCCGAGTTACTAGTCAAACAGTTCCGCACATCAGCACACTGACCTAATGTGCAATATTGTGTGTCCATATTTATATGTCTGTCTCTGGAGATCATGATTGCCCTTGCCATGTTTCCCCTGCCAGGGACAATGCCCTAAAATGGATATGAGGAGGCAGGGCCCTCGTCCTGTTCCCTCCCACGCTCTTCTGCACCAGCCGATGTTTGTGGGGCAATATGGGAATCTCAGACTGTGCCATTCCAAATAAGGCTGCAACCTGTGCACTGCAGAGGCATACTGGACATCTCACGATTCACAGAAGCACAGAAGTAATTGCTGGGGTGTTACAGTTGCATCATGCAAGCCGAGTGAATGTTGGTATTCAAAGCCAGGAGAGGTAATGATTTGAAACCTTCACTAGGCTTCCTTGTGCTCATGCATTTCAATAGTTTGGGAATACATAGAATCACAGACCCAGAAGGGACCTCAAGGGGTCATCTAGTCCAATCCCCTGCACTCATGTCAGGGACTGAGTACATAATCACAAGCTTTTATTTACGTAGGAACTGTGCCTTGGTCACTGATATTTTCAGTTAAACTTGTTAGCAATTTGAATGTTTCCATTCATATTTTGTAGGGTCCAATCAGCTTTTAAACTTGACTCGATATGGGCACAAAAGTGATACCATCCACTTCAGAAGAACAATCCTGAAGGACAGTCTCGTACATGAAAATTAGCACATATGGTGCTATAGGTGTGGACACACTTCTTCGACAGCAGAGCTCTATAGTGCAATGTGAATGGGGAGAAAAGGCATGTACTAGGTCGGGGAATCAATGACAGGTCATTCCCACAATGCATTGATCCCTTTGCTGTCTGAGACCCTATCCAAAGGTATAACGGTCCCTGACCCTCCATTTCCAAGTGGTACTAGTAACTTGCCTTGAGCACCATCAGTTCTTCTGTGAACTGTACTGATCAGCAACAGCGATCATGAAGCTTATTCCAAGAGCTGCTGCCTGGCCTCTGGAGCTCACCTAGGTGCTGAGGAATGTGTGGCCAGAATACACCGTTTTCCATGACTTCCTCTGCACCATCAGGATTACAGCTGCATCAGAAGATTTCAGGGGCTGGAGGAGAAGAGCATTCACTGAACACCATCCTAGTGCTGATCGTGCATGAAGCATCTCAGACTCCACCCCAAAGCTGATGGGCTCAGCCGCTCTGGGTAGGTCCCTACCATATGCCTCTGCTATGAGAGTCTGAACACCACAAGAATCTGAACAAAGGAATACTGGTTATGAAGAGGCTGTGGATAGCCTGCCAGAAATATAGCCTCCCACTAGAGCCTCAGGGACAGTTTTTACTTCAGGGGACAGGGATAGCTCAGTGGTTTGAGCATTGGCCTGCTAAACTTAGGGTTGAGAGCTCAATCCTTGAGGGGGCTGTTTACAGATTTAGGGCAAATCTGTCAGGGATGGTACTTGGCCTTGCTGTGAGGGCAGGGGACTGGACTCAATGACCTTTCAAGGTCCCTTCCAGTTCTATGAAGTGGTATATCTCTATTCTATATTATAAACATAGATAGAATAATGTCTTTCAGCAGATCATAACCTTTTTTCAGTTATCTCACATGACATGCTCTGTATGCAATATTATAATTATGTATAAATGAGAAATAAAGGGGCTTATAGGGTGCTCTCCTAAGGGAGCATAATGATGTTAATCAGTCACCAAGTGTGCCAAGATTGTTTCACTAACAAGTAAAAGTAGGTGACTTAAGGGCTTAGTAGGTATCTTAATTTTACAGCATGCCTTAAACTGACAAAAGAAGGGAAGTGCAGAAATAATTTCATTATTGCCTTTAATAATTAATTATTAAAAGATTCAATAACAGACTGCAGCTAGACACACCCAAAGGACAACCATTTGGCCTCACATTTGTGCCTCCACCAAGCAGATATTTCATTCCAAAACAAGCAAAGTACACTAAGAAAAAAAACCAACAGAAGAAATAATGAAAGAGCCTTTTCCAGGTAGTTCAGAATAGAATATCTGTAGGTGAACTGCAAGTGTCGACATCAACTGATTTTTTTTCTCTTATCAATGACTGACAGTAGTTATAAGAAAATGCCACCAAGCAAATTACTTCAGATTCCATTCTGCATTTAATAATATAGAAACGCAAGTGCAAAAGGTTTTCATAACTTGTTCATCGCAGGGCCTTTGGGGTTTCTTCTGTTGACAGGAGTTGGGAGATATATATTTTTTATTTTACACTATGGATTTTCTAGTGTTACTGTTGTCAAGGAAAATGATTGCTTTTGATGTAACTTTTTAAAAACAAACCTTTAAGGTATTTTATTATCAAATGTAAAACAAAATAAAAGATTTCCTACCAGGAATTCTTGTATAAGCAAGAGCATTTTTTGGAATGTGGCAGGAGAGTGAAGGTGTTCCATCTTAGTTATTTTTCATATTTATGACATGGTGTAAAAGGAAAACACAAAATAATATCCAAACAAAAAATTAAATTTATTTTCTTTCAAAGGAACAAAGAAACTAGGGGATTTCTCTTAGTATTGGTAGATGCCCTTGAAAATACAATTCCAACCTCCATAGGTATATTGCTAGTGACTTGTGTGGGGTTCTGTATCCAAAGGTGACATTCAATGGTTTTCTTTATAGGAAGGACTCTCCTTTTAGCACAGGGAATCCACCTCCTCAAGCTGTGCAGCATAAGAATGATCTAATGGATTGGACCAAAAGTCTACCTAGATCAATATCCTGTCTTCTAACCATGGCCACTGCACCATTTAAGTACTGACATATCCTCAGCCCATGCTATACTTAGGGCAACATACAGAGTTCAGACACTGCATACCTAGGTGGCACAAGTATAATAGCAGTAGACAGTAAGGCCGTGTCCAGAGTCAGGGTTTTTTTGGGGAAAAGTAGCCTTTTCCCGAAAAAACTTCCCCTGCGTCCAGACTCAAGCCGCGTTCTTTTGAAATTATTTCGAAAGAACGCGGCTTTTCTTTCGATGGCGGTAAACCTCGTTTCACGAGGAAGAACGCCTTCCTTCGAAAGTTCCTCTTTCGAAGGAAGGCGTTCTTCAATGTAAAGAGGCCGTCTTCGAAAGAGAGCATCCAGACTCGCTGGGTGCTCTCTTTCGAAAAAGCGGATTTTTCTTTCGAAAGATCCGCCTGCAGTCTAGACGCGATCTTTCGAAAGATGCTCTTTCGAAAGATGCTTTCAAAAGAGCATCTTTCGAAAGAAGCCTGCAGTCTAGACATAGCCAAAGACGTTGAGTAGATGATGAGATGGGGCTTAGTCAAGTAGTGCGCCCTGCCTTAACCTTCAGGCTATGTCTACATTGGCAAGATTTTGCGCAAATACTCTTTAAGACAAGATTTTTTGCGTTAGAGTATTTGCTCAAGAGAGCGTCTACACTGGCATGTGCTTTTGCGCAAGAGATGTGCTTTTGCCCAAAAGCATCCATGCCAGTGTAGACGCTCTCTTGTGCAAGAAAGCTCCGAGGGCCATTTTAACCATTGGGCTTTCTTGCGCAAGAAATTCATGTTGTCTGTCTACACTGGCCTCTTGCGCAAGAACACTTGCACAAGATGGCTTATTCCTGAGTGGGAGTGTCATAGTTCTTGCGCAAGAAGCACTGATTTCTTACATTAGAATGCCAGTGTTCTTGCACAAGAACTCATGGCCAGTGTAGACAGGCAGCAAGTTTTTGTGCAAAAGCAATTGCTTTTGCACAAAATCTTGCCGATGTAGACACAGCCTCAGAGTATATACCCCCGACATGGTTCTCTACAGTGCTTCCCACATCTACACATATATTTGTTAGCAGCAAAGCAACCCACTGCCTTTCCTCATCACAGTGATAGGTTCTGACAGTGGGGAGAAACTTCTGCAGCTCTCTACTGAGGCGCCTTTCTCTGCAGTATTCCTGCTGCCAGAGCAGCTACACACCATAGTGACAAGTGTAAACTCGGCCAGCTTTCACTTCAGCCTTTTCCCTATAAATCACCATAAGTGCTGATGTAATTTCAGACTCATCATATTTGGATAGTTAATTTACTAATATCCTATTATAAAAACATCCACTAGTATAACGTTGTGGCTAGTCTGTGCATTAGGTCCCGAGGAAGGACTCTGGAATTTAGCTCTTTGAATATGTGTACACTGTAGATGGGATAGCTCTATTCATGCTAGTGGGCTACAGTTACTACTAGCCACCTGAGTACAAGCTTGTCCAGCCCCCTAGGTCCAAGTTCAGGTGGCTAGTCCATACCACAACACCCACACTGCTATTTTGAGTGCAGTAGCTGGAGTGGAGCAATCATGTGTGCCCAAGCTCTGGCTGGACAGCTTGTCTAGCTTGGCTTAGAGCTCGTTCATATGGGCCTGAGCATGTACCATTAAAGCGAATGGGAGCTTTGCCACAAATTTCAATGAGCACAGGATTTAGCCTTATGCTGCTTCCAGTAAGACAGATTTTTAAACTAAATTTCACGGAGACTGTTTAATTTAAATCAGATTACTCACAAAGTAAGGCAGTTCTCACCACGAGTAAGGGTGGGAGAATCAGCGCTCTGTTTTTTACTCTGGCATGCTTCCACTGAATGGCCTATAAAAGGTGTGATTTGATGAAATACTGCATTCTTTATTATTGGTCAAGTCAGTGAGTGCTGCTTTTTATTTTATTTTATTTTATTTTATTTTATTTTATTTTATTTTATTTTAGTTACTCCTGGACATGGCAATGATTTCTCCCACTTAGAGGCCAAACTAATGAGCTACAGTAGATATTGTGAACAGAGTGAAATATTCTACTCTGAAGTGTTATAGTCCTAAAACATGACTAAACTTTTTAGTTTCCCCTTGAATTTGAGACTTTAGGCATCATGTATTATAATTAAATTCATCTGAATAGGTTTTGGCATATTTGTTTGACTTTATAATATGGTCCATTTTCCAGACCAGATTAGGGTAAGAACTTTTTAATATCATGCCTTCAGATTGCCAACTGTTCATTCTAATAGTAGTGTGTAATTGACTTTCCTGAGAATCACCTTCTTTAATCACCACATATAATTTTTTTATATTGGCTAAATGTGTAGGCTGTCGGCATACCAACATACAAACAATAATTTCCTTTAAAAAAGCTGATGCTTTGCATCATTTTTGCATAGCAACATGTACAATGATTCAGCATAAAATGACACAGCAAAAAGCACAGCTCCTGGAAAGTGTTTGGAAAATTCCTTTTGTTTTTGGCTCTGTTATGTTATGAGCGTTCTTTCTAAATATGCTCCCACCAAAGGCACAGCTGCTACAGTATTTAAAAATAAAAATTCCAGAGGACTCCAGCACAATGGAGGACTATAATTGAGGAATATAGCCCATCAGTTTCTTGGGAACAGGAGGTCTATCCATATCCTGCATGTAATGTAGATTGAATTGGATTTACAGGCTTATTGTTCCTCTTCTGTCTCTCTATTGACAACTTCATCACAGAGATAATTTGATGGTGACACAGGGTAGGAGAAGAAGTTGGACATTTATTTTACTGAAAATCTTTATTGCTTACTGTTGCTGAGATACCTGGAGAAATACATTAGCTAAATGTTTTATACTGAACCTGACTTTTCTCCACTTACTACTGTGGGAGTGGAAGGTAGCCCATAAAGGACATGTCTATACTAGGAAATGATTTCAAAAATAACTTATTTTGAAATAATAACTCCCAAAATAACTATTTCAAAATAAGAACATAAGAATGGCCATAGTGGGTCAGACCAAAGGGCCATCCAGCCTAGTGTCCTGTCTGCTGGCAGTGGCCAATGCCAGATATCCCAGACGGAGTGAATCGAACAGGTAATGATCAAGCCATCTCTTTTCTGCCATCCATCTCCACCCTCTGACAAACAGAGGCTAGGGACACTATTCCTTACCCATACTGGCTAATAGCCATTTATGGACTTAACCTCCGTGGATTTATCTAGTTCTCTTTTAAACCCTGTTATAGTCCTAGCATGCCCACACTACTGAGAAGCTTCAAAATTAGTCAGAGGCAGGCTCCCTTAATGTTGATGCGCTACCTCCTCTTAGAGCCCCAGGAAGCACTGGGGAGTAATTCCTTTGAATGACCCTGAGGAGTAGTTATTTCAAAACAGCAGCACTGGAACATCCACACTACTGATATTTCAAAATAACTATTTCAAAATAAGCAGTATTCCTCATGGAAAACAGGAGTTATTATTTTGAAGTAACCAACCCCTTATTTTGAAATAATGGGCTTGGTAGTGTGGATGCTCTGCTTGTTATTTTGAAATAAGGGGAGTTATTTCACAATAACTCCCTAGTTTAGACCAGGGCAAAGAGAGCTATTATGCTGTCAGGGTATTGTAATATTTTTTCACCTTGGAAAGAATCAGCTTTATCCTTAGGTATAGAGATGGGTATTGACTTTAGTGTTGCATTGTGTTATGGATTTTGTGTGTTTACTCTGCCAATCCACAGGAGATAACTGGCAGTCCTGAAAACCAAATCCTCTTCCCAGTTAACTTCAGCCAATTGTCTTAATCACTTTGGTTGCATGACTGTAAATGAAAACAGAATTTGGCCCCAAATCTACATCTATAGATAGTTTTTTCCAGCAGAAAGTTCTTATCCTGCATCTTTAAAATATATATTTTATAGCACTGCTATGAATATTATTATTGATCCTGGAATCAGAGCAATATATCGGGTTAAAGGCAGAAATGCGTCCTTCATTCAGTTTCCAGATGCAACAGGCCTATTCAAAAATATTTTTTTTGCAGTACTTATAAAAATGTTCACAGCAGCTGGGAGTTAGATTAAATCCCTTTTAAAGCTTATGTTTCAACTGCATTGACTCATGAAATTTACCAGTACAAATCACTTAATTTTTATTTCTCAATGTTCCCATTTTTAAAAAGGGGACTATAATATTCTCATCTATGTAAAGGACTGTAAAATCCTCAGATGAAAGGTGTTATAAAGGTCTGATCCAGAGCTCAGTGGAAAGTTTCTCATTGCCAGACCCTATATTTGTAGCTAGTATGAATCTTCCTTAGCAATTTTCCAAATGGAAATATTTCAGCTATTTTATAACACCCAGAGGACTCAGTTTACAGCTGTGTGAAATGTTTGACTTGAAAGCTGAGAATTATCAAAATTAATCTTCATTTAACACTGAACTGCATCTGCAAACCAGGCCTGGTTCATTGCAGGCTGTACCTGTGAAGCAGACTTCTGTCAGATTCCCCAGGCACTGAGGCTGCGTCTAGACTGGCATGATTTTGCGCAAAAGTGGACACTTTTGCGCAAAATCTTGCCGCCTGTCTACACTGACCGTGAGTATTTGCGCAAGAACACTGACTTTGTAATGTACAAAATCAGTGGTTCTTGCGCAAATACTCTGATGCTCCTGCTCGGGGATAAGCCCTCTTGTGCAAGTATTCCTGTGCAAGAGGACCAGTGTAGACAGCAACGTTAATTTCTTGCGCAAGAAAGCCCGATGGCTAAAATGGCCATCGGAGCTTTCTTGTGCAAGAGAGCATCTACACTGGCAATGATGCTTTTGCGCAAAAGCAAATCTTTTGCGCAAAGGCACATGCCAGTATAGACGCTCTCTCGCGCAAATACTTTTAACGGAAAAACTTTTCCGTTAAAAGTATTTGCGCAAAATCATGCCAGTATAGACGCAGCCTGAGTGATTATTGAAAGTCACATCACCCAGGCTAAATGAAGGAGCAGTGAAATGGCCCCTTATGTAATTATAGGCAAAATAATAGAAGTCACCACACCAAAAAGCAGACCTGCATGCCAAGGCTGAACAGAAGCTATGCCGTGTTGTGGGCTGATGAGATTTCTCAGGGACTGATGAAGCAAATGTTAAGACACTAATTGCTGGAGCTGTATGTGTTTATAAAGGCATGTCTACGCTGATGGCTTCTTTCAGTAGCATGTAGTATACATACATGTACTACCCATCTAGCACAGGCATAAATAGCAGGATAGCCAGTGAGGCATGGCTTAGACCTGAAGGATGGGGGCATGTACATGCCCCTCAGGGCTCTCTCTGTTTTAACAGTGTGGTGTCCCATGGCTGGAGTCTTTCTGCCAGGAAAAGCTCCAACAGTGGGGAAAGGCTCTGGTGGGGGAATGGGGAAATGGCAGGGAAAAGCTCCCTTAGTTGCCCACTGCTGGAAACTTTCCCCAATGCAAGGAAAACTCTGGCAAAAGAGAAAGGCCCACTGCAGGGCAAATCTCCAGCTGTGGGGAGGGAGAAAGGAAAGGCTCTGTCAGTTTTCCACTGTGGAGGCCCTCCCCACCATGAGGAGAGACCACAGTGAGTCAGCTGGGAGTGACCTTTCTTTGTCTCCCTTTTTCTGAGACTAGCAAATTATCTATCTCTCTGTCAAGTCTCCTCCCTTTCTTGTGATTGGCTCTGGATGGTTCTCTGTTTCTGTTCTGTGATGATCTCTGTACCTTGGAAAGTTCTTTGTGAATACCCCCTCTTCCTTTGGATTGCTTGTTTGTCTTATGCACTCACCTTGTATGATGTGCTACTGTACCCCTCACAACTCCGTCAGCCTATTGCTTCTGATAGTTATCTAATAGCTGGGTCATCACAAGAATGCCTGTTTCCAGAGCTAGGGGGTCCTCAGCTAATGCTTTCTCAGGTAGTTGGCCCTTTCCTTACAGTGATGTCTCCATGCTTCTGGTTGTGACAAGTCTCCCATCTTGGTTTTGGTCCTTTGTTCCATAAGTGCCTGTGCTGAACTGTTTTGACTCTCCTGTAATGGGGTATTCCTATGTGCCAAAAATGCCAACTAAAACTCTGAACCAGAAGAAATAGTCTTGTGCAACAATCTCTTAGCAGTTTCCATAGCTCATTCCACCTCACCATTACTCTGTGAACACTAGCCAATTAGCTTGTCATAAGACGGGATTTTCAGGTCTTCTCTCCTGAGCTCTCTCGCTCTGTCTCTCTCTCTCTCTCTCCTCCTACTGCCTCCCCCCTCTCTCTCAGCTCTCCTCCGCCTCCTGCCTCTCTCTCTCTCTCTCTCTTTCTTTCTCTCCTCCCCCTCCTGCCTCCCACTCTCCCTTTCTCTTCTCCTCCTCCTCCTGCCTCTCTCTCCCCTCCGTCTCTCCCTGCCCTCCTTCCCCCTCCCTCTCCCTCCCACTGTGGTGCTTGGCTGAGTGCTGCCTGCTCAGCCGGGCTACTGCAAGGGAGGGAGGCAGGGCCGTGTACATCACCACCCTCCCTGCCCTCCCACACCAGGGAAGTCAAAACAGCCCCTTGCGCTGCTGGCTCCCCTGGTGGCCTGGTTGAAGGGCACATCACTCAGCACCACGGCGGGAGGAGGAAGGGGGGGCGGTGACGTACATGGCCCTGCCCCCTGGCCATGTATATCACCACCCCGCCCCCTCTTCCTGTCCCACCGGGGCTCAGCTGAGCAGCACAGCACCAGTGCCACTCAGCTGGGCCGCGGCCAGGGAGCAAGCAGCGGCAAGCAGCCGTTTGCAGTCCAGCTGCGGCCAGTGGCTGCACCCCCCCCCCCCGCCAGGTCTGCTTCCCACCCCCCTTGTCCCATCCAGCTCCAAGGCCCCCGATGGCCCCCCTAGCTCTGCTTCCCACCCCCTCTTCCTGCCGGCCAGCCCCACGGCCCCCCGTAAACCACCCTCCCTCCCACCCGCCAGTGCTGCTTCCCTCCCCCCTTCCTCCGGGCCCCCGTTCTCCCCTCCAGCCCCACAGCCTCCAATCCCCCTCAGCTCTGCTTCCCGCCACCCTTCCAGCCAGCTCCACCCCCCTTCCCCTCCCTCCGTGGCACACTGCGCCGCTCAGCTGGGCCCAGCTAAGCAGCGCTCCCACCGGGCCCAGCTGAGCGGTGGCCGCTTGCCACCCCGGGCCCAGCTGAGCGGCACTCCCTCTGGGGCCCAGCTGAGCACTGCTCAGCTGGGCCCCGGCAGGAAATCAAGTGGCGGCAAGAAGCCATTTGGGGTCTGCACTGCACACCCCCCCCTCACCAGGTCTGCTTCCTGCCCCCCTCCTCCCATCCATCCTCACAGCCCCCGATCCTCCCCCCAGCTCTGCTTCCCACCCCCTCTTCCTGCTGGCCAGCCCCATGGCCCCCAGACACCCCCCGCCAGCGCTGCTTCCCTCCCCCTTCCTCTGGGCCCCCCCCATCCTCCCCTCAAGCCCCACAGGCCCCGATCCCCTCCCAGCTCTGCTTCCCACCCCCCTTCTGGCCAGTCCCGCCCCCTTCCCCTCGCTGCGTGGCACCCCACTCCCCTTCCCCTCCTCCATGATGCGCTGCACCACTCAGCTGAGTGGCGCTCCCGCCAGGCCCCGGGATGCTTGCCGCCGCTTGCTCCCCCGCCAGGGCCCAGCGTGAGCGCCGCTCAGCTGAGCAGCACAGCGTGCCACGGAGGGAGGGGAAGGGGGCGGGGCGCCACGCAGGGAGGGAAAAGGGGCCCTCTCAGCTGGCCCTGGGGCGACAAGCGGCCCTTTGGGGTCCGGGCTCCCCTCTTGTGGGGAGCGCGGACCCCAAAGGGCCACTTGCCGCCGCTTGCTTCCCCGCCGGGGCCCAGCTGAGCAGCACAGCACTGGGCCAAACTGCCACAGAGGGAGGGGAAGGGGGGCGGGGCGCTGACATATGTGGCCGTGTACGTCAGCTTTACAGATGCACAGACAATGGGCTACTATATATATGATGCTGGGGAGGAGATATGGTTGTCCAATAGCCTTAGCCTGCAAATACCTCCCTCCCTCATCCCCCCGCTGTTCTAAAATCTGATTTGTCTGTTTTATGTGTGTTCATTCTTTTTTTTATTATATCCCTTTGGTATATATGGTCATGCCAATTTTCTTCCACAATTTGATCTGAGGAAGTGGGTCTGGCCCACAAAAGCTCATCACCTAATAAACCATCTTGTTAGTCTTTAAAATGCTGCATAGTCCTGCCTTTTGTTTCAGCAAGACCAGACTAACACCGTTACATCTCTATTACTATATCTTGCAAAGTAGGCCTTTAGTTTGGCAATCACTGACTTGCTTCTTGTTTCTGGCAGGGCATTCAATTTTGAACTGAAGGTAAATAAGTCCACTTGCAAATTTTCCTGTGATTGGGTAGGCAGGTCTTGTGCTAACAGACTCTTTCTGCTGGTGGTTATCTATCACATGATCAGCAGGAGTCGCACCCTTTTATCAAGGAATGGATTTGTGTATTAATTCTCAGCCTGAAAGCGAGCTCTTGAGCCTAAGATAGCTGTTAACAAGGTGGAGACAACACTGCTCTGTGTTTCCAATGTGACTCCATCCTGCACACTGACCTCATCTTCAATTAGGGTACATCTACACAGCAGGCTTAAAGTCGAATTAAGCTATGCAACTCCAGCTATGTCAATTGTGTAGCTTAAGTTGAAATAGCTTAATTCGGCTTTTGACACTGTCTACACAGCAGGAAGTGGAAGGAAGAACACTCTTCCTTTGATGTCCCTTACTCCTAATGAAATGAGGGTTACCACAAGTTGGAGTAAGAAGTCCTTCAGCTCACCATTATTTTGGAATACAGGCTTGTAAGTGTAGATACGTATTTTGTTATTTTGGAAGAACATCAGTTTTCTGCAATAACGCTGCTATATAGTCGTACCCTTAGAAAATAAGGTTCTCCTATTACCAGGTCTTGGCTTTTGTCTGCTAGCCACCCTCCTAACATCACTCTCTTGACTGCCCGCAGTTCAATGTCCTTTTCTGTAGCCCCCTGGATTTCTAGCAGCTTTGCTGTTGAAGGTGGGAGGCAGTGAAGCATGTTAATGGATTCAGTGTCTTGATCCCCAACTTACTGATGCTGAATGTTTTTGATCTACGCAGGATGTCAGCTAACACCAGCAATCAATCATCTTGGACAAGATCTAATCTCCACCCTGCTGCAATCCGTTTGGAGCACTAAGTAGGGGTTTTACCATGCTTGTCTCTAGGGGGTTGTCGTCTGACTGCACTATTATTGGATGGACATGCGTATGCTCATGGAATCACACCAGTCCAAAGGCAGAAGCTCCTTTTCTATTTAGCGAGCATCTGGTTTTTGACAAGGTTCTGCCGGCATAAGCGACTGGGTACTCCTGCAAAAGCTCCTTTCTCTGGAGCGTGACATTGGAGTCTCTCTGGTTCTCCAGCCTGGTAATATTTTAGACCAGGGGTATCCAGTATCATTTTTTTAATGTGTGTCAAATGCCTGGTGCTGGGGACTTGCCCATTCCCACTCAACATCCTGTCTTGTGAGCTGACATATGGGTTCTGCTGCTGTAGTCAGGTGTGAACGGAACTATCATTCCTATGAGGCACTGTACCCCTTTCACCACCACTGGAACTGGCACATCTTTGGCTACTTTGATCTCATTGGGATTTGCTTTGATCCCCTCCACTGTGAGTAAATGCCCAATGTTTGATGTCTCAGGCTATTGGAGACACATGTCTGTTTATAAACAAATTGCACTAAAGTCCTACAGATGTAGCACTTTCATTTTCTTTTGGTTTGCCTAAATAATTAATGTGTGTTTCCTCACTACAATGATCTCTCATAAGCCATTTTATTTCTTCATCAAATATATTTAATTGCTTTTGTAATTTAATTCCCTACGTGCTGCATTCTTTCTAAGTAATTTCTTGTTCTTATTCTTTCACAGTCTGAAATACTGTGCCTGCGAATGTTTTCTGTCATTGTTCTTTCGGGTGGTTTTGGCTAAAAGTATTAGATCATAGACTGAGCCAACCTGCAATGGTTTGGCTTCAAGTTCAGAAGGGAGTGATGGATCACACCAAAGCAGAGCAGTCCAATGGCAAGGGAAATATTTTCCCCCAAACTTACAGATCCTATATAACTAGTCTTAAAGACATAAACCTGCTAATAACTCAAAATCATCCTTGTGAATAAATGAACACCCCACATATACTGTCAACGAAATCTGTGTCAAATGTTTTGTTGTGTCAATAAAGTACTGATGTTGGAACCTGCAGTAAGTGGCTTTACAGGGAGTGACAGAACAAGTGCTAAAATGGCACCTGAATGCCATGCTAAATAGTAAAGCCTCTGTCATTGTTTGCCAGGAGTTTACCATAGAGATAAATAAACACCATCTGATAAGTACAATCTTTTACTGAGGAAGGAATTACTCTCATGAGCAACCCTGCCAGAAAATTCAATTTGGTAAATAAAAATGTCCATTGTTTATTCATTGTTCTGAGCTCACCAAATCCTCCTTTGTCCCTAAGTAGTCTCACTCTTGGATAACCAGTGGAAGGAACCAGGTTGGCTGCCTTCCAACTTTGCTTCTGCCCCAAGCCTGCTGAACTAATGCTGGTAGCAACACTCAGAGCTCCTCTAAGCAACCCCAAGGTGTTTTTTCCGCCATTGTTCTTTGTGACAGGGCTTCAGGCACTGTTGTAGCACAACTGTTGAGTGATCCTTTGTGGGAGCTGAGCTTAGCTCCCCCTCCTATCTAGTCAGCTGTGAGGTGAGGGATAAGGTGACATTGTTAAGATCAGCTGATTCCACAAGAGCCCGTGGGCTAGACGAATAAAGGAATTTAAGTGCCTAACTGCCCTTTTAGGTTCCTAACTCCACAATTTGGAGCCTCAAAACTTCTGCTCAGCTACTGTCTAACTTTATAGACATCTAGAATGCGTCTACACTGTACCCCTACCTCAAAATAAACTCTGCAATTTGCACTATGCAAATTGTGTAGCCTATTTTGAGGTAATTTCAAAATAAAAGCACTATTCTGAAACATCTCTTAACCCTTATGGAATGAGATTTACAAGGATGTCAGAATAGTGAGCCCGTTATATTTCAAAATAACAGGTGAACTCAAAAGACATGGAATAGCTATTGTGGGATATTTCTGGTATCCCAAAATAGCGCTGCAGTGTAGACGCAGCCCTATATTTCTGCTGGTTATATGCGCTAGGCATATAAAAACCTGACAACAAGAATGCAAACAGTTGACTCAGTCTAGGCCAGTGGCCCATCAGGGTTCTATGCATGGCCAAAGAGACATTTTGTTTACCTTTGTACGCATGCAGGGTTGCCAAATGCCGCTGGTTTCCATCCATGTATTTTTTCCTGCCAGTTCTACTAAAGTGACATGTACATAAAGCAAAGGCACAGGAAATGTGTGCTGATAGCACACAACATTGACAGTGAGAGCTGTATGTTCCTTCTGTATCCAAAGTGCTTCTATGATTCAATCATCACACCCTGCAAATTTCAGGTATGCAAGCAGAGTTAGCAAAACTACGCTATCCCAGAAGACTGTCTTGGTTAGGACAATCTTGCGGCCCACTAAGATGAAGGAAGGCCACTCTGAAGCCACTTAATAGCCTAGGTTGCTCACCGCTGGTCTAGGTGCTTGGGTGCCCAACTCAAAGCCCTGTGGGTCTTTGCCTTGCAATAAAGCTGAAGCTAGAAAGTAAGCACTGTATGTCTGAAATGGTGTTAATTTCACCTCTAGAGAGTCTCCATGCACATTATCAGGTATGATTTTATCCAAGTTTTCATAAACTTGACCCTTTTTCGTAAGTTTTCTCCTGTTTCTTTATCAACTCTTTTAACACCATCAGGAAACTATCCAACTATCCATCTGACTTAGCACAGAATGCAGTTGCAAGACTAACAGCAATTTCCTCCCAATAATAATGACCATCTAGAAAGCCACATGATACTAACCCATGAATAGCCAGATTTTCAATAGTGCTAAGTACCATCTCCCATTAATAATGAGAACTGTAAGGTGATGAGCTCTTTTAACAATTTGGCTTGTGTTCATGAACTGCAAAATTTGAATCTGGATTCTAACTTCTGCAGCACCAGCTCCAGAGTTTCCAATCAAGTCCATCTCTTAGGACAATTTTGCCTGGCACCAGTTTAGCTCACCAAGTCAATTTGGAATTGTAGCCCTGCCAAATACAAAAACTCTCCATTGCCGTTGAATGTACTAGTGACATCCATGTGTTCTGCCAATTTTGAATGACATTTAAACAGTATCACACAAATGTGCAGAAAGTCTGTTTGCAAAGGAGTTAATGGAGCAATTTTCAAAGAAAGTAGCATTTTATCACATTCTCATTTTAAGGTACATATTTTGAAACCACATCCTTTAGTGAAGGAGAAATGTATTTATAGGCATACAGGCAGTCCCTGGGTTATGTACACAGGCAGTCTCCGGGTTTGTTCTTAAGTTGAATTTGTATGTAAGTCGGAACTGGCTCCAGATTCAGCTGCTGCTACTGAAACTGACCAGGGGCTGACTACAGGAAGCTGGAGGCAGAATTGCTCTGCCCCCAGCTTCCTGGAATCAGCCACTGATCAGTTTCAACAGCGGCTGAATCTCGAGCCTGGGACAGAACAGCTGGGCTACCAGGTAGGTCACTGCAGGACCAACCCGGCAGCACCCCAGCTGCTCTACCCCAGGGTCCACAACAAAGCCTGGTCTGCTGGAAACGGTCCCCAGCAGACCAGGGACACCGGGAGCAAAGCCGCAGCGGCGGCGGAGTCCCGCGCCTCCCTGGCTTTGCCAGAGCAAAGCCTCAGAGGCACGGGACCCCTCCGCCTCCCCGGCTTTGCTCCAGGTGTCCCTGGTCTGCTGGAGATGGTCCCCAGCAGACCAGGGGCACCAGGAGCAGCTTTTCTCGCCCCGGAGGTCGAGGTGGCGGGACCGCTGCGCTCTGGGCGGTCCCGCTGCCTGCGAGCTCCGGGGCGAGAAAGCCGCGTTCCTAAGTGCGGATCTGACATAAGTCGGATTCACATAAGTCGGGGACTGCCTGTATTCTCACAGCTAGTTAAAAGACCGTCTGTGCTGCAACATAGACAATGGACTTATTAAGATTATCTTCTGACAATCACTCTCTCCCTAGTTTTGAAGTTCCTTGCTTTGGCGGGTTATTACGTCAGGCCTTTATTATTTTAACACTGATTTTTGCATTCAATTTACAGAATCTACAATTGTTAAACAGTCTATCATGCTTTTTTGAGGATATTTTCATCATACTTTCAGCGGGCAAGGGTTAGGACAACACAACTAAGTACCTGATTTTTTTATCATGCTGAGTGGCCTGGAAATATTGTGTAGTATTGATTAAGGACTCTGTTTTTCTGTACAGTACAGATTGTTTGCATTTCTGGCATCCTGCCAGCACCATGGTACAATGAGATAGTTATAAAAAGTAAATTTGTTAGTTTTTAAACTAAGTCATATATTGATTTTTCTTTTTTTTATTAAATTTACTGTGGAGAAATTAAAAAAACTCACATGGGGTTCTTCCCTTACGGGTGTACAATATATAACTGCGCAGGTTGTTATTTGGAAGTGGGTTTGGGGTTTTTGTTTGTTTGTTCCTTGCAAATTTCTAGGTACATAGTAATATCAGCATCAGCCTATATCCCGGGGCATGGAAAGCACATATGAAACTAGAATGAAAATTTTTAAAAATGGAAAATGTTGAGGCAATGCAAAAATACAATAAAATAAAGTCACTTTCCCTCGAACTTTTGAAAGGTGTATTGGTGAGTGGCCATTGATCTATATCAGAGGTTAATGGGGAACTCAGTCCTTTACTACAAGCCTTGGTAAATCTGAGATGTGTCACATTTAAACCATGGTGATGGCCTTTACACAACTGTGAGGAAGAGACACCAGAGAGATTAAGGAAGACATTTCCTCAGGCTTAGTGATGGAGATACTTCCTTCTGAGGCATTCAGAATTGGTCACTCTCAGGTACAGGATACTGCTAGACTAGATGGAATGTTAAGGGAAAAGAGAGGACTGATTGATTTTGATTGAGTGAGTGAGTTACTGTGTATGGTGTTGCATGGTGCTCCTCCCAAAGGCTATTTTTGGATCACCTCTAACTGAAACAGTAAAGGTCAACTTTTTCAAAAGTGAGTCTGTGCATCTAGTTTTGTGTAATTTATTTGAGACAATTTAAATGAGACTGATGCTTAGAGAGGTGTGTTTTATGAATATCGGGATGGTACATACCATGTTTAGTAGCATATTCTTTGGAGGGGGGGAGAGATTAAATGTGAAAAAGTTTAGTTCTACAGAACCGATTTTTTTCTTATAGATCCATATTAGCGAAGAATTTAAGCATGTGCATTATTTTAATCATATCAAAGCTTTGTCCATACGAGCTAAGAATGTGATTCCTAGCTTATATATACTAAGGTGAGGTCTACACTGTGGGAGAAAGTTGACTTAAGATACACCACTCCAGTTATAAGAATAACTGCGACATCCCCATTGTGGGAGGTTGATGGGAGAAGGTCTTCCATCAACTTCCCTTACTCTTCACAATCCCATGAAGTACCGGGGTCGATGAGAGCACCATCAGCAGTTCCCTACTAGACTGACTAAATAGAACACTGGAAAATCAGTCTTTGAAGCATCAACCTCTGGGTAAGTGTAGACAAAGCCATAGTCACACTAGCTCGACAAGAGTGAGCACTAGTATAAACAGTAATTAATGCAGCTGCAGGAGCACAGGTTGTGGCAGTGGTGCCATGACTAAGCAGCATCAAGCATATATCCATGTGATTCAGGGTGTGTCCTACACGGCAGTATTTTTCCGGAAAAACTGCCATTTTTCCAGAAAAACAATACTTGTGTCTACACTGCCATTGAGGCTTTTCGACAGAAAGTCGAAAGAACGGATGGGTTTTTCCAACGGTGGTAAACCTCTTTCTACGAGGAAGAAGCCTTTTTCCGAACAAGCTTTTTCGGAAAAAGGCGTGTGTGGATGCAGAAGAGGGAGTTAGTTTGAAAGAAGAGGCCACTAGGAAATAACACAGGTGCCTCGGTTGCCACTGCATCCATACTAATCACAACTTAAATGTGAGATAGCATCCAATCAATGTGGATATCTCTTTTTCATTGTACTTTTGCTGTGTGGATGCTTTCTTTCGAAATAAGCTTTTCCGGAAGATCTCTTCTGGAAAAGCTTCTTCTGAAAGAAGCCTGCAGTCTAGACATACCTTCAGACAGGTTTGTATTCAGCACATCTAAGCCATGCTACAACTGCATCACATAGAACTACAAAAGTTATGCTTCCATTTATACTCATGATGCTAGTTCTTATTGAGCAAGATTGTATCAAGTTAATACAAATATATGTATGCAAGCTAGGAAACACATTCTGAACCTGGCGTGTATGTGTGTGTGGGGGGTGTTAAAAGTAGTCATATGCTTAAGTGTTTTACTTCATTGAAGCTATGGAAAGGAAGATATTAAATTACTTGAATTATAAGAACATATTAAACATATTTTTTATTTAGAAATAACTTGTTTTTCATATTTCCACCTTTCTTTGCTTTTTATTGCTAGGACCATCTGCAGGAAAATTGTGCTGCTTCTTGCATGTTTCATAGAACAGGGATCTTTGGCTGCTCTTGCAGAACACATTAGTCTGTCTCCATTGCTTATTTGGATCCAGAATCCTTCATTTCTAATTAGCAATGGACAAAGTTTAAAGGATTCAGCAAATCAATTCACTTAAGATAAGCCCCAAATTATTTATTTTCCTTTCTTCTTTCCCTGACTTCCAAAGATGCTTATTTGTTGAGCTGATTGAAAAATAATGAAAGAAATAGTTATAACGAACACTTGCAACTTTTCATGAAATACATTTTTCCAAATGTTAATTGTTTTGAAAATGCCAGCAGCTCAGTAATTTTTAAAGTAATTTTTATGTGGAAAAATGCAAAACATTATTATATAGAAATACACAATTTAGAATAAAGTAACACTAACACAGATTGTGGATACATCAAAATTTGCCCATCCTTGTAACTCACTGTTTCCCTTGGATTATATCATATTTTCATGTGTGATTTGAAAGTTTCCTCTTTCTCTGTTGGGCTATTCTGAAATTGATATCTGAGAAAAGTGCCAGCGGTGCTCTTCCTTTCAAAATTTTATATATTTCCGGCAGTCTGTCATGAAAAGTTAAATAAGTTATTTGACTTTTTCTACATAGAAATTGAAGTATAAACAAATGTGGAATAGTTGCAAAAAAGCTACCTCAAAGGAACATTCTTTTGTCTACACTAATTGTGTTGCATCTCATCAATACTATCACAATCCATTATCCAAATTTCTCTGAACTGATCTTGTTTTTTTTTTAAAGTCCTGAACTTAGGATTTTTCCAATAAAACTGTCGGACTTTGTGTTAAACAGTAGAGACTGTTAATGATTCATTCCCTCTTCAATTTTATTATTACCTTCCAGCCTCCGATCTAAAAGTTTTTAGTGTCATAATTACCTCTTTTGGCTTTTTTCAAAATGTCACAGTGCCTATTTAGCCAATAGAATACATCACGCAGGGCTACAGCTTCACTTTTAAGCACTGTATTAATAGTTTAAATATCTGACAGACTGAGTTATAAGCCTGGCAACAAAATGGTCTCACTCATGGCTTTTTCTAGTCATCTTTTTCCTATTTTGTAAGGGAAAAGCCACATAAATAGTCTTCAATTTCAAATAGAATCTTGGGATCCTGATTTATCTATGACTATATACAGGGTCTAAGGAAAACCAGAGCTTTTCAAACATGCATTCTAGAAAATATAAGGGTTAGCATCAAACAATCATCATCTAATCCAGTATTTCTCAAACAGTGGTACGAGTACTCTTAGGGTACTTGAGAGAAGTCTTGGAGGTAAGTCAACACAACTGAAATTTGGAGAAAACTGAATTTTTGTTTTAAGTTTTACAGCACTTTTATTATTTTTGTACTTTTTACACCCAAAAATTTCATCACTTGCCTGGCTATGATTAAGTTGTTTAAACAAATGTGTTGCAAGGGTAGAAAAAAAAATTGTGTGTCTGAAAACTGTAGGTACTGGGGGTGGGTATCTCTCTCTCTCTCTCTCTATCTATCTCTCTCTATATATATGTAGGGTACTTTTAAAGGGATACTTTATATTAAAAAAAAAAGGTTGAGAAACACTGGTTTAATCTTATTTTTTTCTGGAAATGGACATAGTTTGCTGATTTTCCATAATATAGAGTATAGTATCTGTACTTCAGCAATAAGGAAAACAAATAGAAGTTGATTTTTTTTCATAATCAGTGTTTTCTTCCACTGCTCATCACAGAATATGCCATTCCCTCTCTTGTCCTTTCTTAAACGTGTGGAGGTCTTATTGAGCCCCTGTGGAGGCTGCCTTAGAATGTGGCATGATTCTTGGGCAACTAGCCGTAAAGTCAAACGTTCACACTGCTGTTTGTCAAACTTGCCTCAGACCACCCGTGCAAGGACACCAAAATGAAAGCAGCAGAGAGGTGTGTGTGGTGATTGTGCTGTAAAAATCACATCAGACTGTTCTCTGACACAGGGCAGCAACAGGAAATTGATCATGGTCAGACCTGCTCATCACCAGCTAGCACATGTGCTGAACTAACAAAGGTGAATTATGTTCCAAAAATGTTTATTCTCTAACATGAACAAGGCAAATGTGAAAAATTAGAACTTAATAAATAAAGGGAACAGAGCCTATGAAGGGGAAAGAATAGTCATGTCCATTTCCAGTACACTACAGCAACTATGTTTTCATAGGTCATTTTATGTGAAGCTGTCGTTTTCTTTAATATCATAGAATCACAAAATACTGGAACTGTAAGGGATGTCAAGAATGTTGGAGAAAGTCCAGAGAAGATCAGCAAAAATTATTTCCTCAGGAATCAGCACCATCTAGACCATCCCCGATAGATGTCTGTCCAACCTGCTCTTAAATATCTCCAGAGATGTAGATTCTACAACCTCCCTAGGCATTTTATTCCACTGTTTAACCACCCTGGCTATTAGGAAGTTTTTCCTAATATCCAACCTAAACCTCCCTTGCTGCAGTTTAAGCCCATTGCTTCTTGTCCTATCATCAGAGGCCAAGGAAAACAGTTTTTCTCCCTCCTCCTTGTAACACCCTTTTACATACTTGCAAACTACTATCATGTTCCTCCTCATTCTTCTCTTTTCTAAACTAAACAAACCCAATTCCTTCAATCTTCCCTCATGGGTCATGTTTTCTAGACTTTAATATTTTTTGTTGCTCTTCTCTGGGCTTTCTCCAATTTCTCCACATCTTTCTTTAAATGTGGTACCCAGAACTGGACACAATACTCCAACTGAGGCCTAACCAGCACAGAGTAGAGCAGAAGAATGACTTCTCGTGTCTTGCTCACAACACACCTGTTAATACATCCTAGAATCATGTTTGCTTTTTTTTGCAAAAGTGTCACACTGTTGACTCACATTTAGCTTGTGGTCGGTCCCCTATGAGCCGTAGATCTCTTTCAGCAGTTACTCCTTCCTAGACGGTTGCTTCCCATTCTGTATGTGTGAAATGGATTGTTCCTTCCTAAGTGGAGTACTTTGCATTTGTCCTCATTAAACGTCATCCTAGTTACCTCCCGGGCAGAATGGTAAGGGATGTGCCCCAAACCCTACTGCCACATGGAATCTTCAGGGGGCTATAAGGTGATCCTAATGTAGGTTCTCTGTGTGATACAGAGGAAAGCAAGCATGGGATTATTGAAACTGCTGAGCCACCAGATTTTAAAGCATCTCTATTTGATGTCATAGAAGTGCAAGCAGCTCCTGCTGTTTGTCTCTCTCCTTTTCCTGTACCTTTCTCCTCTCTACTAGGGTGTGTCTAGACTACATGCCTCCGTCGATGGAGGCATGTAGATTAGACACATAGGCAAAGGGAAATGAAGCCACGATTAAAATAATCGCGGCTTCGTTTAAATTTACATGGCTGCTGCGCTGAGCCGACAAACAGCTGATCAGCTGTTTGTCGGCTCCGCGCACTAGTCTGGACGCGACGCGCCAACCTGAAAGCCTTTTATCGACATCCCCCTTATGCCTCGTAGGATGAGGTTTACAGGGGATGTCGATAAAAGGCTTTCATTTCGACAGGGGAGCGTCCATACTAGCGCCCGGAGCCGACAAACAGCTGATCAGCTGTTTGTCGGCTCAGCGCAGCAGCCATGTAAATTTAAATGAAGCCACGATTATTTTAATCGCGGCTTCATTTCCCTTTTTCGAATACACAAATCTACATGACTCCATCGACGGAGGCATGTAGTTTAGACGTACCCTCCTTGTCCAGGCAGTCTACAAGGGTGCTCCTCCAGGCCCTGAGCTTGTTTTCCCAATGCAGCACTACTTTGCAGCATCTCCTGGACATGTCATTCTGAGCCCTCTTCTTTGTTTCCTTACCTGGCCACAGGTGTGATGGAGAAAGGAGGGAGGATGATCTTGAAGGCTATGATGGCAGCAGCTGCAGCTACTACATACAGAGGTACCATTGTCAGTATACTTGCAACAGAAATCAAAACTGAATGCTTTTCTCATGAGGTATCATTTGCAGAAAGTTATACCAGTTTCACTAACGAAACTAGTTTAATGAATGAAAACTGGTAGACAGTCATAGTCCTCATTGGCAGACACAAAACATTTGCCCTGGCTTCAGTGGAGTTACTCCTGCAGGAGAATATAGACCCTCTTTTATAAAGTACTAAAACACAGTAAGAGTCAATTTTGTATTCCAAAATCAAGTGGCCGAGATCTGGAGATTTGCCATTTAGTACAGGTAGTAAATCTGCTTCGCTTCACACAATGCCAGGTCGTCACTTGAGCACTGAATAACAGAAAACCAAAGGCTATCTTTCAGTTTTCCTTTATGTTAGATATAAATGTAACCACTGTCCCAGAACAATATTATCAGCTGACCACTTCTGCATTAAATTCTTAGGGAGAAGGCTCATATAACACTTCCAGAAAATGTTCCCAGCCAACTATTAAAGGGGAAAGAATGCTAAAAATGGCAATGAAAATAAAACAGCATGCTTCCTTTTGGGGTTCCGAGAAGCAGCTTTATGATTTGGGGAGCCAGACCAATGACTGGGTAAAGTAACAATGGTTTGCATTTGAAAAGCGCTCATCACTCCATGGGTGAGGCAGCAGCATTGTTGTTAAAATTCCAATACAGTGTAAAAAACAAATTCATTTGAAGAAAAGACATCTCCACGAGGGGAGGGGCCACTTCGAGATATACGTGAGGTTTTATTCCTTAGGGTTAATTCTGTCTAATGATGACAAGTCATTTCAACTAGCAGGGAAAATAAAGGCCTATCTGAGCTAGTCTGAGCTGCTCGCACTAGGTGGGCCCCTGTTGCTCCACAAGAAGAAATCAATAGACATGATCCAGGAGGAACCTATGACGTTTCTCAAGCTTGCCAGAGCTTTAATGAGAACCTGCACACATGTGGCGCTGCTGTCTCTCACATGCAGCTTTGTTGCAAAGGAAACAGGTGTTACTCTACTAAAGGGCTGAATATTTTTTCTGAAATCCTCCTAGGAAAATAGCAGCTTGAATGTATATTTCCTATTATTTGTGCAGGATGTTATAAAGTCATCCATGTTAAGGCCAGAAGGGACCACTAGATCATCTAGTCTGACCTCTTGTGTATCACAGGTCACCCATGCCACAGGTCACCCACGCCACCTGGCACTTGCACCCTAAACCCAACAACCAAAACGAGACCAAAGTATTACAGCCTGCAGGAAACTAGATTTTTATGTGTTATGGGCAAAGAAAGGAAGGTGCTGAAGCGTCCCAGTACTTAAAGCCTCTGCAGTGGCAAGGAAATGATTAAAGGAAACATGCCCAGATAATCCTGGGAAGTGGCCCACATGCACATGCTGCAGAGAAAGGTGAAAAAAACCCCAAAGGTCACTGCTAATCTCAGCTGGGGAAAAAATTACCTTTCTGAGCCCATACATGTTCAGAGCCAGAGCACATGAGCAACAACCAGTTGGCCCAGTACATGAGAAAGAGAGAGAGAATATCTTTGATACCACTTCAGAGCCCCAGACCACCCATGTGGCCAGCTCTGATGCTTTAGAGCAGGGGTGAGGAACCTTTTTTGGGTTCGGGGGCAGACCCAAAGAAAAATTGACAGCACACAAGTGAGAAGCAAAAAAGAAAAACCAAACACACAGGCTACATCTAGACTGCAGGCTTCTTGTGCAAGAAACTTTTTTCAGAAGAGATCTTCTGGAAAAAACTTCTTGCGAAACAGAGCGTCCACACACAAAAGCACATCGAAAAGGTGATGCGCTTTTGTGAAATAAAGCGTCCAGACTGATTGGATGCTTTCTCGCATAAAAGGTCTCTGGAAGCTCGCCACCCCCAACAGCTACCAGTCGGTGGGCAACCAGTTTGGCATGGGGAAGTCTACTGTTGTGGCCCTCCTCATGGAGGTAAGGCACTCTCGGGCTGCAGTCCTGCAGAGGAGTGGGGACAGTGTTGTATAAGGGGGACCCTGACAACGGGGGAAAAAGGTTTCTTCCTCATAGAATGGGGATTACCAACGTTAGAAAAAGCCCTCTGTTCTTTTGATTTACTATCGAAAGAACGCAATTGCAGTGTGGAAGTTCCTCAAGTTTTGTCGGAAAAATGGCCATTTTTCTGACAAAACTCTGTAGTGTAGACGTACCCTCATTAAAGTAGCACCTGAGAAGGAGAAAGACACTCCCCACATTCCCCTCCCACACCGGAATCTAGGGAGCCCCAGGGTAGTAGATTTGTGTGTGTGTGTGTGTGTGTGTGTGTTCCAGCCCCACAGTGGCGGGAGCTGGAGCACTCGTGAGGCTCTCCAGTGCTGGGGTGGCACTCCAAGTCTTGGGGGCTGAATCCAGGCAAGCCGAGGGTCCACATCCAGCCCCTTGGGCATCAGGTACTGCACCCTTGCTTTAGAGGAAAGAAACAGCTCTCACACACACTCCTATTTCGAGGCTGTTGCAAAAAATTTCACCCCTCTGATGGCTAGAATCCTTCCAATGTCCAATCTAGATTTGCTTGTCTCCAGTTTGCATATATTTATTCTTGTACAAACATTGTCCCGCAGCATAAATAGCTTTTCACTGTCCTTGTTAAATATTTTTGGGACAGCAAAATATTCCTTCCTGTCTGGCTGTAGTCTTATACACTTTTGTTTTAAGACTGATACTTTTCAGTCCTTTTTTTTCTTGTTCATTTTTAATTTGCTTCTCTCTGTTTTAGATTTGGATTTTTATGGTCATCAGGGGTTCTCCAGACAGTAGTGAAATGCAGTAATTCTGTCTGGAGTTATCTCCTAGTGGAACCCTTTATGTTGATTAATAAATAGGCCACACTAAGAACTGCATGGGAATTTTCCAGTTATTTGTTAGACCGCCAAGGAGAGAGCCGAAAGACATTTCTTCACTTGAGGCCCATCTACTTCAGGTTGTTTGGAACACTACAAAATGGCTCTCTTGAGCAAGACAGATAGGAGACATGAGGTACTATACACATCCTTAGGCTTTGGAGTATCACTTGTACTAATGGCTAGTGCTGGCTGGAACAGCCTGAATTGCATAAAAAGCTGTTTGCAAACTGCTCAATTGGAGAGTGGGTTTCAAATAAGCCTATTTGCAACCCCGAGATTATAGTCTGCAAACCTATGTGATGACAAGGAATTTTGCATTTCACTCAATTTTCATTTACACACATTTTTAAAAAGCAACACTGATTTTAGATGCTCTAATTTTGGGATGCCCCGCCTGAGACAATTTGGAGTCTATCTACTTGGCACTTGAAATCAGAGACTGCTTTTGAAAATGTTGACTTTTATCATGAAATAGTTGGCGGGGGAAATGTGGCACCGCAATCACATCACTCTAATGTTCTTGTACAGCACCTAACACTCTTGGGTCTCAATGCTGTCTGGGGCCCATGGGCAATACCTCAATATAAATTATAATTTAATTAATAGACACAGCGTATTTGCCATTTTTACCAACTGGGTGACTAAAATATAAGAAACTTCTTGCATTTGCTTCACATACCTTAGAAAATTCTTCTTGTACCTTTTTCTTTCACATGAAAATGTTAACACTGAAATATCAGGGCAGATCCTGAGCGGATGTCAAATGTTTCATATCGCTCTTGCAATTCTCTGCTTAAAGTTTTTTAGCACAACACAGCTTTTTCTGGAAATCATGGTGAAATTCCTATTATTCCTTCTGTGAACTCCCAAGTCACACTTCTTTGAGATAATGCAGATCAAAAGGCCAAAAATAACACAACGCTCATGCAGATCCAGCTGTGGAATAAACACAGGAGACCAGACATATCAGGAATGTGACAACCTTTTGGAATGCTGTAAAATCCTTTTCTTTTTTATAAATGTTTTTTTGCCATAACCAAAGCAATACCGACAACATGAGTCATCCCCTTCTATTGTAAAAATTCAAAAAACAAAAACAACCAAAGAAATCTACTCCTAACTGTAGCTTAAATTAAGTCAACAGCAAAATGCCAAATTCACCTAATTTAAAGAAAAGAAAAGAAAAGAAAAGAAAAGAAAAGAAAAGAAAAGAAAAGAAAAGAAAAGAAAAGAAAAGAAAAGAAAAGAAAAGAAAAGAAAAGAAAAGAAAAGAAAAGAAAAGCGAGTCCGTAAAATCCAGTAGGAACTTTACTATTGCCAGTGCACTGTCTCCAGATATACTTGGATGGGCAATGGTACAAACTTTAAGGTAGACAGAAAGACTTCACTGAGTGCAAAATGAAGCCCTACATCACTGGTTCAAAGAACAACCTATTTTCTCATAAGAAAACCATTGTCTTTCATTTTTTATGATACTTTGGATTAAGATAGATTATATAAACTAGGTACTGTTAAATATCAACTGAATATTAAGTCTGTTTGCTGAGGAATGATTTGTGTAAAGTAAGTATAATAAGGATATAGCACTTTGAGGTTCTTCTCAATAAATATTTTTGAATAAACAAGAAGATCATTAGTGTTTTGACTATTATACCACTTATTACGCTGAGCCCTGAAGTAGCAGATCCAGAGGAGATAAAAACTTTAAATCCATAGCAGAAGGATGGATAAAACTTTTGTATTGTCTGAGGTATACCTGTAAGTTAACTAATTGTGAAGTGATAATCAATGATTTAATTATTTCCCATCTGTTAGGTTTTAAATTAGGTGCTGTTCAATTTGGATTACTACAAACTCTCCATCATTCTATTCTGCAATTCCCTGTCCAGGCTCATATCTCTGGATACTAAATTATGTTGTTATGTTATTACCACCTGTGCAAAACAATCGAAGGGGCTTTCTTTTATTAAGAGCTATTTTTTTTAAAAAAAATCAAAGCTATTACCCTACTGTGAAGAAGGTGGCATTTGTTTATTAAATTATGTGTACCCTACTTTCAGGCTCCAGAAATGTATGAATTATGTCTTACTCCAAATTAACAAAGTAGAAAACTTTGTTACTTTGAGATAATGTTGCTACCATATACCGATTAAGTTTCCAGTTTAAAAAATAAACAATACACTTCTAAAAGTATGAACGTGAACTAAATAGCCAAATACATATTGGCTGTGTCTACATTGGCATCCCTTTCCGGAAAAGGGATGCTAATGAGACACTTCGGAATTGCAAATCCGCAGGGGATTTAAATATCCCCCGTGGCATTTGCATTTACATGGCTGCTGCTTTTTTCTGGCTCCGGGTTTTTGCTGGAGAAAAGCGCCAGTCTAGCTTATTTTCCGGAGAATCGCGTCTAGACTGGCGCTTTTCTACGGCTTATCCCCAAGCCGGAAAAAAGCGGCAGCCATGTAAATGCAAATGCCGCGGGGGATATTTAAATCCCCCGTGGATTTGCAATTCCGAAGTGTCTCATTAGCATCCCTTTTCCGGAAAGGGATGCCAATGTAGACACAGCCAGACAGTTCTCTTATTAAAAGCACAATTGTTGAATATCATCTTTCATGCTCCAAATACTGCCTTAAGACCTTCCAGCTATCCCTCACCCTGTCTCAGCCAATGCACTGGAGGTGCCCTTAAACCTTCCTCAAAACACAAATATATACCATATGCTTTGAAGCACTCTCAAATTACCACTCACTCAACTACCACATATGTCCAAAAAGGTTGTTCACTGTTATTTTCTAGAAAGACTAACTTCTATCTCTCTACTAGAGTTGTTTGGGAAATATCCATGAGAAATGGAGACAAAAGTTCTTGAAATACCCCAGCCCCCATTTTCTAATTGGCCCTTCTATCTATTTTCTCACATAACACCCATCTCTGTGGTATAAAGCACACATTAAAATGTTTTTACACACAAGAATCTAGATCCTTGCCAACTACCGTATGGTCAAGAAAATACACATATCATTCCCTATTCTTCCTGTATGGCCCAGAAGTACCTCTCCTCCATACACTGTTCTTTTCTCACACAAGTAACTCAGTCTATCCCATTCATCCGCCCATATGGAAATCCTATTCTGTTCCTTTTTCACCCTCCAGTTACAAATCAGAGATCTCGTCTTCCAGATACAAACTATTTGTCCTTTTTCATACAAGGAACAAAGACCGCAGAGTACTCAGTTCATCAAACCAGACAACTTATTACATAATTTTTCATGGGAGACTGGACGGAGTCAATGTGTCTGTAGAATTCATTTTTCATTCCATGCTCAATTATTTCAAAATATTAAAACCTTTAAATTCTTTGTTCATAGATATAGTACTAATACCATATGTTCCTACAATTCTTGAGAACAGAATGTATTCTTCTCTGCTCATTCTGGCTACATCTAGACTGCAGGCTTCTTTAGAAAGAAGCTTTTCTGGAAGAGATCTTCTGAAAAAACTTCTTCCAAAAGAGAGTGCCCACATTGCCAAAGCTCATGGAAAAAGTGATCTGTTTTTTCAAAATATAGCATCCGTACTGAATGGACACTATCTCACTATTCAGCTGTGATTACTATCGACGGAGTGGCCACCAGAGCATCTGTACTTTTTCCTCTTTCCTCTGCTTTTGAAAGAACTCCCTCTTCCCCATCCACACATGCCTTTTACTGAAAGAGCTCTTTCGGAAAAAGGCTTCTTCCTCATACAAAAAGGTTTACCAATGTCGGAAAAACCCCTCTGTTCTTTCGATTTTTTTCGAAAGAACGCAATTGCAGTGTGGCTGTAAATGAAGTTTTTTCTGAAAAACATTCTTTTTTCTGAAAAAACTCTGTAATGTAGACGTAACCTCAGTCTTAATGTCACTCCTATTATAGTTCTTTCACCACCACTTACATTCTTATAATTTAAAATACATATGGGCTGTGTCTACACTGGCAAGTTATTCCGGAAAAATCAGCCGCTATTCCGGAAAAACTTGCCAGCTGTCTACACTGGCTGCTAGAATTTCCGGAAAAGCACTGACGATCTAATGTAAAATCATCAGTGCTTTTCCAGAAAAACTATGCTGTTCCCGTTCGGGCAAAAGTCTTTATCCGGAAAACTGTTCTGGAAAAGGGCCAGTATAGACAGCACAGTACTGTTTTCCGCAAAAAAGCCCCGATCGCGAAAATGACGATCGGGGCTTTTTTGCGGAAAAGCGCGTCTAGATTGGTCACGGATGCTTTTCCGGAAAAAGTGCTTTTCCGGAAAAGCGTCCTGCTAATCTAGACCCACTTTTCCGAAAATGCTTTTAATGGAAAACTTTTCCGTTAAAAGCATTTCCGGAAAATCATGCCACTCTAGACATAGCCGTGATGTATTAATATTATTAATATCCTTTATTTTTTAGGCCCTGGAATTTACTGCAAACCCCAAATTCACTGCAAGGTTTCTCAAGAGAAAAAAATGAGCTGCAAGGGACATATCTAATGGGGAAGCAAACTATAACTAACAACCTGTCCAGCATGCAACATCATTCTTTGCAAATGAAACATGGAGGCACCATCTGAGCTGTGACTTTTCTCGAGTACAGCAGCTGAAAGTGTGAGTTACGGAACTCAGTCTGAAGGATTTTGTGGACACAAACTGAGCTGAGTGGAAGGAGTTTGAGCTATTCACAGACCATTGTCATTCAGGATGATAATGGTAAGAAACTGTTATTTTATACTATTGGGGTGGGGATCTGGACCACTTTGCAGATCATCACTTCCTCAATCTCATAGCAGTCCTACGAGTGCTGGGGCCCTATTGCTCCCCAAAGCAGAACACAGCTGTGGAGTTCCTCGTTAACGATCAACCTGAGAGGGAAGGGATAGATCCCTGCGAGGAAGTCTGCTACATACAGTCTGCTACATACAATTTTGGGGACTTGACAGACTTCCTAATTCAGAACAAGATCATTTGTGGCACTTGGGATCACAACCTGAGACAGTGGCCAAAGCCACCCCTTACATAGGATGGTTCAAAGTGTTCGCCCCAGGCCTCACACTTTTGGGGGCTCTGAGATAGCCACCTAAACAATCTTATTGACAGGAGCCCCCAGCATCAGCAGGAAGCAGAGTGCCCCGGCTCCATGACACTCTGCTTCCTGCCTCCAAGAAAAAGTGAGGTGCAGCAGGCTGGGTGGGCGGTGCAGTAGTGGAGCAGGCAGCCGGGCCTCTCAGACTCCTGCTGCTGCAATATGGGGGGTAGGGTGAGGTGGTTCCTGCTGCCCCTGCACCAGGCTGCCATGGTGGAGCAAGAGGTGGGTGGGGCTTTTGGAAGGAGTTAGGTGGGATGGGGCCTGTGGGAAGGGGTTGACCTGGATCTCATGCCTTGGCCTCTGGTGAGGGGGATGTCCCAGGCCCTGCACCCTCCTTGGGACGGTCCTGACAGCAGCTGTTCCAGGAAAGTGATCTCATGTGCTGAGACATAGGCCATGCTGTGGTTGTCTGAAGCACAATATTTGCAGGAGACTATTCAGGGAGACCACAGTGACCAGGATTCTTTACCCTTAGAAACATTGACTGTGGGAGACAACATGAGCAAGTAAAGAAGTGGCCTGCACTAAGACAACATTATAGGGAATGGAACAAGTCAAAGCATTTCAGAAGTTTGTGGAAGAGCAGGAGGATGGCTCAAAAAGATTCTCTCACACATGTACAAGAAGGTGATGACCCCTCAGATGGTGATGAGGACATTATGACTCTCTACTTGAGTCCTACTGGATTTAAATTGAGGTTGTAAGGATGGGACAGGAATGAAGGACACAACCCTCCACCCCCTCCCCGTATCAGGGCCTCCTGCAGCACTGTGATTCCTCAGGGTGAAATGAACTCGAACACTTCTTTATAGAACAGGCACAGTGACACCATAATGCAACCTGTAAGAAAATGTCCAATCCAAAATGTAAGACACCACCACCTGTAGTTTATGGTGGTAGTTGGCAAAATGCCCCTTGGGGCATTTAAGCCATGGTTCTAATCAGGTTGCAACACCACAAATCTATAGCAGCAGCACAAGAAGCTATAGGGAGAGTTCAATGGACAGTGGAGACCATTTTAAAAACATATGGGGATGTTTTCAAAGGGAACGGGTCCCTACTGTGGATGGAAAAATTGCAGCAGTACTACATAATCCAACACACAGAGATCTTAGAAGCAGATTAATGGTATCATGGCACCTCTACAGGCCAGTGAAACCTGGATCAGCAGCATGCTGGTAAACAAACCATCAGTCAAATTATGCATGTGCATAGACTCAAAGCCACTGAATTGGGCATTGAAAAAGATGCCACTATCTGCTGCCCATAACTGATGACATCTTGCCAGAACTTTCCAAGCCAGAATCTTTTCAGTCTGTGATGTGAAGGGTGGACTTTGGCACATAAACCTAGGGAAAGGGTCCCAAAATATTGACAACAATTACAACACCATTTGGTCACTACAGGTGGCTGGGTACAGGGATGGGCACAAGATGAGCACCAGAGGTGTTCCAGAGAAGACTCACCCAAGTGTTGTAAGGACTGGCTGGAATGAAAATAATTCCAGACGATATGCTCAGGAAGCAGTGATTCAGAAGTTGAACAAGACCATGACAGAAAACGATCAGCTTTTCTGCAGCAATGCAGGGGCAAGAACATGCAACTCGACTCAGAACAAATGTGACTCAAATAGCATGAGGCGATGCACACTGGGCATTTCTCATAGCAGGATGACTGAAAGCAGAACCCAGCAAGATCAAGGCAGTCAGAGACATGCCAGCTCCTGGGCATAAGAAAGGGATAGAGCACTTCATAGGAATGATAAATTCTCTGAGTTCTGTCCACCCATGGCTGCCGTAGCAGAACATATACATCAGTTCACAGGGAACACAGTTGCATGAGACTGTGTAGGTCACCAAGAGCAAGCATTTGACAAGTAGAAACAAATGACAGCGGCTGTCTCTGACCTGAAGTACTCGCATCCATGTGAGCCACTGATATTCCTGTGTGATGTATTGGAGAAAGATGGGGTGTAGATCTCTTGCAGGAGCAACATGTCACTTATGCTGGTAGAATATTGTCAGAGACTGAACAGGGGTTTGCCCAAATAGAAAAAGGGCTTCTGGTTGTGGTATTTGGAATAGAGCAATTCCATCAATACACTTATGGACACATAATAAAAATGCAATCAGCCCACAAACCTGTAGGGGCAATCACAGCAAAGCCTCTTCTAAGCACTCCAGAGATTGCAGCACATGTTGTTGTGCTTCTGGCACCACCCGGAAGAGATCCGATCTCGTCAAGAGTATTGAAGTTAGCTGACACACTTTCAGCAGGACTTAAATAAGCAGCATCAGGATGTTGGAAGAAGGGGATCAGGACACAGAATCCATTAACATGCTGCATGGTCTCCTACTTTCAATTGCAAAGCTGATGGAAATCTAGGAGGTGATGGAAAAAGGACATTGATCTACAGGCAGTCAAGTGAATGATATTAGCAGAGAGCCCAGCAGACAAAAGCTAAGCTCTGGGTAGAGCAGAAACAAATTTTTAAATTAAAGATGAGCTAAGTGTGCAGGATGGGATCACACTGAAAGGCAGAGAGCTGCTGTCCCCACCTCATTACATTAGGACGTCATACAAAAAATACATGCCTCACACTGAGGCATCAACAGCTGTCTTCTATTCAAGAAGGTATTTACTGGCTAGGAATGAATACCTGACACCACTCTTTGATGGAAGAGTTTGACACCTGCCAGTTATGTGATAAAAGTCAGCAGCAAGAAATTCTGTTCCACTTAAGCTGCCAATCTGACAATAAGAAAAGGTGGGTGTGAAGTTATTTCCCTTCATGGAAAAGCAACACTTGATTACAGTTTACGCCTCACAATTTTATAAGTTCATGCCCTGCCTTGTACAAGAAACAAGCCAGTAATTGGCAAACTGAGGGCTCACTTTGCAAAAAAACTGTGTTCACTGACAAGGAATCCCGTGTACCCCAGAAAAATGCAAGGAATTTTCACACAAATGGGAGTTTGATCACATGTCTTCCGCAGAATATCCACAGAGTAATGGTAAGGTGGAATAATAATTGAAACCCACCAAGAGACTGTTACACAAGTCTGTTTGTTTATTTGGTTTAAGTCCCCTTCTGAGCACCTTTGGCATACATGAATACTCCCTCACAGTAATGCCAACGCTGGAAAGCACAGCCATAGATGGGACAAACCCCTGCTACCAACGAATGGAGACCTCTTGCAGCTAGAAGGAAGAAGATGTTGCAAAGAAAAAACAAAATAGGCACTAGATAAAACAGGCATGACAGTATGACAGATCAGCTTACTGGACTATGGCGGCATGTGCACACCCTGTCACTGGTGTGAAGATATTCTGGGATGAGAACGCCAGGTCATCCGCCAGCTCTATAGTCCATAAATATCCCCTCATGTCAGGTTAACATAGGGTGTGTCTAGACTACATGCCTCCGTCGACGGAGGCATGTAGATTAGACAGATCAGCAGAGGGAAATGAAGCCGCGATTAAAATAATCGCGGCTTCATTTAAATTTAAATGGCTGCCCCGCTCTGCCGATCAGCTGTTTGTCGGCAGAACGGGGCAGTCTGGACGCGCCGCGTCAACAAAGAAGCCTTTCTTGATCGGCACAGGTAAACCTGGTTTCACGAGGCATACCTGTGCCGATCAAGAAAGGCTTCTTTGTCGATGTGGCGCATCCAGACTGCCCCGATCTGCCGACAAACAGCTGATCGGCAGAGCGGGGCAGCCATTTAAATTTAAATGAAGCTGCGATTATTTTAATCGCGGCTTCATTTCCCTCTGCCGATCTGTCTAATCTACATGCCTCCGTCGACGGAGGCATGTAGTTTAGACATACCCATAGAGTCCATAAACAGCCCTGGCTGCAGGGGAGTATGATGTGTTCATCAGAGTCTATATGTAACTCTTGTCTCAGGGCAGTGCGGCTTAGTAGCCAGAGTCTATGGGCAGCTCTTGTCTCAGTGCATTGTGGCCTAAAGACTAGAATCTTTACACAGCCCTTAGCTCAGGGCAGTGTGGCTGAAGGGCCAGAGTCAATAGGGTTGGGGCTAGCACCCCGGTAGGAGAAGCCACTCCTTCACCCTCCCTGGGTCACTTCCTACTGGCCCTGCTGAGGTGTCATCCCACATAGCGGCTGGGTCTCCCGATCCCTCGGCAAGAGCCTCTCCCTGTGGCTCTTCTGGGGCCATGTGGTGGCAGCCTCCTGGGACTTCGGTTCCCTCTGTCTGGATCACTGGCTGTTTCAGCTCAAGAGCTCTGGCAGGAGGGCATCACAGAGCTAAGCAACTGAGAACAATCCAGAGGCCAACCCCACACGAAGGGAAGAGACTCCACAAAGAGACAGTGTGCTGGACTTGGAGACAGGGAGGCAGAGGTAGGTCACTCCTGCTGTGGTCTCCTGTTGAAATGCCCAGACTATCCTCAAAGATGATGTAACCAGATAAGTGTATGGTAAAGACAAAACGCCTACTATATTAGGGTACGTCTACACTACAGCGCTAGTTCGAACTAACTTAGTTCGAATTAGTTAATTCGAACTAAGCTAGTTCGAACTAACGCATCTAGAACTAAAAACTAGTTCGAACTAGCATTTTGCTAGTTCGAACTAGTAAGTCCACATTGAGTGGACTCTGAACAGGGCTTAATGATGGCCGGAAGCAGTGCCGGCAGGGCATAAAAGGAGGACTTAGAGCATGGAGATACTGTCTCAGGCTAGCCGAGGGCTGCGCTTAAAGGGTCCCGACCCCCACCCCGGACACACAGTTCTAAGGGGTGCCCCGCTTGCAAAGAAGTTCTGGCTTCGAGTGCCCTGAGTGCCCACACTGGGCACATCACACCACTCGGCCATCAGCCCGGCTGCACTTGCCGCAGGCTGCCATCTGGGGAGAGGGAGTAATTGGGGGGCTGCAGGAGAGCTTCCACCCCCAGAAGCCCGCAGAGCCAGCCCAGTCCTCCCCATCGGGGGCTCGTACCCCATTCCTCCCTCACCTCCTTCCACTTGCCCTTCCCTAGCCCCCCTTCTTATTGATGTACAAAATAAAGATAACGTTTCTTCCAACATTGACTCTGTCTTTATTGAACAAAACTGGGGGAGACTGGGAAAAGGAGGTGGGAGAGGGGAAGAGAAAGGCTGGGAGAGGGGAGGGCAACTAACATGATCAGGGGTTGGGAACAGGTCCCAGATGAAGAGAGGCTACAGAGACTGGGACTGTTCAGCTTAGAAAAGAGGAGACGGAGGGGGGACAGGATAGAGGTCTCTAAAAGCAGGGGTTGGGTGGAGAGGGTGCATTCAGAAAAGTTCTTCATGAGTTCCCATAAAGAAGGACTAGAGGACACCAAAGGAAAGGAATGGGTAGCAGGCTTGAAACTAGTAAGAGAAAGTTGTTCTTGACAAAGCAAATAGTTAACCTGTGGAACTCCTTGCTGCAGGAGGCTGTGAAGGCTACAACTAGAACAGAGTTTAAAGGGAAGTGAGATCAAGTGATGGAGGTTGGGTCCATGGAGTCCTATTAGCCAGAGGGTAGGAGTGGTGTCCCTGCCCAAAGTTTGTGGAAGGCTGGAGAGGGATGGCACGAGACAAATGGCTTGGTCATTGTCTTCGGTCCATCCCCTCCAGGGTCCCTAGGGTTGGCCGCTGTTGGCAGACAGGCTACTGGGCTAGATGGACCTTTGGTCTGACCCAGTACGGCCATTGTAAGCTCAGGGCTCAGGGTCGGGGGTCTCAGTGGACCCCCTTGATTTTCATGCACACCTGGTCCTGGGTGGCCAGGCTGGCAGCTCTCCTGCCCTAGACGGCCACTTTCCTGTGCCTAGTGCGGAGATCGTGGACGAGGTCCACGATGTCCGCACTAGCCCAGGAAGGTGCCCGCCTCTTGCGGTCCAGGGCAAGCTCCCGGGAGCCGCCAGCCTGGTCCCGGCAAGAGGGGGTGGGCTGGGGGGCATCGGGTGGGTGGCTCTGTGCCGTGCCAGGTGCAGGGTCTGCTAGCTGGGTGCTGGCAGGCTTGCACCTGGCACGGGCACCGTAGCCAGCCCGTGCCCCTTTAAGGGGTCCGGGGCCGGGAGGGGGGCATAGAGTTTCCCTGGTGTTGGCCAGAGTGGCCACCAGGGAAACCTGGGGAGGGCTAGCCTCCCACTAGTTCGAACTAAAGGGCTACACAGCCCTTAGTTCGAACTAGCTAGTTCGAACTAGGCGTTAGTCCTCGTAAAATGAGGTTTGCCTAGTTCGAACTAAGCGCTCCGCTAGTTCGATTCAAATTCGAACTAGCGGAGCGCTAGTGTAGCGCATAGGAAAGTTAGTTCGAACTAACGTCCGTTAGTTCGAACTAACTTTCTAGTGTAGACATACCCTTACATGCTAGTAATCTCTGGCTGAATAGATATGTGGTGGGAGCCAACGCATCAGTTATTTGTTTTTAATGTTTATGTTTAAATGTTTGCAAAATAAGGAAGATGAATCATGGTCTGTGGAACTGGAGTCAGAGAGCCAATGTTCCCTGGAGAGACTGTTATTGATAGGACATCAGAGAATGGGGGAATTAGGCTGGAAGCAATTCAGCTACATGTACTGAGCCATGCACAGCCCACTTGTTCAAATTAACCTGTCTTTAGGATCCTTTGCTTAGCTCCTGTTATACTGTTGACACACATAGCAGTCCAGTTTCTTTACTGTTTATGATTTCTTTGCCAATGCATTCAGTATCCTTTATCAGTGTCTTCTTCCTTGGCCTTCTTGGTTTTCTCTTTCCTCCCTCAGATAGCCAATTCAATGTTTGCTTAGCATCTCTCCCATCTTCCATACAATGCACATATCCCGTCAGTCTGAACCTTCTTCCTTTGATGACATTTTCTAACCTGTATTGCTCTGTCCCTCTCTTATTCTCACATTTGTTTTCTTTTTGTCTTTCCGTAAAATGTGTAGTATCTTCCTCAGCCATATGTAATGGACAGCTTCCAATTTCTTTTTGTTAGCCACTATCATTGGCCAAGTCTCTTCTCTGTACAGCAGCAGGGTGCTTTGTACACTCACACAGTATAATCTGACCTTTAATTTGGTATCCAGGCCTGTTTGAGCAGATGTTGCTCATTCTTCCAAAAGTGGTGCTTGCTTTGCCTAATCGTGTATGAATATCTTTATTGCAGCCACCTTCAAATGTTTTCACACTCCCCAGATAGCAGAATTCTGTTTGATTTCTTTTCCATCCATGTATGTCCTTGCATCTGTTGTTTAGTTGCCTACCTTCATAATCTTGAATTTATTTTCAATCCAATTTTTGCTGCTTCTTGTTTTACCTCTTATGTAAGGGCAATCATTCGTTCTCTGTCATACTCAATTAAGCAATGTCATTGGCAAAGTCAAGGTTGTGTAACTCTTCTCTGCCAACCCATTGTATGCTCTCCACAATGCCTTTTGTTGCTTGCTTTATCACCCAGTCTATTGCTAATGCAAAGAGGACTCTTGGTTTTTAAAATTTTTGCATTCAGCTTTATTCATTGCAAATGAAACATCTGTGAAGCAGCAGAGAGGAACTGATGTTTTGCCAATAGACCCAAGACAAATGTGAACCCCAGAAGCTAAAGACATGTTCTTAATATTCAAGTGCACTGAAAAATTAGGTAAATCCTTATCCAAATGTCATATTTTAAAACATTCCTTAGTGCAAAAATATTCTTTAAAGCAGGTAGTCTACATGCACATGCAAGTTATTTGATGTAAGTATTAAGCAATTCAGAGTTTCAATCTACTCACTGCTATAAAAATTTAATATTTACCATGTCATTCTCAATTGTGGTTAAGAAGCTGTGTTCTACTCATCTAGATAATACCCAGTAAAATATATGAGGGACTAAGAGAAAATGCCAACACACAAGTATAATCACACATAGACTAATGTGTTCAGAAAAAAGTAAACTGAAGAAAGTGTTAACCTTTATTTCAGGCAAACTGTCTTCTTTCAGTATTTTGTCTTTGAAACTATGCAGCAAGTTCTTGTGGAAGGGCACAAAGAAAAAATCATTATAATCTTATTTAATTCTATGACAGCTCTTCACTCAGACGTGAAGAGCCTCAGGTGACATGACTTAGGCCAATTGTTTCACTTATCAAAAATAGATAACATAAGCCCTAAACAAATCCGGCTGCATGGTTGTTTTTTGACCTCTTATTGAACGTTTGTCAGTTGTCACTTTGACTCACAGCCTACATTAAGAAGACTGAAAAAATATTGCTTTGCTGGTGTAGATTCATATTGACGTCGTTTTTTTCTTTAGCAGTATATCATCAATGTAATGCTGTGCCTGCCTGATGATTTAGTACACACAAAAATTGCAGGAGCCAAAGGACATCAGTAAGGAGCTTATTTATTTCTGGTTTATGTTGTTTTACTTTAGCCTGAGCACAAAGGTAAATGTTTCAGCTTTATTTTGAATGCGTAGACAGACAGACAGATACACACACACAGATTCTCCATTCTGCTAAGGCTACTTTGTGTTCTTTAAAGTGGCCTTAAATCAGTCAAAGATTCTCAGTGGTGGATTCTTGTGTGAGGGAGGGGAATCTCTACCAGAATAGAGATACCCAGAGCTCTATATTATATTAGCCATTATTGCCACACAACCAAACCTGACCTTACTTTAAGTTATGATAAGAGGAAGCTGCCTACCAACTTTGATAGTCCTAACTCTTACTGTTTAGAATAAGTTCTTGAACAAACTGATAGATGGACAGACAGACTCGCTTGCTCACAAACAAATTCTCTCAAATCTATATTAGATAGGCAGGACTGGTAGCACCTTACCCGACAGCTCCCCTAAAAGACCCTGTTTTCAGTTGCTTATGCCTTCTTCAACTTTCACTATTCAGACTGAAATTTTCCATACTGCATATTTGCCACAAAGTAAATATTTCAAGGAAATTTTAGCCAAAATGATTCATCCTTTTCTGAGAATGAGGGTAAGACAAAATATATTCTTTTGATCATGTTAAAAATTTTGGATACCTGTTCTTTGAAAAATCTCTAGCACCATCCAGCTTCGGGGGGAGGGGAGGGAGGAAGAGTTGAAGTGTATGTTTGTGTGTGTGCGTGCGTGCGCATAGAGGTGTAAACTTTATGTCATGAATTTGCCATTTTCTGTCCCCTTGAAAATCTGCCTTATTTTTTGGCCAAATATGACTTATTTTAAGTATTTGAAAAAGAATCACCATTTGCAAATGCTCAGTAGAGACTTTTTAGAGTTCAACAGCTAAAATGTGAAAAGATTCTATCTCCACTACGCTCAGCCTAGACCTGCACAGATTTTCACTACAATTGCCAGGTCCTGGCACCAGAACAGAAAGCTGGGAGGCTGTGTTTGCTGTGCTTTCAATGACCTTTGTGTTAGTTCCAGTCAACAAGGGCGGCGGGGGGAGCTGTCTGATTTAAATGCAGAGGAGATGAGAAATGTACCTGCAGGAGCAGAGAGAATAGTTTGGATTAAGGATCCAGGGGCAGGGGTTGACTGGCACTGGAGGCTGGTGGGAAGGTGAGGCGAGGGAAACTATGACTGAGAGTTGGGGGAGACGTGAGGATGTGACTGGGAGCTAAAGAAGTGAGATTAAGCTCAGAAGAGGAGCTGTGATGGAGAGGAGCAGGTGAATTGTTACTGGGCACTTGAGGAGGCAGGAATGAAGGTGGAAGGGAAAGTGGAGGGAAGAGCTGACACATCTGAGAAGGAGCTGACTACAGAGACAGAACTGGAACTAGCTGGGTAAAGAGACTGGGAAAAGGAGCTTGGATAGGGGTCCTTGAGACAGCATGAGGAACTCAGGGAGGGAGACTAGGTCTGGAAATCTGTGGGAGCTAAGCAACTGGAAGCCAAGAGGGAAGGGGAGAGAGATCAGAAGAAAAATCGGTGGGCAAAGGTGGACTGGAACTACCTGGTCCAGGAGACTGGGGCTAGGATGAGAAATCTAAGGAGTGGAGATCTGCATCAGATGAAAAGAATAGAATTGGGATCTGGAGTGGGCAGGAGACAGGACTCTGAGAGAGCCAGGTTGGAGGGGGTGGGACTATGTTTATGTACTAAAACACTATCCCGTAATACATAAAGGGGCCAAATTAAGATCATGCAGGCAACCTTAATTCTATCATGTCCTAATTTATGGGTGTTGACTTATGCTATCTTAATAATGTCTTATATGTTTTATATATAATATGTAATGTGTGTGTATTCACACAAATATATTTGTTAGAGATGGCATCCCATACAGCACTATGGTACTATGAATGAGACATTCAGTTGGGAGTCAGAAAACTGGGTTTCTATTTCATCTTTTTTTTTTGTCACTTACATGCTGTGAGATCTCTAACAAGTTTTTTCACCTCTGTTCCTCAGTTTCACCATTGAATAATTAGAAATAGTTACCTTTCTTTGCGAAGTACTTTGAGATAAACAGATTAAACACATAATGGATTAGTGAAAGTGCTAATTGTTATTAGAATATGTTCTTTTTATCATGCACCTCTGACTGCCTCAATTAAACTCTTCTCATTAATCTAGCTCAAATACACTTTTAGCATTCCAGGTCTTTCAGCAACTTTAGATGGTTAAAACAAAACAAACAAGCAAGCAAACAAAATCCAAGCAATTTAGTAGATGATATTTCTCATTTCACTCTGCAATTTTCATTCCTCAAACTACACTGGTTTGCAAGGGTCAATAAAGATAGGAGCTTTATTCCACCGGTAAAAGGAGTGTGCATAAGCTTAACAGGAAATATAGGACATGCTTCTAGCAGTGAAAAGTCTCCAGATATTTGATGTTAAACTGCATGGCATCTTTATGGGTAGAAAACTATTTTAGATCATTTTAAAGGATTTATCATATCCTTTATATTTGGACCAATGGCAATTAAGACATCTGTTTTCACAGGCAGAGGAATACAAAAGATCCTAATAAATTTTTTTAAAACTTTCTAAAGCCTTTGTTAAATGCTCTCTCCCCCTAACCTGAAGGTGCAAATGGAACACACAAATTGTGTGGACAGCAAGGTCAGTTCTACTGTCAGGTAGGATGGCTGAACACCCCTATCAGAGTTTTTCATCTTATCAATAATTCAGCTATTGCAAACGCTTGCTGGTAAAACTAGCACCATAATGTATTCTCTATAAATACATGCGTGGTGTGTATTTATGTAAAACTTTTACAAAGACCCACTTTTTACCCTGAAGAACTTGCGGACAAGGAGGATCTCTGAGTCCTAGAGAGACAAGAATGCCTGGTATATCTATGCACGCCTGTGTCTTTACAGAATTCATTCACTTTTAAAGCAAAAGAGTCTTCAGTGCAGGAACTCACAGTTATTTGATCGGATTATGCAGCCAGCTGTTCAGGAAATCTATGGCAGGGACAGGTGCATTTTAAGGGAATGTGATCACATCTAATGAAATATGCCCAATATGAGGAAGCAACAATGGCCTTGTACCTCATTTAGATCAAATGTTGATTGCCTCAGATTACAATTGAATTCGTGCTCTTTGGGGCAGGATAATTTTTTTTATTTACTCAGTGAGGTCCCTAGCAAATTTCTAGCCTGGTAAAATAATAAGGTGATGGAGCCATGAGCAAATGAATGGGATAACCTGGAGGTGGCTCTTCTTCTGGGGGATGTACATGTAATGGAATTGCTGCTGTCTAAGCACTGTTTCCTGGTGAAGGGTGTCTTTACACTGTCCCGCTCTGTTTTTTCTCAATTTTGGGGCCCTTTTCAGGACTCATTCAGTTAAAGAATAGTTCAAACAGTCCTCTGTGGGGGTCCAGTTTTTTGACCCCTCTAGTGCATACAGCCCTCGAGGTCCTAAATCCAATTAAATGTCTCTCTCAGTTAATCACAAACACACCCGTTCTTTACTCCAGCTAGACTTTACACTCAGGCTGTGTCTAGACTGGCAAAAAAAACTTGACAGCTGTCTACACTGGCTGCTTGAATTTCCGGAAAAGCACTGACGATCTCATATAAGATCGTCAGTGATTTTCCGGAAATACTATGCTGCTCCCATTTGGCCAAAAGTCTTTTTCTGAAAGACTTTTGCACAAAAGGGTCAGTGTAAACAGCACAGTAGTGTTTTCTGCAAAAAAGCCCCGATCGCGAAAATGGCGATCGGGGCTTTTTTGCGGAAAACCGCGTCTAGATTGGCCACGGACGCTTTTCCGAAAAAAGTGCTTTTGCGGAAAAGCATCCTGCCAATCTAGACGTGCTTTTACGAAACTGCTTTTAACGGAAAAGTTTTCTGTTAAAAGCATTTTCGGAAAATCATGCAAGTGTAGACGTAGCCCCGGTGTCTCCTTAGCCTCCCAGCCTGGAGAGCTCTCTCCTCTTTCTTGCTTCCTTTCTTTCACTACCATCCTTTAGTGTTTCCAGACATAATTGCAGTTTCTTTTTCTTCTTCTTTACTGGCAAAGCAAGGGTATCTGTATAGTTCATAGCTGCCACTAGCTTTAGTTCTTCAGTACTAATTGGTTATATTCTCTCACTCTGGCCTGTGTCCTTCAGGTAACGTAAACTATCTTGCTAATACTAGCCCATTTTGCTAATATTTTTACTAAATAGCATCAAGCACCAGCTCCCAACTTTCCCTGGGGGTTCTCAACCTCCTTCAGCTCCAGGCCTCACCCCCAGCCCCACACCTTTACCCTTTCCTCCAGCGCCTACCCCTGCCTCTTCCTGGCCCCACTCCACCCTAATCCCTTCTCCCTCTATACGCCACTTCTTCCCATCCCCCCACTCTACCCCTGCCCCACCTCTTCCCACCCATTTCTGCTCCCTCCTTGAGCGCACCCTGCTTGTGCCCCTCCTTGCTCTCCCAGCACCTCCCGTACACTGTGGAACGGCTGATCTGTGGTGTGTGGCAGGTTCTGGGAGGGAGGGGAAAGAGTTGATTTCCCACCCATGTGGGGAGGGAACCCTTGTAGGGGAATAAAGGGGCAACAGGTTGTCAGTGAGTCCTAAGCATCTGCTAATTTTTTTCAATGGATTCTCCTGCCCTGGAGCATCAACGGAATTAGTGCCTATGAATAAAATGTAACTTTTGTTTCCTTGATGGTATGTCTACACTGCAGGGCTTAACTCGAAATAAACTATGCAAAATGAGCTATTTTGAAATAGAGCACTCTTCCTCTTGACTTCCCTTATTCCTCCTACAATGAGGGTTATAGAAGCCAGAGTAAGAAGTCCTCCAGCTTGACAGTATTTTGACACTGTTCTGAAATAATTGTCTGCTGTGTAGATGCAATCAAAGTTAGTTCAAAATAGCGCTAGTTATTTCAAAATAGTGTTGCAGTGTAGACATACCCTAAGATGTCTGCGTTCCTCAGAAAGCTTTTCCCTTTCTTTATCAGATGCCATCAATTGTTTCTTATACTTTACACAGTGCACACAGTCTATCTTTGCATCTCTTTATTTTAAAAAAGATTTGTAAGCCACAATGGCTAGTTCAGACTTTGAACAAAATCATTTAATTTTCCCTATCCAGGCCCTGAAGTATGTCATTGTCCTCAAGTCTAGGGCACAACTGAAAAAAAATCTTCTTTTCCTTTGTTTGATAGTCCAGGGCTTTTTTGCCATTCCTCTTTTAAATTGTTCTGTTCTAGGCTTTTGAATTCCTGTTTACTCAAGGGTATTTCTATGTCAATCTTTCCATTTCTTACAGCATTTTTAGCTGTGTTGTCTGCCATTTCATTTCCTGTTATCCTGATATGCACTGGGATACAAGCTAATGCTACATCTAACCCCATCTGTGCTAACTCTGCTATTGGAAATAAAAATTCAGTGAAGCACCCCTTTTTTAACCATTATACGTCAGATTGAATACAAAAAATGACCCCTGCTTCTGGGTGTATACCCCAGTTCCAAATTAATCCTTGTTTTGCAACTTCTTCATCCACACTTTAATCTGAATGCCACATATAGTTTTAATAGCATGCATTATAGTTTGCCTATCAAATTCCCAACAATATTCATATATTTATTTGATGATTCCGCTATTATAATTCCCATCAACTTTGGCCCAGAAAATTAGACCCAGTAGGTTCATTCGTAACTGACATTTCACTAAAGACTATCTATACAATCTATATAGGTGTTATAATAAATGTAACACACACAATTCATAGTGTCTGAGTTTGTATCAAATCTTTTGTTTTGTTTTGTTTTTCTGATTTTGATGCTGATCAAAAGCTTGACAGTCATAGCTTGACAATACCTGGTCTGATTAAGCAGTGTTTTCTTATCCACCCCCTTAACTAGTCTCAGCAGGACTTTTTAGCAAATTAATCTCTCCTGTACGTTTGTCTTTAGCATTGTCTATATGATCTTTACAAAGTAATTTAGGATCAAACTCCTAGGAATTTAAGCCTTTTATCTATACCTATGTGTTCTTCATAAACATATAGGTTACATTCCTTTATGCCTTTCCTTTTTCATAAAGATCAATCCATTGGTTTTGACAACATAGAACTTGAAACCCCATGCATTTCTCCAAACAGAAGTCTCTCACCATGCTTTATTGATTTTTTCTGCCACATCAATAGTCACACTCCAACTCACAAGGCACGTCTACATAGCAGGGCTAAAGTCAAATTAAGCTACACAACTTAACTACATCAATTGCATAGCTTACATCGAAATAGCTTATTTCGGCTTTTGAAGCTGTCTACATAGCAGGAAGTCTGAGTCAGAGCACTCTTCCTCTGACTTCCTTTACTCCTTGGAGTAAGAAGTCCTCCAGCTTGTTATTATTTCAAAATAAAGGCTTGTAGTGTAGATGTGCACTATGTTATTTCAGTATAATGTCAGTTATTCTGAAATAATGCTGCTGTATAGATGTACCTACAGAGACCAGTCATCTGTGGATAGATAACTACTGTTTCCTGGGATTCCTGCTTATTCTGTTCCAGGCTTTTGCATCTGAAGCATGGCATCTTTTACTTAGTTGTTTCCCCTCTTCCCCCTTGTCAGTTTTGGACTGATTTATTTTTTGAAGTTTTTGCAATTTCTTGCTTTTATTTAGGGTTTGCTGGCTTTCAAAGGCAGTTTATAGTGATAGTTTTGTAGGTTTGGTGGTGGTTGTTGGTTTTTTTGTATAGAGCTGAGGGAATGAGGATAAAATCTGAGGGGGAAAATTACCTATTCACAAACATTACATAAACTAGAAAACAAATGTTGACTGACCATTTTTGTACCCTCATGCATTCTCTTTTTCCAGAGATTTGTTCAGGTTGGGCTTCCCTAGTCCAGCATCTTAGGAATCTGACAGCTCCCAAAGAAGGGAGTTTGTCAGACCAGAGGAGGTTGGCCCCTTGGGCCATCAGGCTCCAGGTTCCATAGCCAGTCCCAGGGTTGCAGGGCTCCGTAGACAGCCTCAAGGCCAGTGGGGTTCAGCAGCCAGCCCCTCAGCCATCAGGGCTCTGGAACACGGGGGATGTCAGACTCCGAAACTGTGGAGATGTTGCAGCTCAGCTGTACCGGGGCTGTCAGGGATCTGTAGCCTGCTCTGGGACTGCTGGGACTCCGTGGCCAGCCCCAGGGCTGCCAGGCTTCACTGCCCTGGGCCTGCTGGGGCTCAGCTGCCTTGAAGTACTGGAGATTTGCAGATAGCCTTGGGGCCACTGGGACTCCATAGCCCCAGGTCTGTTCTGGGACTACTGGGATTCTTTTGCTCCCAGCCTTTGGGGCTCCAGGGCCAGCTGCTCCCTGCTGGGGCTCCCTGCCAGGTACCAGAAAGTCCCTGTCCAAAGATGTTCAACCTGTACAAGCAAAAACATCACTCAGACATATATTCATGGAACTCTTATTTTGAACCTATAGCCAATTTTCATTCTGTGACAAAACCAACATTATTTGGTGGAAGCATCGGGAGTAGACTTCTTGATTTGCTCAACCAGGTTTTCAAATACCATTGAAATGAATAAAATGGGCACATTCTATTTATCTAAATGATGGTGGTCACCATCAACCTCTCACTGGATGAAGAACCAAATGTTCTCATTGGACAGGCTACCACCACCTTTAGTGAACTAACTACAAGAGCATGGATCAACTGAAAGCTTACCATTGAGACCAAAATGCTCGTGTACCAAGCTTGTGTCCTCAACACTCTCATGTCTGGTAGGGAAACATGGACAACTTATGCTCATCGGCAGAAGAGATTATATAATTTCCACCTGCATGCTCAACACTCAATGGTAATATAATCAATGCAGAAGTTTTCCAAAGTTCAAATTTAACAAGGTTAGCTGCTCTGCTCAAGCAAAGATGAGCACTGGCTGGACCTTGTGAGTAGGTAGGAAGATGGATGCATACCCAACAGCACACTATACAGGGAGCTGTCAGAGGGATCAGGATTAACGAGATTCCTAAGCTTTGCTATAAGACAAATGCAAAGAGATATGACAGAATATGGAATTGATCATGACTAATGATCTTAACAAATGGTGCCATTATTAAAGTCCATGAAAAGAACTAGCGATTGCATTGGACGCAAGCAGTTCCAAACCAAGATACATACACTTACAATAGCTGCCAAAGATCATGCAAATTTCAGATTGAACTATTCAGGCATAGGAGACATTGTAAACCATCTACATCATAGGCTGCAATTCCCACAGTCTCTCATAGAAGAAAGGATGCCAACTCCCATTTATATAGAAATGTATAAGATTTGTAGACATTTAGGTCAAAAGGGAACTCTATGATCAACCTATCTGACATACTGCATAACACAGGTCACAGAATTTCACCCTGTAATTCTATAATTCAGTGGAGGTAATTATTCTTCCCTACTACCTGAATGGATATTATTGAGTCCAAGAAGTCTGCTTTTTCTTTCCATCAGATCACTTTTGTCTACAATCAGCTGAAGTCCCAGTCCATGAGGGCATGCAGCACCATGGAGAGATACCCCTTCCTGTTTATGTAGTCCAAGGCATGGTGGTCTGGGGCAAGGATGGGGATGTGAGTGCCGTCTATGGCCCTCCATGATGCTGTCCACATTGCCCAGAGTGACGATTCTCTGTAGCTGGACCTGGTTTATGACATGGCTACCTGTAGGAGGATGGCCCTGATGGTGGATTTCCCCATGCTGAACTGGTTCCCAACAGAACAGTAGCTGTCCAGTGTGGTGAGCTTCCACAGGGTGATGGTGATGGGCTTCTGCATGGGTATGGCGGGTCTTAGTTGGGTGTCCTGTCACCTGAGGGCTGGGGTTGCCACTTGCAGAGCTCAAGGAAGGTGGCCTTCCGCATGTGGAAGTTCTGCAGCCACTGATGGTCATCCCATTGCTACAGAACAGTTTGAACAGGTCTCTCTCAGACAGAAGCGATGTTCCATGGTGTCCAGGAGACTGAGGGGCACATGCAGCAGCAGAGGCACCGGGACATGGGTAAGCAGGGTCTGCAGTCCTGGCTGGTTCTTGTCCTGCCTGAGCAGCACGCAAGCAGTTTGGATGAACTGCACCATTAGGTGCAGCACAAGGCCTGTGAGCTTGGCCCTGCTTTGCAGCTACTCTGGGGCAACCAGAGCACACTGCATCCCATTTGTGGCCTGCTAGGGGGGAGGCAGTGGAGGAGTAGCATGTGAGATGCGGCCGTAAAAAGGAGCCCCTGAAAGCACGTCACAGCTTGCCTGACCAAGCAGCCACAGGAAGTGTCTACCCTCCTGGTGCTTCTGGGGGCTCTAAGTCTGAGGCAGGCTCCAATCAGTGTGGACGTGCATTTCAAAATAATTTTGACTAATTTCAATGCTTGGCCATAGTGGGGACACATTATTTCAATTATATTATTTTGGGAATTATTTTTTCAATTTTACTAATTTTGAAATATTTTCCTAATGTAGACATGCCTGAAGTGTGTGGAACATAGAGAACACCTTTGCCATGTTTTAACCATACCCCCAAACTGTAGTAAAATCCTTGTCTACTCAAGACTTTGGTGATGTTTGGGGGTATGGTTAAAACATCATCAGGTCCTGAGTACACTTTGAGTTGGGATGGTGTTTTAATTGTGCCAGAGATGATTGTGTTCCAATTGTGCCATAAGGACCCAGGTTTTTTTACAGTGAATTTCCCTTTAAAGTTCTTTCCACTTAGCTCAGTGTTTATACTGTGAAACGTGTAAAGCCAAAAATCATAACTGTGCTGAGAAATAGCAGACAGTGAATAGAATCTCATTTTTGAAACAGATTGTGCTTTTGCGAGGTCCAGGAAAGATCCATTTGGAGCACAACTATGAAATAAAGTAGTAAGCTACCAACTTAGTTAAATTGGTGGCTGGAGGGCAAGCCTACATGGCGGCTGTTGCTTTTATTCTTTGCCTTCATCAACCAAAGCCCAATAGAGCACACACATATCGTATTTATTGTTTGGAAGTGCTACAGTGCCACCTACTGCATATTTCAGAGGAGCGTGCGGGTGCTACTGCAGCAGGATTGCTGTCATCTTGCTTTGTGTGAATCTGTGTGTGAGTGTAGAGAAATAATTAAAAAATAGAGCAGAAATCCAAAATGACTGCCAGACTCACACTGGGGTTAGCAAGAGTAAAGCATCTTGAAGTCTTTACCTTTTGCATTGCATAATTTGAAATCAAAAGGGGGGTTAGTGATATGTGTGTGAAGATCAGCTAACAATACATACTATTGACATCTGCAAAATGTTCATATAAAAAGACAATACATTAGAGCTGCACTACAACATTTGTCAGGAAAGGAGCCTTTTCACTCCCTCTTGAGTACTATCTCATCTAAAATGAGAAAAATGCAGAGCCAATGGACGGAATTCTGAGATTTGTGCCACTCTGTTAGTCTTAATATTACATTCCTATTAAAGACCATAAGCTGCACATTCCTGCTTTTATGAACATGAAACCATCCACTGATCCAGACTAAATACAGCTATGTTTACACTGATTTAGTAACCAGATGAGATTGCATAGCTGCTGTCCTGAGTTCCCTCATCAGGTGAAATTACTTGCTGAGCAGCAAAAACATTCTGGGAAATGGCTGTGCCATGTGGATATTTCCAATATTTATTTAATGTTATGTTACTGCTTGAGAATGAAGGGCAGCAATATTTAACATGCAGCCAATATGATAACTAATAACGGACAGAAAAAGCTGGGTAACAAGTGAAACTGTAACTCACATGCTGCTTTTTATATAATTGTCGGTGCCCTTATAACAGCAACTCTCTTTGGGGTTTAGGAAACCACAAACAGTATGTTAGTTATACGTCTCTTTCTCTGAGTAATAGGTCTCTTTCAGAACTGCTGGCATGCTAGCTCATTAAAGCTGGTGTACTCTGAGCTACTGCAGCCAGTGCTTTTGAATTATGAAGACAGGCGATCTCAGAGAAAATTCAGGTTCTCACCCGTGATAATTGCATCTCTGGGTGGCAGGAAATTCTCTGTGAATAAATAGGACGATGATACAGTACTGTCTTTTGGCTCCTTAAGCCACAGTACAATAAATGAATGTTAATTCAGAATGTTAGCTATATTATACTATGAACTGCACACTTTTCTTGTAATGCAATATCTAAGATTGAGCAAGCATTTTTAATGCATTCAGTTCATCATCATCATCATTATCCTTATTGTTAGTAGGCCCAATACTCCCTTCATATTGTCACAGAGAAGCATAGTGTGAAGACAGAGCAGGAGATATGCAAGGGAAAAAAGCAGCTGTCTGTCATGCCTCCCCTCCCAACGTTGCAGATGTTCCTTCCCAGGCATACATCATAGTTGGGAATCAAGAGGTCCGAGGAAGTGAGCATCAGCTACACTCAGTACCCAGTGGCTTTCCAGTGAGAAATTATAGGTAGGAATTCTCTGCTCTCCCCAGGCTCTCTGGCTCATTTGAAGAGCCTAAAGTTACACACCTCTCTCAGGTGTCAGACTTCTCTTTGGAAGGTGGCCCAGTGTGCTATATGGATGAGCTTGATGCCTCTTTGGTTTCTGGGGGATCCTTGTGGATGAAGCTTGTGGTTATTATGTTCATTTGTGTAGAGATAGGGCCTCTAAGCCCAGACAAGATTGTGGCCTCAATGTACTAAGCTCTGTAAAAATATATAGGCCCTGTCCTGAAGAGCTAATGACAGGGATACAGAGGCACACTGATATGAATTGACTTGCCCAGGGTCACAAATCAGATTGGTGGCTGAACCTATTCTTTCCACTAAACCCACCTCTTAATTTCCTTGATAATCCTGGCCCTCTGTCTGGGCTCTGTCACACTCTCTGTGAGAGAAACAAGAAATCATTACGACTTGAGGGGAAAATGTGGAGAAGCCTTCATGAGGTGAACCTTGAGGAGTTTCCAGCATTTTTTCCTTCACATGGATTTTTCTTCAACAGGGTAAAACCTGCTCAGTTTTATTTCATTTGCTGTTGACTGTCTTTTGACCTTGATTTTACTGCAAGGCAGTACCACTGCTGATGTTTCTTTAGACTCTTGCAATGCAGATTTTTGTCCATGTATTGTGAACCACAGTAAATATCTTTAAAGGATCTCCTTATTTGTGAAAGAAAAAAGCTTTTCCTGCTTTTTCTCTAGTCCTGCTGCTGGCTCTTCCTTTTCTATTAATAGGGGATGTATCGTTCAGAAATGAGCTAATGATCATTTTGAATCAAATGTTTACAAATACTAAGAAATACGTTTTTTAATAAAGGAGAGGTCACTGAGATACCACAGAGATACAATTTACAGAAGCACCTTGCAGATTACAAGAAACAGTTCTAACAATTTAAGGGTTCAAAGCAGAGCATGTCTTCTCACACGCATGCTGAAAGACACAAGCATTTGGTTTTGATGTAAAAGCTGTTTCAAAAACTTATTTTTATACACTGAGTTTTCATGCTTATTTATTTAGGTTAGGCAGTTCTTTTGATCAGATAGTGAAAGGGAGATGCTACTGAATTCTGTCCATGAATTCATCAGGTCCTACAAAAGGCATATAGGGATTTCCTCCTGAAAGGCTAAACCCAAGCACACTGTATGAGTAATGAGCTGTGCATTGGGTATTTCTCTCAAGGGGAAGGAAGGAATCCATGAAGTGGCTAAGGAGCTTCTCAGTGGGAGTTATTTCACATCAACGCTGAGGACTTTTCTCTAGCGCCCTTGTGTTCCTGCTGCTGACTGGATAGGCCAAGAAATGGTGAATCAGCTAATTCTGCCCCTTCCTTGTCTCAGACCCTGCTCCCTTCCCACCTGCCCCATGCACTGACACAGTTGGGACAGACTGTGCAGGGGATTCACATTTCCAGGGCAGGTAGCACCAAATCCAGCCAACTCTTTCACAGCCGAATTGTGCTGGTTCACTTCAAGGAGGACTTTTGTGGCGATGGAAGCCAGACTGGTCAGGCACATCTAAACAAAGACCAGGCTTTTTTTTTTCTTGTATCACTCATCAGCCACAAAAATGGGGGTTGAGATGTAACAGGCTGAGTACTGGGAAAATGTGATATAAGTGAAAGGCTTGATTTTACATGCTCTTTAAAATCCCTGGGAGTGAGGAGAAGGACTTGTAGAATGAGGACCAAAGCGCTTGGAGAACCCACTTAGCTTTGTCCGAGTTCATTCAAATATTGCAGATTGAAAAGCTAGATTGAGACTCAAATGCTGTTGGGTTCACATTCAACACAGGGGAGACGGTCCAAAAAACCCACCCCTAAAACAAAACAAAAAAAATAAACCAACAACAAAAAAACAAAGAAAGGAGCAGAGAGAAAAAGAAATCCAGTGAAAATAGGATGATCATTAACCATGCGGGGGGGAGGGGGAGGGGCATGAGTGAGAGAGAAACCAAATAGAGACGGAAAATGAAGAGAAAAAGAGAAGATAGAAATTCTAACAAAACTGAACATACTATGCATACAAACAGTGAGGGAGTGCAGGAGCCAGCATCACTCCCTTGCCTCTGCCTGATTTGTGGAAGCACAATTCCTTTTCTTTGGCTTCCTTTAACCACTGCATGCAAATATATTTGACATGATGGCCAATAAAAGAAAGAAAAATGTGGGTAACAGGCGAATCCACAAGTGTGATCATTCATGCCAGCCTTCCAGAATCTGTTGTCTCTAGAAATCAAGTGCAAAATGAATTGTGAATAGTCTGCCATCACCTCATTTAAAAAGAACCTGTACTCATGCCATTGCCAAAGCAAAATTACATGATGCACCCATATATAGTGATATCATGAAACTTAATTATCTTGTGACCCTCAAAAATCTTGTGACCCTCCAGCTAAAATGTTAAAATTCACAGGTACAATCAGAAAGCTGTTTTATTTATTCAGTAATATTCTGGTTTAGGGGTAGACAGTTGTCACCAGCTGTTGTCTAAATAAAGTTAGAACTTTCTTTGTTAGCCTATTAGAACAGTAGATACTAATGCAGTTGTGGTAATAATAACAAATTAACTATGAGAAAAGATGTTAATCTGAGTGCAATTTTGCACATGACTACATCATCTACTTTTACTCATTTCATTTCTCTTTACCCTATGGCTACGTATACACTGCAAAGCTTTTCCGGGATACCTCTGAGGTATCCCAGAAAAGCTCTGCCGCATCCAAGGAATGTGTCTGCTTTTCCAAAAACATTTCGGAAAAGCAGTCACATTTTTTCAGCATCCCTGTAAACCTCGTTCTATGAGGAAGAAGAGATATTCCGAAAGAGGGTTTTTCCCCTGATATTTGGCCCCATGTAGATGGGCCAAATGTCAGAAAAGCCTCTTTCGGAAGAAAAGCATAAAAAGATATGCAAATTGCAGTTTACAATTTGCTTATCTTTTTCCGACTTTCTTTGTAGTATAGACGTGGCCACAAGGTCCTCTCCTCCCCTAAAGAGATGAAATTGTGAGGGGCTAGAGGTTTCCAAATAATATCCATCTCAGTGCATTGTCTATTTATGTGCTAAGCAGAATACTTTTAGTCTTCTATATGTGATTTTTCCCCAATGTATTTGTCAAGGCATTTGAGAAGATTGTATTTTTTACAGTGTTTCTAATCTTTTAAATCAAAGGGAAAAGGGAGAAACGAAGCAAAGGTCAAGAATTTGATATCCCTAGTAGTGAAAATATATCCTGCTTGGGAAAAAAAACTCTCTGTGAAATGAGCTGTCAGAATTTACCTTTTCTCTAGCTGCTACATTGCAAGGACATGAAGAGAGATGGAGCAGTCGCTGATGCTTTCCTTAGATTCCAATGTACCTAATCATATTCTCAATACCGTTCTTTTTCATCACTGCAGGAGATGACAGAATTTTGTGACAATTCTGGAAAATGCTTTCTGATGGTCCCTTTTATGAATTATGAATATTTCCACACAAGCACCCCAGCAAATGAAATAGGTTTCTTCTTCACAGACCTAAAAGCTGATTAGCAGTTAGTTTCTCTGTGTCTTTTACTTTAGCTCTGATGTTATTAGCATTAAGATACCAAATAGACACTTTGGGGGAATGCAGATTTCCTCCAAATCTGAATGACCAAGGAACAGAACTAAAATCAATTTGGATTTCTATATTTACCTCAGCGTTTATGGGAAGCGTTTTTCCTCCAAGTTACTAGTCCATATTCTGGCATGGGTTGGAAGTGACACAGAGCCATTATTACTACCTGGCAGTTGTTCAATAGCTTCTTTGACATCATTTAGCAATTTCAGTACGCTTCATAGGCGGCAATTGTCTGCATCACTTAAACCACTATAATAGCACTAAAAATGTAATATTCTCATGGACAGAAGACCTAATCCCAATCCTGAAAAATTCTCTACTAAATGTAATGGGAATTTTGCCTGAGTAAGAGCTGCAAGTTTGGGCCATTGGATCTAATCCATCTCCCATTGAAGTCAAAGTTGCATCAAGCCCCAAATGAGCACAGATAGGTCTTAATTGCCTAACACACACGCGCGCGCACACACAGTCAGTGATGTTATTTAGCTGGGGCTATGCTGTCCACCCTCCTGGGTCTGAGGGACTGGAGGTTCTAGCCTGGGCTGTCGGCTGGCAGCCACTGTGGAAGGCTCTAGACTCTGGTGGGGCTTTTGTGTGCAGAAGGGATAGAGCTGGAGGGGCAGTTTCCTAAAACCAGCAGTTCACATTCCTCCCATGCAGGGTTCAGTTTTTAAGCCTGTCAACTTCTTGTCTTTCACAAAAACCAAAGATACTTTAAAATGATTTATATCTACAGTAGTACCTTTACTATGAACTGTTCAGCACCATGAACACCAGTTGGAGAGGTTTCCTTTGTATACAGAGTTTTATGCTATTGTGAAAAATGTGTGTCTTATGAGGTATTTTTGTCAAGGGTGTATTGTAAATAAACTAATTATACAGTAAGAAAGCTATGCAGCATAGCAAAAGTACTGAAAACAATATTGTAAATAACAGATTGAAGTAGCCTGAAAAGTCACATTAAGGTAAAAAAAAGTCAAATTTGCAGAAAATATAGTATTAATGCACATATTGTCTGTTATAGTTTCTTAGGCTCTGATCCTCTCAGGAGCTGTACTTTTATTGATGTCATAAAAGCACCTGTTCATATTTTACCCAGAATAACTGACAGCCTATTAACATTCACACGCTATCTACCTTTTCACTCATGTGACATGCTGTTTTTATTTTATTTTTGATGTTTTGACATAGCAAATAATTTAGTTGCTTTCACACAGGAATGCTAACTGTTTTGTAAACAGTAATTACAGGGTAACACTTGTATGTTCATGTTATTCATAAGACATACTGATAGGCCAATATATGCAATTTGCATTTCCACTAAGTATATTTATCTTCTGGACTAGTTACCATCAGTTGTTAATAGATGAGTTTAACCCAGGGTGGGCAATAGTTTTTGGTGGGGCAATAAGATTTTGGAAAGTGGTCAAGGGCCACACATTTCTGTGGAGGAGGTGCCGGGTGTAAGATGGAGGTTGGGTGCAGAAGGGTGCACAGGGTAAGGGACTGGGTTGTAGGAGATGGTGTGGGGTCTGAGAAGGTATCTGGGGGCAGGAGACGATTCTGGCCTGGGGGAGGGATGTAGGATGGAGTACAGGCTCTAGGAGGGAGCTGTGAGCTGGGGAGGAGGGTGCAGAGGGTTTGGATGGTGACCTGTGGGAGGGAGTTGGGATGCAGGAAGGGCTGCAGTGCCAGAGGCAGGCTGGGAGGAGTTTACCTAAGTGTCTCCTGGCCAGCAGCCCTGCAGCATCCCAAGGCAGGTGAGACTCCCTTCCTGCTGCAGCCCCAGACAGCTTGAAAATACAGGCTGCTCTCCCCACATGGTTCTCAACTCCGGGGGGGGGGGGAAGAGAGGGGAAGAAGCTTGAACTGCCCCTGTCTCCCAGGCCAATCTCTCAGCTCCAATTGGCTGGCTGTTTTCAGCCAATAGAAGCTGAGAAATTGGCTGAGGTCAGTTCTTATTGGCCGGTTGTTTCTGGCCAATAGGAGCTGAGGATTAGGCTGTGGGCTGGGAGATCACACAAAGCTTCCCTGCTCCCTGCAGAACAGAGAAACATAGGGACTGCACTTTAAATCATGGCAGCTGTGTGCCTGAGAGTCCTGGCAGGGTGGTCTGCAAGCTGGATCCAGTGGCCTGGCAGGCTGGATCGAGTCCCCAAGCTGTATTTTGCTTACCCTGGTCTATCCTGTCACCATGATCATCCCACAAATAAAATGATTTCTTTTCTGATCTGTAAATTGAGAGAGATTGCTTTCATTTTTCTATTACAAATTTTAATACAATGTAAGTTCTTGTGTTTATTTGTGTTAAATTTTACTGCTTGCATGTCTTTCCCCCCACCGCCCAGGATTATTCATGCAGTTTCTTAAAATAGGATGTTTATTGTATTGTGATAAAGATTAAAAGATGATCTAAATCATTTTAGCCTAAATATGGATATCTTTGAGTATGGCTGATGGTGGATGAGGGAATATTAGGCCAGGTCTACACTAAAGGGAAGGTTGAATCAAGATATGCAACTACAGCTACATTAATTATATAGCTGAAGTCAAAGTACCTTGATTCGAACTTCCCCGCCATCCCCACAGCGGGAGACTGAGGGGAACTTTTACCAGCCACCGACAGGGGAGACCTCTGAGTTTAATTTAGTAGGTCTTAACTAGACTTGCTAAATCGAACTCTGGAAGATTGATCAAAGCAGTGTCGATCTTCCCCAGAACTAAGACATGGCCTTAGATCAGGGGTTCCTAAACTTTTCGGCATCACGACCCCTTTTTGATTTTTGAAAAATCCTCACACCCCTCCCCCCACAAAATAGCGGAGCTGTGTCACCTCGCACCCCTCCTCACGTCAGTTTGGGAACCCATGCTTTAGATACTCATATTATCTCTAATGAGTATTTTCCTTCCATTATATTGTATATATATATATTTGTCCATCCTTTTTGGAATTCTCAGTAATGATAATCTGACATTGGATCAATGGTTCACACTGTGGTATAAGAACCACAAGAACTTCTATGGAAAATGGTAATTCTATTAAGAAATTTAAACCCTGATTTAGCAAGGCACTTACATTTATGATTAGCTTTCAATATGTGAATAGATCCACTGAAGTCAACAGAACTACTCACATACTTGAATTAAAACATGTAGCTAAATGTTTTGGTGAATTTGGTCCGAAAGTGCTCAAAGTGCTTATAGGGAGTTAAGATACATCATTGACATAGGGCTACTCAAATACTTTAAGTACTTCTCTCATAGGCTGTGTCTAGACTGCAGGTTTTTTTTAAAATGTAGCCTTTTTAAAAAAAAAAATTTATCTGCGTCTAGTCTACAGCTGCGTTCTTTTGAAATTAAATCAAAAGAACGCGGCTTTTCTTTCAACGGCTGTACTCCTCATTTCATGAGGAATAACGCCTTTTTTCAAAATAAGTCTGTAATGCAAACTGTGCTTTTTCAAAAGAGAGCATCCAGACTGCCTGGGTGCTCTCTTTCGAAAAAGCAGCTTGCTTTTTCAAAAGTACTGATTGTAGTCTAGATGCTCTTTTTCGAAAGAAGCTTTTTCAGAAAAGCCTCTTTCGAAAGAGGCTTGCAGTCTAGACATAGCCTATATAGTTAGGGCCCTACCAAATTCATAGCCATGAGAAACACATCACAGACAGAGCAATCTGATGTTCCCCATGAAATCTGTTCTCTCCCATTGAAATCTGACGGTTCTAGAGGAGACCAGATTTCACACAGCTGAGTGGGTGGAGTATGGTGGCTGCAGGCCGGGAGCCCAGCAGCAGTGCAGAAGTAAGGGTGGCATGATACGGTATTGCTACATCCTTACTTCTGCACTGTTGTTGGAGGCAGCGATGCCTTCAGAGCTGGGTGCCCAGCCAGCGACTGCACTCCAGCCACCAGGTCTGAAGGCAGCAGTGCACAAGTAAGGATAGAAATACCACAACATTCCTATAATAGCTTTGACCCATAACCCTCTTTTGAGTCTGCACCCCCCACCCAGTTACAACACTGTGAAATGTACATTTTAACCATGAAATGTACAATTTAAAAAATCCTAGGATTGTGAAATCGACCAAAATGTACTGTGAATTTGGTAGGGCCCTACTTATATCAATCAATAACATTTTATTCCTTAAGAACACAGAAAGTGAAGTATACCTTTAAAAAGTGTTGCAAGCTATATAAATAATCTTTTACCCTCACAAAAATTGACATGTTCAAGAAGAAAAGAAACATGGAGAAGATATTTGCTATCTCAACAGACAGGTTAAAAGAAGTAGACAGTGAGGAGAAGTAGGGTGATGCTTTGCACTTGTTATGTTGTTTGCAGATACAGAGTTTAGAAAGAAATTGCTTGAAACATAGAGAGCTTGAAGCAGCTGCAAAGCTTCCATTTATTCCATAACACAGAACTAACTAGAACCCAGCCCAAACCAGCTGGGATGACCCCAATGGCCTAACTCTGTTACTATAACAACAACAGGATTTATATCTACAACAACCCAATACACGACAGTACTCAGGTCTAAATATGTACTGAAAATTTAGATAACTAGGCATAGTTCTGTTAACTTAAATGAAGCGATGGTGATTTGCACCAGCTAATATCTGGCCAATAAGGCTTCTCCTCTCCATTTTCAAGACATACTTCTCAGGTTCTATTTATAGCCAGATTCTAGAGAATCACATAAGTGTGGACGTAACAAAACTGATCTTAATATTTTTGTTTTCACTCTGCTGAAATCAAATAAAACATCTAGGCAACATCGTGTTCCTGCTTTGAGTTCAACTCCATCCTTTCATTTCCCATATGGACAGTGTCTGACCAGAGAAAATGGCTGCACTTTCCAAGCAACTACTCAAATAAAACTGATTTTGGTTACAGCCTGGAAGCCTAGTGAGTCTCTGGAAACTAACAGCTAGATGGAACATTGCAGGATTAACTGGGGTGCAAGATAGAAAAAGTTAACATCACATGAAATAATAAATTTGCATGGAAGATTTTAAGATCCTCTCCTGCAAATCCTTACTCACATGAGCATGCTCACTGATGAGGTTGTGTGAATAAGGCTTAGTCATGTGTGATAAAGTGAGACAAATTTGACCCTCATGCATTTAATTGTTTATTGATTAGTGTACTGTTTCTGAGTCTGTGTAGCCCCACCAAGCTAGTGTCAGCCGACGGTCAGGGCAGTGTGTGTGTGTATGTTTCTGAGAAAAGGTTTAACGTCCGTGCCTTTACTGCTAGGACCGGGATCCCATCGCAGAGGGTGGCCAGCAGGCCAACAGATGCCCCGTTATATAGGAAGAGCTTATTACATCTTAGATTTCAGCTGCTAGAATTCATAATTCCTTCGCAGCGGGCAGCCTTGGGGAAAGACTGAAAGATGCCCCAGTGGATCCTGTCACCTGGGAGTGACACAGATCCAAACGCCCAAGCTCTTCCTATAACTGTCCCTTTAGACCGGCTGAAGTTCTTTTAAATTGTGCTTGGTTTTGTTACAGCAACTGAAGGAGTCAGGTTAAAGCTTAAACAGTTACAGGTTTATTGAGGAAGCTTATAAATCATATGGTTGCAATGGCTATTGCTCTATTTCTTAACTACTAGCAAAATATAGATATTGCTAGCAAAATATAGATCTTAAAAAATGGTTACAAAGAAGATAAAGATAGAAAAATAGAAATAATGGTACCAAGTAACAGCTTACTCTTTCTATGTGTACACTTAAGACAGAGGACCACATCCAGGTACCATTTTTACCCCCTTCTGTGCCTCTCGACTCCAGCATGTCAGGCCAGGGCCGGTCCCTCAATTCCTAGGAAAGACGAAAATACGAGGTGGGCGTCCCCATAGAACCTCGGGAGGTCAAACACCTAACCCGACCAGCAGGTAGAGGGTAGAATGACACTCAAAGTGAGTGTGTGCTGGGCCCATCTTTTATACCCATGGGGTCACGTATTTCTCTTTCTTATCTGTAATGCCAATTGATGCTGGTCTGTCTGCTGTGAGACCAGTTCTTACAAGGGAGTTGTGAACTTAATTTACACTTGTAAGAGAGAATTGAGGTGATTAAAGTGGAAGTACAGGACATTGTTTTCTCAGTGGGAAATTCCCCTCCCAGGGACTGTGTGTGTGTTCGAATCAACATAGGTGCCAGCCGCAGCCTCGAGGCCAGCTTATTGACTTCACTGCTCTCTATCCACATATCTGTGTTTCAGCTTCTCAGGATCAGATGAGCCAGCATAGACTATGCTGATATTATTGCTCCTTCTCTGCCCTGTGCTTCAGAGAGGCAAATAAGATGGATGATATGGGGTAAGTCTGTCTGGCCACAGCTAGCAGTAAACTTTCAGGGAGAGACAAGGGAAGTTTGAGACCTTATAGAACTTCTGCGTTCCAGATAAACTTCTTCCTCTAATGGAAATTCTGGGGAGTATGTGGGAAGAATTTCATACCTTTTTGTTAAATTAGAGTTTTGATTATAGGATCAAGGTAATACCTATTTCTTCTGAACTGATTTCTGTATCCCATGCATTTATAATGCAAAAAAGTGCTCCATGAATTTGGACTATAACAGTCATGAAAAAAATTGAAAAGTGGAAAATAACTGTTTGAATTGTAGCTGCATAAATAATTAAGTATTAAGTATAATTAAGTATTTGCTGGGTTCAGAAACACTGAGGCTGGAGAACTGCTAAGTAACCCATACCATTTAGCATTTCTTTAATTTGGATTTGCATAAAAATTGAGACATACATCTTGGGATTTATATTTAGAATTTAATACATTTTTTGATTTACTTTTTTCTCTCAATTTAAATGATGCCAAGCTTTGGGTGACCTCTCTCTCTCAAAGAAAATTAGAGATCACATTATTTCTTCTTGATTAGCATCACTTGGAATGACACTCAAATTAGCCACTGGTATACAAAGTCAAAAATCTACTTTCAGGAGAAAGTTCATGCACCAAGGAAAGTTAATTATACTTTTTTCTTTTTTTGGCAATTTTTTCTTTCCTTTTCCACTCCCGCCTTCCTATCCAAACTCGGAAGTAAGCATCCAAATGATGGTGATGCATTGTTTAATCTCCTCACACTGCCTGCAGGGATCAACTGAGGTGACAGAATTTATAATAAAATTTTACACCAGTAAACCTGGCTTGAAGAGCAGATGTAAAAATCCTGCTGATTGTCATGCATTTAGGCATTCATTCATAAGAAAGCATGCTACTGTGCATATGTGGGACAGGATGTTTTGCTATGCCAGAAGAGAATCTTCATGCTGTTGAATTTATGCATTTCCCGCTGCTACTCAAAATGCTTGTCTGAACGTTCAGGCAGGGGAGAGCTCTCTCCATGGAAAATACTTGTCTTCTGTTCAAGTCAAAAGGTCTGACTTGTATGCCATTCCCTGGGATTCAGTGTAATTTGCAGCCTCTGTTTGCTTTACCTTCACAACTTTGACAAAGAAAATTGCTGTGTTAATTTTTAGTTCAGTAAGACTGTGTGAAACAAGTAATAAATGGAAATGGGGGGAAAAAAGAAGAAAACAACCCAGAGATTCCACAAAGATAAATGCAACATCCCCTTCACCCTTAAGAAATGAAATTATTCTGACAGGGTCTGCAATTCTGCTTGGCAAACCATCTTAAATTAATTACCTTCCTGACATTTTAAAGGAAGGTTTCAGATTGTAAATTTAACCCAGACAAAGCATTCTTTTTAATCTTGTCAGTATGCAAACTACTTTGCACTGCAGTCTGTGAATTATTTATCAGAGAAACGACCCCAAAGGGTGAAAGGAAAAGCAGCAGTATTTGATCTAAGATTCTGCAGCCTGATGTAGTTCTCTGCCTTAGATCTGTACCTGTTGCAATTGCTTAATTTTTTCTTCTTTTGACATTCCTGATATTTAGCATGAGTACCCTTTTTCTCAAAAGCTTAGCTTAAAGTCATTTTTTCTGATTCAAATGCAGTTATTTGAATTTTAAAACTATATGAAAAATAATTATTTTATATGTACTTTCCAAGGCAAAACAAGCAAAACAATCCTCCCTCCAAGAAACACAACAAACCCACCTATCTTTAGGCATCTAATGTTTCCATGATATAAATGCTCAACATGCATGTTTTTTCTTGAATCCAGATGAAAATAAAACTTCAGGAAAGAGACTGGCAAAACTACAAATTGCCCCCTGAATGTTGAAAAATCATGTTCATAATTTTTCGAATGATATAACATTAGAGAAGGTGGATGGTCTTCTGGGTAAAGCAGTTGATGGAGACATGGAAGATTTGGGTACAGATCAGCGCTTCCATAAATTTGCAGTGTGACCTCAGGAGAGTAATTTAATCTCGGTGCCTCAGTTCTGCCATCTACAAAATGAGGATAATAACACTTTCTTTTTCTGTCTTGTCTAATTAGATTCAAAGTTCTTTGGGTAGCTCTTGTATTGTGTTTGTACAGGACTTAGGATAATTGAACCCTGATTCCACTGGCAGTCTCTAAATGTAACTGTAATACAAATATTATTTCTAATTTAGGGACCAGTGCAAATCAGACTTGAGTGTAGTAGAGGGACAGAGAACCCACATTAAACCCTTTCATGGGTTAGGTGCGTGATGTGAGGTGAGGACAGATACTTCACTCAAGAGATAGGAGGCCAAGAATGGGCATTAGAGAGTGAACCTACCCCACACTCACCCTGAAATGGCAGTGCCTATCCCATAGTACTCAGCTCAGCTCCCTTCTCTGGCCCATTGAGTCTTATAGCATCACACAGGTGGTAGGGTCTCTCATAACACCCTGCTGCCTTCTTGGCTGTGGAGCCACTGGGTCACCTTCCTAAAGGGTGCATCAGTCATTTTTCCAGAAAAACCCGTCACGGCCACACTACTATTGCATTTTTTCGAAAGAAAATCGAAGAATACAGGGGTTTTTTTGACATTGCTAAACCTTATTCTACGAGGAAGAATGACTTTTCCGAAAGAACTCTTTTGGAAAAAGGCATGTTTGGACAGGGAAGAGGGAGTTTTTTGAAAAGAAAAGAAAAGAAAAGAAAAGAAAAGAAAAGAAAAGAAAAGAAAAGAAAAGAAAAGAAAAGAAAAGAAAAGAAAAGAAAAGAAAAGAAAAGAAAAGAAAGAGGAAAAAACACAAGTGCCCTGATAGCCATTCCATCCATAGTAATCACAGCTTAAATGTGAGATAGCACCCATTCAGTGTGGACGCTATCTGTCGAAAAAGCAGATAACTTTTCCGATGTGCTTTTGCTATACGGATGCTCTCTTTCAGAAGAAGTTTTTTCGGAAGATCTCTTCTGAAAAAGCTCCTTTCAAAAGAAGTTTGCAGACGAGACGTACCCCAAGCTGGCCTGTGGTGGGCCAAATAAAATGATCTGGTGACTTGAATGCAGTTCTCAAGGTTCTGGTTGCCTGTTCCTGTGATAGAGGGTCTGATTCTGAGCCCACTAATATTGAGGTAAATCTCTGCATCAAGTTTGTCCATCTTTCACCCAGATCAGAATTCAAAAAAGTTTTGTCCCCCTACCACAATTGATGATTGTCCGAGTCCATGCTTTGCACCTTATTAATAAAAATGTTTTAGAATATCATAGCTAAATAAACTTGCAACACCAAGAAAACTACTCTTTAGTCTCAGAACTTCAGCATTCTGTCTGTACATTGCTAAGCTCCAGTAGCACATTAATTCCTGTTTCATAAATATATAATAAGATGCACTTTAGCTGAGGCTGAGATGCGGTATGAATTTCCTTCCTTTGTAGCTTTTGCTTTTGTTGAAATTTAAGTAGACAGTCTATCAACTTGCAGGGAACAACTATAATTCTCTACAACTCTTGTCAGACACCTGAAAATGGCTTATTTGGCCTATGGAATTTTCTGCTTCTCACTGTGAGTTGAACTGAATCTGATAAAGCATGTTAGTGCATTTTCAGTTGTAGTGCATTTCCTAAATGGATTTGTTCTATAATTTTGGTTGTTTGGCTGTGGGGATTTTTCCTAACCCCACATTTTCCCTTTTCTTATGTTCTAGCACTGTCCCAAAGCCAAAACATGTGATACTTCTCCATAATACAAATGAATATAATCAGTGTGGGGATCTGGTTTAGTTCTACTAGATACATTTTCCTCATGGAACAGGTTAGCTTGTATTAAGACCATTTCTTGAAAACAATGTTTGTAAAATCAATATTTGGGCTCTGTTTTCTCACAGGTGAACATGAAATTTTCATGCTTATCTACTATCCACACTCATAGCAAGTGTATGCCTAAATTCTTCTGTGTATTAGTGACAGATCTGACAGGTCAGTCCATTAGAGCAGGGGTCAGCAACCTTTTCAAACCAAAGAGCCAAACTACATCAAAATTCAGAACAAGTGGTCAACAAAGAGTCGTATAAGAATGCCCATTTGCATGACTGAAAATATACAAATTAATATTATTGATAATTCATATAATGATTAATAATAGCATAAATGAAACATTGTAGTCACAGACTTTATTTAATGGGACTTCTAATGCTGCATTTTTTTTTGCACATTTCTTTGAAGTTCTCATCATTACTGGGTAAGTCCAGCTTCATGCACACATTCAGGGTGTCTTCTCAGTCTTATGGAGGGGGGTTGGTGATGTGTGAGTGCAGGAGACTGGGTTGGGCTGTATAAGGGGCTCAGGGCAAGGAATTTGGGAGTATGATGGGCTCAGAACACAGGGGTGGGGGATGTGAGGGTGCAGGAGTTTGAGAATGTTGGGGTATGATAGGCTCAGAGTTGGTGTGTGGTGGGGTGCAGGACTGTTATGAGGCTGGGCCTCAATTAAGGGCTTGCTGTCCATGCTTCATTTTTAAAGAAAGTAAAATTTTATGTCCAACACAAAAGGTTTCAACATTGTCTTTATTTATGGCAGGAGTGGGGAAACTTTTTTGGGTCACAGGCCACTGACCCACAGAAAAAAAACACCATCCAAAACCCCCCAACCCTCACAGATGTGACCTACAACTGAAGCACCTCACTGTCCTTGGTGGGGGGAGAGGCAGGAGGGACTGAGGTTTACATTTCTGGGATACTCAGGCCAGATTTACTCTTCTGGGGTTTCAGGGTTAGTGGAATTTGTGGAGCCCCCAGGCTTTGGAGTGGAGCAAAAAATTAGAGTAAGTGTGCAGGACAGGGCTGCCAGTGAGTGGGAAAGGGATGGGGGTGCAGGATCTGGAAGAGGATAAGAGTGCAAGGTCTGGGTGGGGGATAAGATGCTGAAGATGGCTGAGTAGAGTGTCTGGCCAGGGGGAGGGCACAGGAACAAGCTGGGCAGGGTATCTGGCCGGGGAGAGGGGGCAGGAGCAGGCTAGGGGTAAGTGTCTGGTCAGGGGTAGGTTGCAGAAGCAGGGTGCGGGTGGATGTCTGGCCATGGGGGAGGAAGTAGGAGCTTAGGGGTAAGTAACTGGCCAGAGGGAAGGGGGCAGGAGCAGGCTGGGAGTAAGGTGTCTAGCAGCGGGGAAAGTTCAGGAGCGGGCTAGGGGTGTGGCGTCTTGGCGGGAGAGGGGGCCTTGGGGGAGCAGGAAGGGCAGTGTCTAGGCATGAGGGTCTGGGATGGAGCATTTACTTGTTGTACACCACACACCCTCCCAGGCACTGGAGGCTTTCCCCTCTGCTATTGGAACAGCGGGGAAAGCCTCCAGGAAGTGCATCAATGCACTTCTGCTCCCCCGGCTGGGGGAGGGGAGAGGAGCAGCAGCATGAAGCTGTTTCTGCACTCTGTTTCTGGCTTTCCCCCTTCTCTCCCCCTCAGGAAGCCGGCAATGGCATTCTAATCTTGCAGGGGACCACAAGGCTGTAGCACCAGCACAGACTCTTTGCTGTGGGGGAAGCAAAGGGGAGCTGGGCTCAAGTTCCAAAAGAGGCATATCTGGCTCCCTAGTGAGCCATATTTGGCTCATGAGCCATAGGTTGCCGACCCCTGCATTACAGTAAGGTCATCAAATGATCTAATTTCTAGGTAGTGGTAGTAAATGTGATTTTCTTATGATGCTATAAACGCTTTTCATTACATTTATTTCTGCATACCAGAGACAGGAGAGAGGACAATGTCCCTTGGTCCATACTAGGGAGTTATTTTGAAATAAATCCCCTTATTTTGAAATAACAAGCAGAGCATCCACACTACCAAGCCCGTTATTTCAAAATAAGGGGCAGATTATTTCAAAATAATAACTCCTGCTTTCCATGAGCAATACGCTTATTTTGAAATAGTTATTTCAAAATATCTGTAGTGTGGATGCTTCACTGCTGTTATTTCGAAATAGCTACACCCCCAAGTCATTCAAAGTAATTACTCCCCAGTGCTTCCTGAGGCTCTAAGTCGAAGTAGCATGTCCACATTAAGGGTGCCTGCCTTGGACTAATTTCGAGACTTACCTGTAGTGTGGATATGCTATTTTGAAATAATTTCCTAGTGTAGACATGCCCTGTATGTCCTCCAAGTCCTGCTCACCTAACTCCACTTTCCCCATGTGCAGATCTTGGGATCCATAAAAAATCCACAAATAAGATACAGAATACTTGTGCTCATTAAAATATGCCAGACCCTTCTTCATTAATGTGTGTGTGCGCGGGGGGGGGGGGGGGGGGTGAGTTCTTGTGATCACTGTTAAATTCTGAGGGGTGACCAGGTTTAGCAGTGCTGCTGGAGGAGCTTATGCCTAATAGCCACCTACTAAAGGAAAACCCACTCATACTGAGTGTAAAGCAACCAGTCAGGGGCGCCCATTGTTCCAACCTATTTATTATGTTTACCCATCACCCTTACCCGTTTTATAAGTACACAGTAGAGTTACTCCACAAATTAACCAGGTTACTAATTCCACTTAGGTGAAGATTCAATGCCCTGTCACAAACGGTGAGGTAGAGAGGCGCTGGCCCACCCACTCTCCCACGCCCTGGCCCAGGGCCCTGAGGCAGAGAAGTTTGCTCCTTGCCTTAGCAGACGGGGTTGTTACCCCTAAACGCGCCCACTCACGGGCGCCCACTCCTGGGCCACTTCCTACCTCCAGCATTTGGTATGGTCTCAGACTCCCCCTTCCCGGAGTGCGACTTTGTCCCTCTCCCTGGCATGAGAGGCGGGTGACCGGCTCTCTTAGCCCAGCGTCCGCCTTCCGCCGCACTCGGTTCCCTCCCCTTCCCCTGAGGCTGGACCACCGTTTTAATGTTCCCGTGGCCCTGGCCAATGACGTCATTCTTGCCCTTGGCCATTGTACATCAGTGATGTCCCACAGCACCAGTGGATGACATCATCAATGGCGCCGGACACACTGGCACATGGCGCGTCGTCTGTCCCAGTAATGCCCTGCTGCGTGGGTTTGTCTTCTACCACAGCGGAGGCTTGTGCTCCCCTCGGGGTGTTTGTGCCAGGTTTCCTCACCCTGTCACACTCTTCCCTCCTTAAGTTATCCCTCATACTTGACCCCATGTCCTTTACTCGTTCCAGGATCCATGAGAGACAGTCCACGTTTTGGTGCTCCGCTCCCGCATGGTGCACCACTTCAAAATGGTAGAAGTTGTAGACTCAGGTACCATCGCAGGATTTGGGGTTTATTGTCTTTCATGGTGTGTATCCATTTCAGGAGGGCATGATCCATTACCAGCATGAAATGGTTTCCTAGAAGAAAATAGCACAGCACATCGATAGCCCACTTAATGGCTATGTCTTCTTTTTCTATGGTCGCATAATTTCTTTCTCTTGGAAACAATTTCTGGCTCAAATATAATATGGGATGTTCGCCCCCCCTCACATTTGCCATTTATTTTAAAATATCCTTGTATTATGATTTCGTTTGCGGTGGCTATTGTTATATGGTTCATTGTGACAGGATCTAGAGATCCCACATTGAACTAGGGCATGGACTATAGCAACCCTGGGCTATGGGAGCCCCACTCCTCAGCAGCTGCCAGGCAAGCTCCAGGTAGAGAAATAGTTAAAAGGAAACTTGTAGCCCAGGAAAAGGGGGGGGGGGGAAGGTGCAGATCTCATGAAGGAGGTGCAACCAGAGAGGTGGGTTAGGAGTTGCAAAGCTTTGTTAAGGTAGCTGTAGCTGCAGGGAGCTGGATTCCCCTGCCCTCTATAGGAGTTGAAAGCTTTAAAAGAGTCTGTGTTGAACAGGCGTTAATAGACCAGGTAGAAGATCAATACTTCAGAGGTTGATCTTTCAGTATTCAATTTATTTATTATTTATTTAAACATTTTTACCCCGCATTTCTATTTAAAATATTCAAGGCAGCTTACAAAAAAACCCACAATACAAATATATATATAAATTTAAAATATGAGACCCCAGAGGGACATAACTAGCTAAAAAAGATAGAGAGGAGGAACACACACATACAAACTCAAACATTAATAAAAGCACGAATAAAAAGGGTGGCTTTAGCCTGATGCCGAAACAACGCTAACATTGGCGCCATGTGAATATCCCGAGAAAGAGAATTCGACAGCCTGGGAGCAAAAGCTGAGAATGCCTTGTTCCACGTAGATGTTAATCTTATCTCTACAAGTGGGGGAACACGAAGCAAAGCCTCCTCAGCTGACCTCAATCCTCAGGCAGGTTCATATGGGAGAAGACAGTCCTTCAGATACCTCGGACTCAACTCATTTAAGGCTTTATAGGTCATAACTAAAACCTTAAATTGTGCCCAGAAACATACCGGAAGCCAGTGCAGCTGCCAGAGTACGGGCATAATGTGCTCCGTATAACTTGTGTTAGTTAAAACTCAAGCAGCTGCATAATGGCCCAGCTGAAGTTTCCAAAGACTCTTTAGAGCCCCACATAAAATGCATTACAATAATCCAGTCAGGATGAAACAAGAGCATGGATCACTGTGGCCAAGTCATGTTTGTTGAGTAAGGGTCGCAGCTGGCAGATCAAACGAAGTTGCCCAAAGGCACTCCTGGCCACCGAAGAAATCTGATTTTCAAATGTTAAAAGAGGGTCCAGAAAGACTCCCAAGTTGCACACCTGTTCTTTCAGGGGGGAGAGTAACCCCATCTAGAACAGTTGCCATGCCACATTCCCGAACAGATGGCCTCCTGATCCACAGGACCTCAGTCTAATCTGGGTTCAACTTCAGATTATTTGACTTCATCCAAACCATCACTGCCTCCAGACACAGATTTAGATCAGTCAGCGCCACACATGGTTCTAATGTCACAGGGTATGTCTACACTACAGCACTAATTCTAACTAACTTAATTTGAATTAGTTCATTCAAACTAAGCTAATTCGAACTAGTGCATCTAGACTTAAAAACTAGTTAGCGTTTTGCTAATTCGAACTAGCTTGTCCATATTGAGTGGACCCTGAATCTAGATTAAGGCTGGCCGGAAGCAGTGCCGGCAGAGCATCAGGTTAGGACTTAGAGCGTGGAGCTGCTGTCTCAGGCTAGCCGAGTGCTGTGCTTAAAGGGACCCGACCCCCATCCCGGAGAGACCGTTCTCAGGATTTCCCGCTTGCTTGTCTACCTCAATGAGGGACAGCAAAGCAGTCCTGACTTGGAGTGCCCTGAGTGTCCACACTTGGCACATCACAGCACTCGGACATCACTTGCCACAGGCTGCCATCCGGGGGGTCAATCGGGGGGCTGCAGGAGAGCTTCCACCCCGAGGAGCCTTCAGAGCCACTCCAGTCCTCCCCATCCGGGGCTCGTAACCCATTCCTCCCTCACCTCCTTCCACTTACCCCTCCCTAGCCCCCCTTCCTGATGTACAAAATAAAGGACACGTGTGTTCAAAAATAGAAACTCTCTTTATTGAACAAAACTCGGGGAGGGGGAAACCTGGGAGGAGGGAGCTGGAAGGGGGAAGCCAGGGGAAGAAGGAGGAGGGGAAGTATAAAACTATGGTACGCCATATCTTCAGTACTGTGTACAGTTGTGATCTCCTCACCTCAAAAGAGATGTTTTGGCCTTGGAAAGGGTTCAGAAAAAGGCAACTAAAATGATGAGGGGTTTGGAACAGGTCCCATATGAAGAGAGGCTAAAAAGACTGGGACTTTTCTGCTTAGAAAAGAGGAGACTGAGGGGGGATATGATAGAGGTCTATAAAATCATGAGTAGTGCGGAGAGAGTGCATAAAGAAAAGTTCTTCATTAGTTCCCATAATAGAAGGACTAGAGGACACCAAATGAAATTAATGGGTAGCAGGCTTCAAACTAATAAAAGAAAGTTCTTCACAAAGCAAATAGTCAACCTGTGAAACTCCTTGCCACAGGAGGCTGTGAAGGCTAGAACTAGAACAGAGTTTAAAGAGAAGTTAGATAAATTCATGGAGGTTGGGTCCATGGAGTGGTATTAGCCAGGGGGTAGAAATGGTGTCCCTGGCCTCTGTTTGTGGAAGGCTGGAGATGGATGGCACGAGACAAATGGCTTGGTCTTTGTCTTCGGTCCATCCCCTCCAGGGTACCTAGTGTTGGGCGCTGTCGGCAGACAGGCTACTGGGCTAGATGGACCTTTGGTCTGACCCAGTATGGCCATTCTTATGTTCTTATGTTCTAAGCTCAGGGCTCAGGGTCGTGGGTCTCACTGGACCGCCTTGATTTTCATGCAAACCTGCTCCTGGGTTTTTATGTGGCCTTTGGTGTCCAGGCTGGCAGCTATCCTGCCCTAGATGGCCACTTTCCTGTGCCTAGTGCGGAGGTTGTGGACGTTGGAGACCTCCCCCCAAACTTGGATGAGGTCCATGATGTCCGCACTAGACCAGGTGGGCGCCCGCCTCTTGCGGCCCCGGGCAGGCTCCTGGGAGCCGCCAGCCTGGTCCCGGGAAGAGGTGGAGGGCTGCGTGGCAGAGTGTGGCTGGCTCGTACCGTGCCAGGTGCAGGGTCTGCTGGCTGGGTGTTGGCAGGCTTGCACCTGACACTGGCACCGTAGCCAGACCGTGGCCCTTTAAGGGTTCCGGGGCCAGGAGGGGGGCAGACGAGTTTCCCTGGTGGTGCCCATAGTGGCCACCAGGGCAAGCTGGGGAGGGCTAGCCTCCCACTAGTTCGAATTAAGTGGCTACACAGCCCTTAATTCCAACTAGTTAATTCGAACTAGGCGTTAGTCCTCGTAGAATGAGGTGTACCTAGTTCGAATTAAGCGCTCCACTAGTTTGAATTAAGTTCGAACTAGCGGTTTGCATGTGTAGCGCCTGTGAAAGTTAATTCGAACTAACGGCTGTTAGTTCGAATTAACTTTGTAGTGTAGACGTACCCACAGGGAAATAGAGTTGGGTGTCATTTGCATATTGATGACACTGTCCTCCAAAACTCCTTATGACCTCTCCCAGCAGCTTCATGTAGATATTAAACAGCATAGGGGACAAGATGGAACCTTGCGGGACCTCATAGCACAATCACCACGGGGTCGAATAGCTGCCTCCTAGTTCCACCTTCTGAAAGCGTCTCGACAGGTAGGACCAGAACCACTGCAAAACAGTGCCTCCAATACCCAACTCTGCCAGGTATCCCAGAAGGATATCATGGTCAATGGTATCAAAAGCCGCTGAGAGGTCTAAGAGAATTTACCAAGACCCACTAAATCATATGCTGAGGGTACCCTCATCAATCTCAGAACTCCTCCTTAATCTCCCCCTTGGGGCTGGTCCAGAAAATCACTGCAAGTTACATTGACTTCAGCTACACAATTCACATCGCTGGAGTTGTGTACCTTGCAGCAGTTTTCTTCACATGTGTGGACCTGGCTTACGGCAGGATCCATGCCCCAAATAGAAATATGTCAGTCTGGTAGAGGGTGACAATAATCCCATTTTGGCCAGGAAAGTCACTTTTTAAGTCCTGTCCTAGGTATCTTGATTTCTTTGGCAAAACTAGGCATTGTCCCATTTGGTCTTGGCAACTGATCATCAGTTAGCAAAAGCAAATGGAAGAAATACTCAGTTTTACCAAACAAGTGGGGCATAGGACATGGAGGGTGAGGGAGAGAGTGACAATGCCATGACTGCAATGGCAGGGATTGGGCAAGCAGTCATTCCAAGTGGCTTGGGGAGTGGGAGAGGAGCAAGGCCAGCCACATATGTAGGAAGAGGTTTGTGTGAGCAGTCCACCCACCTCTGCATGGGGGGATTGGAGACTTTGGCAATATACTTGGGCCTGTTCCTCATTAGGAGGGGGTGTTTGGGATAGCTCTGTATAGGAGAGGGCTCAGGTGAGTGGTGCCAGCCCATTTTGCACAGAAGGAATAGGAGGTTCCACAAGTCAGTTCCATGTGTGAAATCTGGTCTCCCCATGCGACATCTAATCTTTTTCATGCTATTATCCAATACTACCCAGATTTCATGGGGAGACCAGCATTTCTCAAAATGGGGGTCCCTACAATTATACATCATGAAATTTCAGATTTGAAATCAGGAAATTTGCAATTTAAAAAATCCTATGAAGGTGAACTTAAACCAAAATGGACTGTGAATTTGGTAGGGCCCTATCTATAACTGTTCAGTACACTTTGACAAACATCGAAGGTCCTGGGATGGGACCTAGCGGAGTGGGTGGACCTGAGTCCTCCTCTCTTCTCTCTCTACTCTTCTGTAGTAGCAGAAGCACAGGGTTGTGATAGGAACACTCAGAAGGGATTGGGGCCTGCTGCATACCATGTGTCCAGGACCCCATCAGAGGGTATGTCTACACTACAAAGTTAGTTCAAACTAACTTTCATAGGCGCTACACTAGTGCTCCATTAGTTCGAATTTAATTCGAACTAACGGAGCGCTTAGTTCGAACTAGGAAAACCTCATTTTACAAGGATTAAGCCTAGTTCGAATTAGCTAGTTCAAATTAAGGGGTGTGTAGCCCCTTAATTCGAACTAGTAGGAGGCTAGCCCTCCCCAGGTTTCCCTGGTGGCCACTCTGACCAACACCAGGGAAACTCTATTGCCCCCCTTCTGGCCCCGGACCCCTTAAAGGGGCAAGGGCTGGCTACGGTGCCCATGCCAGATGCAAGCCTGCCAGCACCCAGCTAGCAGACCCTGCATCTGGCATGGATCGAGCCACCCACCCGATGCCCCCCAGCCCTCCCCCTCTTCCCGGGACCAGGCTGGCGGCTCCCAGGAGCTTGCCCGGGACCGCAAGAGGCGAGCACCCGCCTGGGCTAGTGCAGACATCGTGGACCTTGTCCACGATCTCCGCACTAGGCAGAGGAAAGTGGCCGTCTAGGGCAGGAGAGCTGCCAGCCTGGCCACCCAGAAGTGTAAGAGAATCAAGGGGGTCCAGTGAGACCCCCGACCCTGAGCTCTGAGCTTACAATGGCCGTACTGGGTGAGACCAAAGGTCCATCTAGCCCAGTAGCCTGCCTGCCGACAGCGGCCAACCCTAGGGACCCTGGAGGGGATGGACCGAAGACAGTGACCAAGCCATTTGTCTCGTGCCATCCCTCTCCAGCCTTCCACAAACCTTGGGCAGGGACACCACTCCTACCCCCTGGCTAATACCACTCCATGGACCCAGCCTCCTTGACTTGATCTCACTTCCCTTTAAACTCTGTTCTAGTTCTAGCCTTCACAGCCTCCTGCAGCAAGGAGTTCCACAGGTTGACTCTTTGCTTTGTGAAGAACAACTTTCTGTTACTAGTTTGAAGCCTGCTACCCATTCCTTTCCTTTGGTGTCCTCTAGTCCTTCTTTATGGGAAGTAATGAAGAACTTTTCTGTATGCACCCTCTCCACCCCACTCATGCTTTTAGAGACCTCTATCCTGTCCCCCCTCCGTCTCCTCTTTTCTAAGCTGAAAAGTCCCAGTCTCTTTAGCCTCTCTTCATATGGGACCTGTTCCCAACCCCTGATCATTTTAGTTGCCCTCCCCTCTCCCAGCCTCTCTCTTCCCCTCTCCCAGCTCCTTTTCCCAGTCTCCCCCAGTTTTGTTCAATAAAGACAGATTCCATTTTGGAAGACACGTTATCTTTATTTTGTACATCAAGAAGAGGGGCTAGGGAAGGGTAAGTGGAAGGAGGTGAGGGAGGAATGGGGCACGAGAGGCCGATGGGGAGGACTGGGCTGCCTCTGCAGGCTTCTGGGGGTGGAAGCTCTCCTGCAGCCCCCCAATTGCTCCCTCTCCCCAGATGGCAGCCTGCGGCAAGTGCAGCCGGTCTGATGGCCGAGTGCTGTGATGTGCCCAGTGTAGGCACTCAGGGCACTCCAAGTCAGGACTGCTTTGCAAGCGGGGCACCCCTAAGAATTGTCTGTCCAGGGTGGGGGTCGGGTCCCTTTAAGCACAGCCCTCAGCTAGCCTGAGAAAGCATCTCCACGTTCTAAGTCCTCATCTGATGCCCTGCTGGCACTGCTTCCGGCCATCCTTAAGCCCTGTTCAGGGTCCACTTAATGTGGACATGCTAGTTCGAATTAGCAAAATGCTAATTCAAAATAGTTTTTTAGTCTGGATCCATTAGTTCGAATTAGCTTAGTTCGAATTAACTAATTCGAACTAAGTTAGTTCGAATTAACGTTGTAGTGTAGACATACCCAGAGATGTTTAGGAAAAAAGGGCAAGTCCAGTATCTGACCACTACGGGAGCTAGTCATTGGACTGTCCTGGTACATCCAGCTTTCTACCTCTGCATTTCAGGCTGACTTGACATGTATTTTGTAGATTGTTGTGAGGTACAAAGCAACATCCAGTATTTACTTATGTTCATTCTGGAATAGCTCCTCAGTTACCACTCAGAGTTGCATACAGATTAGAAGATGATGCTTAATGGTCCATAGGAAGAGACGATTGGGCATTATTACAAGTCTATGTATTGCTAATATTCCTAGTCCCCTCACTGAGAGATTAGGGCAATACATCTGCTGTTTACTTGGTGAAAAATGTAACGGCAAAGGTAAAAATATTTCTGAACTATACACCAGCACAAATCATTTTAAAAGTAAAATTTAGCATAAACCTTGCTAAGATTTGTCTTACATGAGCAAAATCCCCCTTCCCATAAACTGAGAAATAAAAGCTCAGTATTTCACATTAAAATATATATTTAGTAGCTTTAATCAGCATTACTTTGTCACTTCATTTGGTATTAGTTAAAAAATGTTCCCACTGGTTAAATTTGGTTAAATCATTATATTTGTTTACTAGCATGTTCTGTTAAAATAAGTTATTCAAAATGCAGCCATTTTATTTTGTTGCTGTCCTACATATACCCTTCCCATCTTCTGTACAGAAACTCTGCCTTAATAATCTACCTTGCTACAGAGTAATTTCTCCAGTCCAAAAAGATCTCATTAATTGTTCCTTTCAAACTATTTGTCTTCCCGGAGGATGGCATAAGGAGGGTGTAATGGATAATGTAGTTTCTTCTACATTCTGGTCAAGCATTTTCTTTTTTTCTGATTATTAGTTTTGTTGCATCTGTGTTTACTTTAGAAGTCTAGCTAAAGTAATTAGTAACAGGTGGCTTGGGTCTTGCTAATAATCTATTTGCCTTTTAGGTGTATTCCTATAAAAATTCTTAGTTTCTTCTATCCATCTAGCAGACAATAATGACAGATGATCTCTACATGATATTATTTGCATTCATTTGAACTCAGAGCAGGTTTTAACTTCATACATTTGCCTGCATGTAAGCTAGATAATTTATCTTTAATAATAAAAAATCATGTTTCAAGACTTCCTGCATTATGGGATTTTCATGGTAATCAACTTTCATAGATTTAGTGGGGTCATTTGTTTTATTTCTGGTTTCTTGCTCAAGTAACATTCCTCATTACTATTTTTCCATTGTATATTTTATTTGGTGGACTACTATGGAGCTGAATACAAACAACTTCTTTCATTAAAGGTGGAATTGGCAAAGCAAATAATAGTCTGAATGTAGGAGAGTGACTTCTCAGTATTGCTAGTTCTGCCGAGCCCGTGTAAAAGGGAAAAAATAAATTGGTAAATGAGCTCTCATTGAAATATGCCTTTGTTCAGGCCTACTTCTTCAACCTTGTCAGTGGGTTCTTGGAGTTGGCTCTAATTAATGCTGGTTTTCCCTTATATGATTGATCAGCATGTGTTGATCTAGCTTCTGATACCAGCATTTAGTGTCCTTTCAACCAAAGAGAACTGGAGAAGTAAAAGTAGTTGGCCAGTGAATGAGCTGATTTGCAGGTACCATGGAGTTCAAGGACTAGGAATCATGCTTAATCCCAGAAGTCATGACAGTGATTCAGATGAGACTGCTAACTGGGACTAGACCTCTCTGGTGAAACAATGAAATTACAGAAATTGAGACAGTCTGCTCAGCCACTGTGTGCATAAGAAGAGTTGGACCAAAGATGAGATTCTAATTTCATTCATCCAGTTGCTTTCAAGATGAATAGAGGAACTACCTAGAGGTTTTTGTTGATTGTTGATGTCCTCCACCTAGAAGAGGAGGAAATATCTAATATACAGGCATAGCCAGTGGGGAAAAGAAAGGGAGATTATCTTGTTTATGTGACTGAATGACATGCTGACTTAGTACATCCCTGGGAACTAGTGTGTCTGGGAAAGTTCAGCTTAACATGTGGTGAGTCGATTTCACAACTATGCATCATTTTACGTAATTAAGGAATCTTGTGCATTTAATAAATGAGTCATCATTACAGTCATAAACTACAGTTATGGAAATAGCTTCCATTTATAATTAGCAATGGGACACCATCTATGAAAACACCAAGACTGCGTCTAGACTGGCAAGTTTTTCCACAAAAGCAGCCGCTTTTGCGGAAAAACTTGCCAGCTGTCTACACTGGCTGCTTGAATTTGCGCAAGAACACTGATGATCTAATGTAATATTGTCAGTGTTCTTGCGCAAATACTATGCTGCTCCCGTTCGGGAAAAAGCCCTCTTGCGCAAATGCATTTCCGCAAGAGGGCCATTGTAGACAGCTAAAAAGTGTTTTGCGCAAAAAAGCCCCGATGGCAAACATGGCGATCGGGGCTTTCTTGCGCAATATCGCGTCTAGATTGGCACAGACGCTTTTCCACAAAAAGTGCTTTTGCGCAAAAGCGTCCGTGCCAATCTAGACATTCTTTTCCACAAATGCTTGGGCTACGTCTTGACTGGCATGATTTTCCACAAATGCTTTTAACAGAAAAGTTTTTCCGTTAAAAGCAATTGCGGAAAAGAACATCTAGGACAGGACAAGGAGTAATTTCTCCTTGGTTTCTGAGGACAGGACAAGGAGTAATGGGCTTAAAGTGCAGCAGGGGAGGTTTAGATTGGACATTAGGAAAAAATTCCTAACTGTCAGGGTGGTCAGATATTGGAATAAATTGCCAAGGGAGGTGGTGGAATCTCCCTCTCTGGAGATATTTAAGAACAGGTTAGATAGACATCTGTCAGGGATGGTGTAGACGGAGCTTTATCTTGCCTTGAGGGCGGGGGCTGGACTCGATGACCTCTCGAGGTCCTTTCCAGTCCTATTATTCTATGATTCTATGATTCTGAAAAAAAATCAGAACTGTTTGGATCTGGTGTTTTACTTAAGGCCCTACTTACAATACTGTGGTCTATTTATACATTTGTGTTCCTTAGTAGTCACTAGATATTTGTGAAGTTCTACAATGATTAGGAAGATGATGCTTTTACCATTGATCAGTTTAAGGTATCATTTTAATAGATTATAAAACAGAATGAAACTTCTCAAAATACTCTATGAAAAAATGAATAATGGTATGAAGATAACACTTGACTAGTTACAGAAAATGACAAAATGGAAGTCAGGTGAACTTGTTCACTTAACTACACCAGTTGAATAGAATAGCTTTAAAAAGAGATAATAATGGCTTATTTCTATTTTTTTATGTGAAATAATATTGAGAAAGATTATGTGAATTGTCTTCTGTAGTTCATGGAAAAACTACTTCTACTCATTCCTATTTAAGTTAACAATCAGAATATGCTGCAATTCATTGAAAAGGAGTCAGAACATCAGTTGATCAGGCATTTCATATAAATGATTCAGAATAGATCAAATAAAAACAAGACACAGAGAAATGTTGAAATAGCTATCATTTAAATTCTTTTACAAAAGCATTAAGAAATATTCTACTGCAATAGAAAAAGCAAGCTGCAAAATACACACACACACACACACACACACACACACACACACAATTAATCCCTGGCCATCAGATACTTTAATTAAACAAGCTTTATTTTACAAGGTAAAAAACTAAAATGGGAGGGGTGGGAGGGCTCTACACAGGAAGACATGAGGGCAGTATTAAATCCAATTATTTGGTGTAAAACAGTAAGGGCTAATTAAGTCCTCTGTTCTCAGTGATAAAAAGGATAATTAGAAGAGAAAATAAAATCACTTCAATATATAAAATAAGAGATGAGACATGTGCTACTCAAACCTATATGAGACATAATGATTATGGGAGTAATACATTTATATTCACTGAGAGAGTTGGAATTATCATTACAGAGATATCCACTTTGCTAGTGGGTGTTGGATCCACAGAGTATAGTAACCTACTGCTGTTACTGGTTAACCAGCTCAGCATTACCAGCCTCAAGAGAGCAAACAGCATGACTACGTCTACACTGGCATGATTTTCCGAAAATGCTTTTAACGGAAAAGTTTTCCGTTAAATGCATTTTCGGAAAAACGCGTCTAGATTGGCAGGACGCTTTTCCAGAAAAGCACATTTTGCGGAAAAGCGTCCATGGCCAATCTAGACGCACTTTTCCGCAAAAAAGCCCCGATCGCCTTTTTCACGATCGGGGCTTTTTTGCGGAAAATAGTACTATGTTGTCTACACTGGCCCTTTTGCGCAAAAGTCTTTTGGAAAAAGACTTTTGCCCAAACGGGAGCAGCATAGTTTTTCCGGAAAAGCATTGATGATTTTACATGAGATCGTCAGTACTTTTCCGGAAATTCAAGCAGCCAGTGTAGACAGCTGGCAAATTTTTCCGGAAAAGCTGCTGATTTTCCGGAAAAACTTGTCAGTCTAGACACAGCTTCTATTTTTGACCTCCTTAGGGGCATGTCTACACTAGGAAATAACTAAATTCAACTTAAAAACTCCCGATTTTACAAAGTTGAAATAGCAGGTCCCTACTACAGGGAAGCCTCAAAATTAGTCCGAGGCAGGCTCCATTAATGTGGACACACTACCTCGACTTAGAGCCCCAGGAAGCACTGGGGAGTAATTAGTTTTATATACTTTGGGGAGTAGTAATTTCAAAATGGCAGTACTGGAGAGTCCACACTACTATTATTTCAAAATAACTATTGCAAACTTAGCGTTATTCCCTGAGGAAAGCAGGAGCAGAGATTTTGAAATAAGTGGCCCGTTATTTCATAATCATGGGCTTGGTCGTGTGGACACTCCACTTATAAATTCAGCCTAAGAGTGTTATTTTAAAATAATGCCCTAATGTAGACAAGGACTAGAGATCAACAATCCTGAGCTTTTTAAAAAGAAGGCCACCTTGTGGGGAAAGGTTAGTCTTTCTTGTGATTATTTTTTAGCTCCCCCATTCCTCCCATTTTAGTGTTGTCCACCATACCAAATTTATTGGGTTAGGTGACTTTGATCCTGCCAAAGGAGCTCTCACCTCCACATCTATCCTCAGCTCTTCAATTCATTCTGTCCCCATGCAGGTCTCCCCCTATCCGCTCAGTTTGTTATATTTGTAGAAATAGAACAAGCAGAATCTTCTTAGGGGAATAAGGCAAAAAGCCACATTTGTTGTGAAGGTAGAATTCATTTACTATTCCTAGCTATTAAAATTACCCAGCACACATATACACACTCATATAATTACCAGCTGCAGTTGCTCATGCTATTCCATTGGTCAGGCATTCTAGACCTGAGGAGGGGAGCCCAGTCATGTCAGTGATGCTCCTGGAAGATGATTGTAGAACTGAAAGACCCAATTCTATAGTTTTGCACCCATCTTTTTATATGTTTTTATATGTTTTATATGTTAGTCCATGGAGCCTGACCTATCCCACTGCCCCAGGACACTGTGGATATGTCTACACAGCAGTGTTATTTCAGAAAAACATCAGTTATTCTGAAATAACATAGTCCGCATCTTCACTACAAGCAGTTATTTCAACATAATGTTGAAATAATGTTGAGCTGGAGGACTTCTTACTCCGACCCCTGCAACCCTTATTTTATGAGGAGTAAGGGAAATCGGAGGAAGAGTGCTCTACTTTGGACTTCCTGCTGTGTAGGCAGCACTGAACACTGAAATAAGCTTCTCCGACTTAAGCTACACAATTGATGTAGCTCAAGTTACATAGCTTATTTTGGCTTTAGCCCTACTATGTAGATGTGTCCTGTATGACCATGAGTCATCCGTTAATGGCAGATGGAACTTTGATCTTCTTTTCTTGATGGGGCTTTTCTCTCTCTCTCTTTCTTGGGTGATTTCTTTTGCAGGGTTTGCTTATTTGTTCTTCAGTCATCAAGATGGTGCTGGCAGCAGGTCTCCAGACAAGCTGACTTCAAGGACTGAATCCTTTACACACATCCACATCCACACTTTTTCATAGACACCCACTCCACTTTAAACAGAGTTAAGGCAGTCCCAAGTTTAAAATGGAGTTTCGGTTACAATATATATTTAAAAAGGTTAAAAATATCACAACAACAGATTCTCCAAAAGCAATTCTTAACAGGTTACTACTAAATTAATCTAAATCCCATTCATAAAAATTGGGCTGAAATTCATGAAGTTACACACATGATGTCATATTGGTAGATATAATTTATTAAAAGGGTGATTTCATGCTGCAGGCCTACAAGTTTCCAATCCCTCCCCAGTTCAGTCTCCCATAAGTTCAACCCCCTCAGCTCTTTCTCCTACCCTATTAGTTCTGCTCCCATTGGTTCAAATCCCACTCCATCAGTTCAAGCCTCACTTCTCCTCTTAGGGTTAGTCACTCCCTTCTCTTAGGCCTGTGAGGACTACAGAAAGATCCCTTCTCCCTTTCCTACAGCTGCTATCCCCACCTAGAGTCTCTTTACCCCCTGTTGTCCCTTCCCAGGCTCCTCTCCGCAATTCGTGCAGGAACATTTCCGGCTGTTCTCTTTCATCAGGGAACAAGGGGAAAGTTCACAGTTTGCTTCACGGTCTGGGGAGTGCAGGAAGCAGATAAACTTGGACCTATCCCAGCAGAGGGATATGCATCCTTCCCTGGCTGTGCCCACTGGAGCTGCAGTGGCCATGGAGAGGTGCTTTTCACCTGGTCCTAAGCTGCTGCAGTGAGAGAAGTTTGGGGCAGCCTGCATACCCTGTCCCAGCCCAGAGCAATGATTTCAATTAAACATATACATTTTCGTTTTATTTTCCAAAAACACCCCACAATTAATTGAATTAAGGTCCTGAGCAATTCCAGGTAAATCTTTTAGTAATATATAAAGTATTGATCCTAAGACAGCATCATAATGGAATGAAGACTTCTGAAATTAGAAACACCATTGTATGGTTTGACAAAAGCTTATTTTTTTGTAAATCATGTTTGGTTAACTTAAATATCATTTGTCTTTAAAAAAAAAGATGCTACATAGTATAATAAACATGTTGACTTATTTTTTCCATTAATCTCAAGATTTATTGCCTGTAGAGACACTGAAAATATTGACTTTTTGGCTTCTTACTGGTCAAAGTTTACTTCCACAGTCCACAAATCTTGCTATTGACTAAAACAATAATCAATATATGCTTATTATTCTTGCTGGTGGTGATAATAATTTATGTTCTGGAATCAATTTTTCTCAGTGTAATCATCCTATTGCTCATTCTATTTTAATATGTATGTTCTCTTATGTGATTCTTAATTACCATTTTGAAACACAATTGCGATGTGAGTACCCTGCAACTTTCAAATTTTATCAGTTTCATTTTTCTTTTGCAAACAAATGCATTATTAGGGAGATAAGCTATTAATTATAGTCCTTCCTGTGAAGAGCTGAATTAATGAAGTTATAAGAGATGACAGTGTAAGACATAAATATAAAGGTTTTGCTCACCTGCCTATGATATATGCATATTTTGCCTTTACAATTGCTAAATTCTTCTAAAATGTTTGAGATAATACAATTGAAAGAAAAGAAGGAAACACAGAGAAAAAGGCTTGCTAAATATCCACAAATGTCCCAAGCTATTTACAAAATTGTCTCCCACAATGCATTGCTATAAATCCATGACCTGCTCATAATTACCATCTTTGTTGTGCCTTGTTTTACCTTTATACTCCCTTGTTAAATCAATATCTTTCCATTTTGCTTTGTATTATCGATACAACTATTGATCATTCCTTGTGTATAGTACATTCAGTCCTTATCAGACAGAAATCGGTAGAATTTAGAAGATACTTGAAATTTCATTAGCAATAGGAGAAAAATTTTAAAAGTCATCATCTGTCCTGAAAATCTAATATGAATTGCTCTACCAGTGAGCAGCAAAGCTAGATCACAAAAAGTGAAGCCGAGGAACATTCCAACAAGGCATACATATATCTAGAGATGTTAAAAAGTTTTCTAAGAGAAAAGATTAAACTAACTGGGCATGTTTAGTCTTAAGAAAAGAAGAGTGTTTATAGGGGAGGGAACCAGATAAGTTTTCAAATATGTTAAGGTCTGTTACAAAGAGGACAGTGATCCATAAAGGCAGGAGAACAAATAATAATCAGCCTCTGCTGAAACAAGGATATTAGGAAAAACTTTCTAACTATAGAGTGTGACTGGCTGCTGGCTCAGCCAGAGCTCTGCCACTACAGCAGTGTTTCTCAAAGTAGTCTGCGAAACCACTTTTTGAAACCTGTTAACTGGCCACTCTGGTTAGTTTACTTACCAGCACTATGGTCATGGAACCTCGCAGCTCCTCCATTTTGCCTTTTGCAAGGGTTGCCACAGGAAGTGGTGTGGGACAGGCTGCCACGTCCCACGGCTCTCCTTGGCTGCAAATGGCAAAATGGAGCTAATAGGAGCTGCGAGGTTCTGTGGCTGTGGCACCAGTAAGTAAACAAACCAGAGCGGCCAGTTAACAAGTTTCTCAAAGTGGTTTCATGGACCACTTTGAGAAACAATGAACTACAGCCTGGCTGAAAAGAGCAGTGGAAGCTGGCTGAGTAAGCCCATGCCTGAGGGCCTAAGGGGAAACAGATGTGGGCCTCATTATCCAGAGAGGCAGTTGAAGGGGAAGTAGAAAGGGAGGAGCCAGAGAGTGGCTGAGTGTGCTCCCCAGCCAGCTGGAGAAGCTAGCTGAATTTGCTGCAGGAAGGAACAAACAAAGCTCTGTAAATAGAAGGTGGTGGGAAATTGACACAGCCTATTAAAGGCATGAGTGACTGCACCAGAAAGGTCCTCCAGTTGATTTGTGGTCAAAGGGGTCCCAGGATGAGGGACCTGGGCAAGGACTTTGCCAGAACAGATAGTTAAGTATTGGATCAGGTTACCTAGGGAAGCTGTTGAATTCCTACCATTAGAGGTTTTAGGAACAGGTTAGACAAACACATATCAGGGATGGTATATCTAGTACTTGGTCTTACCTCAGTGTGGGGTGGGGGGAGTAGATGACTTCTTCATGTTCCTTCCAGCCTTACATTCCTATTCTTCTTGTTATATAGAGAGTTAAACATTTTGTAGAGTCACAGAGAGCAATTTGGGATATGTCATAGCATTCTTTGGACTCTCACAAATTATACCACTGTCACAGGGCATATGGAGTGGTGTTTTAGGCTGGATTCCAGAGGCAGCTCTGCCCTGCTTCCCACCCAGATCACAGGCATTCTGGGATTTGTATTCCATAGGAATTATATAGGTTGGCAAGGAATGCTGGAAAAATATCCATATGAACTCCTGTTCCCTAATACAGAGTGAGCAGGGAAGAAACAGGTTATGTGGCTCTCTGATGACTGTCTCTACACAGTTGTATTGAGTTGGTCAGTTGCAGTGCTTATGTGTCAGGTTCATAGCTATTTACATGTATATTCCTTATATATCATTAGCAAGTCAATGTACAGTAAAATTGTTTGTGAGCATGTCTTGTCATTGCCATTGAGAGTTAATATTGTTTTAGGACCATGTAAGCTAAAGTTTTACATGCCTGTGGTATTGGTACATGAATATATGAGCTGCAGTAATAGATATTTCTGTAAAAAATCTTAACAGGTAATTTCCATACTTTCTGCCAGAGCCGATCAAATTGAAAAAATGTTCTTGAATAAATTATTCACTGAATACAGAAGATACATCATGAATAATCTATTTGACAAATGGTGTTTGACCATCTATGCAGCTTCTTGAATAGTGAAAAAAATTAACTGGTGAGTCAGGACCTGATCCTGCAAACCCTTATGTACATGAGTAGATTAATGCACATAACAGCTTGAGAGGAGAAATTAGAGAGACAAGGGAGGTGAAGAAACATATTTTATTGGTCCAGCTTCTGTTGGTGCAAGAAACAAGCTTTGGGAACATTTCTTCTCTGGACCCATTTGTTAATGGTAGGGTTTTTAAAACAATTGTTATAATATATTTAGTGTACTTACTGTAAAGACTTTTTTTTTTATCAAAAGGCCATTTGTTGCCATTGTGAGATCCAGACCCAATTTGGGAGCAACAGAAAGCTTCCCTGCTCCAGGAGGAGCTCTGAGAGTTACAATCCCAGAGTGCATGGTGAATGTACATGATGCATATCCTATCCCCTTAAAGAGAGCACAGGAAATGCAGTTATATCAGGGCCCAGCAAGGAGGCCCAAAACTACAACTACTTGTTCACTCAGGTAAAGGCCAGAGCATAATCTTGGCCAAAGTTTTTTGTCTTGGACCAATACCAGATTTTATGATGTAGCTGTCATTACTTGATCTGCCATAAAATCATAGAATCACAGAATCCTAGGGCTGGAAGAGACCTCAGGATGCTATTGAGTCCAGCCCCCTGCCCAAGGCAGGACCAATCCCAACTAAATCATCCCAGGCAGGGCTTTGTCAACCTGGGACTTAAAAACCTCTAGGGATGGAGATTCTACCACCTCCCTAGGTACATTCCAGTACTTCACCACCATCCTAGTGAAATAGTTTTTCCTAATATCCAACCTAGACCTCTCCCACATTGTAACTTGAGACTATTGCTCCTTGTTCTGCCATCCGTCACTACTGTGAACAGCCTTTCTTCATCCTCTCTGGAACCTCTCTTCGGGAAGGTGAAAGCTGCTATCAAATCCTCCCTCACTCTTCTCTTCTGCAGACTAAATAAGCCCACATCCCTCAGCCTCTCCTCATAGGTCATGTGCTCCAGCTCCCTAATCATTTTGATTGCCCTCCGCTGGACCCTCTCCAATGCGTCCACATCCTTTCTATAGTGGGGGCACAGAACTGGACGCAATTCTCCAGATGTGGCCTCACCAGTGCTGAAAAAAGGGGAATAATAACTTCTCTAGATCTGCTGGAAATGCTCCTTCTAATGCAAACTAATATGCCATTAGCCTTCTTGGCTACAAGGGAACACTGTTGATTCATATCCAGTTTCTCATCCACTGTAATCCCCAGGTCCTTTTCTGCCAAACTGCCAGTTAGCCAGTCAGTCCCCAGCCTGTAGCAGTACTTGGGATTCTTCCGTCTCAAGTGCAGGACTCTACACTTGTTCTTGTTAAACCTCATTAGATTTCTTTTGGTCCAATCCTCCAATTTGTCTAGGTCACTCTGGACTCTATCCCTGACCTCCAATGTATCTACCTTGCCCACTAGCTTAGAGTGATCCGCAAACTTGCTGAGGGTGCAATCCATCCCCTCCTCCAGGTCACTAATAAAGATGTTGAACAAAACTGGCCCTAGAACTGATCCTTGGGACACTCCACTTGAAACCCACTGCCAACGAGACACTGAGCCATTGATTACTACCTGTTGGGCATGACAATCTAGCCACCTTTCTATCCATCTTACCACGAGTGAAATAATTCTGTTAACATAATGAACAATGACAGTGAAGAAGCAGAAGCCCTTATATTATTGACCAGTGTCTGTCTTCCTTTATATTTTCCCAAATCAGAAACATATTATAATAACTTCTCTTCCTCATGTGTTTGTATAGACACCTGCTTTGTTTAATGGTACCATCAGCCATTGTTATCTTTACTATGATTCTCATTACTCATTTCAGTCTCATCATTTTCTTTCTACAAAGACCCAGCTCTTCGTTCCCACAAGGTCACTAATTGCCATATGCATACTGGCAGTGCTACCCTACTGAAGATCCACATCTTAAATCCTCCTCAAGCATGTGCTGTCCTTTTTTAATATCCTGGGTACATTTTTCATCTTCTCTCACAACATTCTTCTTTAAAACCCTTGTATGTTTTTATTTGGGTTCTTCCAATCCCTTTTTTGTTCATATTTTTACTGTCTGCATCCATTTCCCCTCTCAGTTCTTATATTTATTCCTCTCAAAGAATTAAGGTTGCTAAGTGACAATCATACTTTTCACAAAATCCAAATACTTAAAAGAAAAGGAAAGGAAATGTAAAGGACAGCATAAATCCCACCTACCCACCCACTCAGCATAAATACATGGGGCTCAATCCTCACAAATAACTGAGCTCTGCTTGGCACAACTGATGTGGGTCAAAAAGTAGCTAATAGCAACTTTGTGGTTCCCTAATCTTCCGGGGCTAATTCAGGGCTGGGGAAGATGAGACTCAGGAACCAGATCCAGCCCACCTAACACTTTGATCTAGCCTGTGGACTGCATCTATTTCTATCCTGCTGCATGTGCCACCGAATTTCCAGGTGGTGGCTGAGGCAGCAGGACCCTGTTTAAATAGCACATGGCTCAGCACAGTGCTACCCTGACGGGGGCTAGAGCAGCAAGCCTTTTAAATAGCTGCAGTTATCCTGGGTGACTGCTGGACAATGCAGTAACGGCAGAGCAAGGAGCCACGAGCCTTTTTCTGTGTTTTTAATTCAAAACCTCCAGCCCCAGACAACTCTGGGAACAGGCTAGTCCCAAGCCCCACCTCTTCCGGGGGAGGGGAGCCAGCCCATGACCACATAGCAAAATTCTTTAAATGATCCCTCTGTGAAAATTATTGCCCACTGCATAGTTAGCAGAAAAATACTCACTCTGCAGAGTAAATGACAACATTGTGCAACTGGATGAGAGGTAAAACTAAAACTCAGATGTAGAGCTGTAACCTCAAGCAATGGCACCATTCCAGTTTGGGAAACTGCCTTCTCTTTAACTTGCCTGAATCTCCCCTGTAGCTTTAATTGGTTATGGTATTCATCTTTACATATATCACTATGCTGTTGTGTAGAGTTGTTAAATAGAAGTAATGTTTCACCACCATGGAAGCCATATGTCCATAACTGACTGATATGATCCCTAGGTATAGTTTTGTATATGGCTTGTGAATTGAAGAGCACACTTGCATCCTTCACTGAGGGTGGTGTGGCCTAATAGTAAGGGTCAGTATGGCAGCCCTTCATTCCAGGGCGGCATAACCTAGTAGCCCGAGTTCGTACAGTGGCCCTTCACTCTTAGGAGGCTTGGCCTAGTAGCACGGGTCAGTGAGGCAGCCCCCCACTACAGGGCATCATGGCCTAATAGCCAGAATCATTAAGGCCCTCCAACAAATGGCAGAGGGCCCAGGAAGGGAGGCCCTGGCTCAGGAAAGGAGGCTCTGGCCCAGAGGTAGAGCAGACCACCACTGGCTCAATAGGGTATCCCACCAAAACACATTGAGCTCACCCCGATGGGAGGTACCACTCACTCACTGGGGTGTTTCCTAGCATTGTCAGTGGTTCATCAGTCCAAGAAATTTTGGGATCTTTAAGTTCCTCAGCACAGGCTGCTCCCTGATGTTTCATTGGCTATAGAAGCCTTATCTGAGCTTCTGGGTCTTCAGCCCATTTCAGCTCCTGCTAGGATTGTCTGTGGCAGGTTCTCAGCAAGAGCTTCTACTACACAGCCTTCTTCTCTAGCATCACCGCCCCCCCACCTACACCCCCACCCCCAACTGAGCTGAGCTGCTTCCTTTTACACTGACCCAGCACTTTAAGCATGCTCAGTACAAACGGGGGGCGGGATTTCCTCCACCCCAGTGTAGATTTAGCCCCTTCCAGTGTAGAGTGGGGTAGTCTTACCCCATCACACATACATTTTAGTTTTCTTACATTATTGTATTTATGAGGAAAGGAAATATATATTTCCATGTCCTCCTCTGCTCAATTTACCTTATCTGGAAGAGCCCCAATGAATATTTTGCACTGCAAAAGTAAAATGAAATTAAGATTGTGAAACGTGAAATACTTCACTTCAGAGAAAAGACTCAAGGCCCTATGAAGTGATAAGAACCTTTAATAGCACCCTTCTATTCTGTCATTTGGGATTCCCATTCCTCTTTTTTTGCCAATTCTCTCACAGACACTCTGGCTACATCTAGACTGGCCACAAATTCCGGAAAAGGGATGCAAATCAGGTAAGTCAGCATAGGGAAATCCACAGGGGATTTAAATATCCCCCGCGGATTTAAATAAACATGTCCGCCACTTTTTTTCCGGCTTGGGGAAAAGCCGGAAAAAAAGCGTCTAGACTGGCGCGATCCTCTGGAATAAAGCCCTTTTCCGGAGGATCTCTTATTCCTGCTGGAAAGGAATTTGTGGCCAGTCTAGACATAGCCTCAGCGTATAGACACAATTCTAGCTTCAAAACTGTGCTCAGCACACTTGTCTCCGTATATCATCCAGCCCAGTGCAATATGTCACCTTTGATATGTGTTTTGATATGCATTGAACTAGAGTGTTCCAGTTCCTGAGGCATTCTAGACTGAGATAGTTGTGAGCAGCGGCCCACAGAAAGTACATTACAGAAATAGGTAATATCAAGAGGAGGAGATGACATTGAGAATTCCAGGTGGGCTAGTATGGGTTCAAAACTTGGTTTTTAACTCTTGAAAGGGAAAATGTGTGTAGAGACTCACAGATAACCAGTTTCACTTATTGTAAATCCCAAGACATAGTAACTTGTACAAATGCTGAGATAACGGTTGAAAATGAAAAAAACAGCAAGTAGTCCTGTAGTACCATAGAGACTAACAAATATATATATATTTATTATATATAAATCAAATATTGTGGCAGGGTCACAGACCCTGGTTCTGCCTACTATCCTGCAGTTTAGGGGCCGTGATACAAGTCCCACTTGCCTTTTCTTAGGCTATATCTACACTGACGTGATCTTGTGCAAAAACACTTTAGCGCAAGAGTTCTTGCATTAAAGTAGTTGTACACGAGATGTACCGGTAGTTCGGAATAGGAATCCTAGTTCGAACTACCTAGTTCGAGCCCCGTGTAGCCGCGCTGCACGGGGTTTGAACCAGCGGGGATTTAAAAATGGTGGCTCCCCGCTTATGCAAATGAAGCCCGGAAAATTCAAATCTTGGGCTTCATTTGCAAGTGTGGTATGCCTACATTACCCCGCTAGTTTGAACTAGCGGGGTAGTGTAGACATACCCTCGGGCAAAACCTGCTCATCTGAGGAAGTGGTTTTTGGCCAATATATATATATTTGTTAGTTTGTACATTTTAAAACAGCAAGTAGCCCTGTAGCACCTTAGAAACTAACTCAGATACCCCTCTGAGACTGTTCAAAGTGATAATTCAGACCTGCTCTTTTTATATAGAAGGTGGTGAACATATAGAAAACTAGAGTTAGGATTAAAAGGACTACATTATATATATATATATATATATATATATACAGGGCTCGACAAATAATATATACAGAGCCTGTGGCGAGTAGATTGCAACCTGGAAGAGCCAGGTTCAGGTGATCTGTGCATGCACAGAACGATCTGCGCATGCGCAGATTCCCGGACAGCACGGCTGGCGAGCGGGGCTCACCGTGGTTCAGTGAGCCCTGTATATAGATATATATAGAAAAATATTATATACTAGAAGATTTATGTGGCATGGGTCTTTAACTCAATTAAATCATTTAAATCCTTGCTCGGGGATAGGTGTGAGGGGTTCAGTATGCAGGCTGCCCCAGGGAGAGACTACCCCTTCCCTCTCTCACTACAGCAGCTCAGGGCTAGGTGAGAAGCACCTCTCCATGGCTGCTGAAGCTCCAATGAGCACAGCTGGCAGATGGGTGCATGCTCCCCAGCTGGGGCAGGTCCAGGTTCATCTGTCCCCTGCACTACCCAGGCACAGTGAGGAATGCAGCAAACTGTGCACTTTTCCTTCACTCTCAGATGAAGGGAAACAGTCTACAGTGTTCCTGTATGGGTTGGGGAGGAGGGTTGTGCTGGGGGGGATGGGATGCTCAGAGCTAGGACAGTCCTTGACAAGCAGGGGAACCCACAGCCAGACCCTTTCACCTGCCTAGTGATTCTGTCTCTTTTCTGTATGTTTTTAAAACAACCAAACCTTTACCTTCCTTTAAGTTATAAGAGAAAGCTGTATGCTGAATCTGGTCGTCCTAGCTCTTACCATTTAGGAGAAGTTCTTGAACAAATGGATGGATGGATGTTAGTCACAGACAAACAAAATCTCTCAGATATATAGTAGATTATTAGGTATAGTTCCTCTCTAGTCACATGGGGTAAAAGCTTGGGCACATTTAAATCAATAGCAAAACTCCAATTGACTTGTGAAGTGAGGGTTTTATCCCTAAATTGTTAGATTTGATGGTATTTTGAGTTTCCTCTCATTCCATGCTTATTTTTCTCCCTCTCCACTTCTTAAGATTCTGACTTATCTAGGGTGGGATTTTTAGAAGTTCCTCAGTCACTTAGGAGCACAAAGTTCCATAGAATTCAAAGGAATCTGTACTCCTAAATCATTCAAGCACATTTGAAAGATCCCAGCTCCAGTTGCTGAACTTTCCCTTTGCTTCTGAGGTACTGTTATTTGCTTTGGTGCGCTTTCTGAATGCAAGTTTGTGTGATATGGCATTGAATTTTTGTTACCTAGAATATGAAGAGAAAAATAGATTTCTTTATCTAAAGATATATATATATATATATATATATATATATATATATATATAAAAGACAGGGCAAGAAGAGACCTCTTAAAAGATCTAGTCCAAGCCCCTGCATCAAACTGGGAGGATACTATGTAATTAACTACTATACAGTACACAGCTGTTTAGCAGAGATACACTTTGACACTATTGGTTACAGTACATCAAAAGAGTGGATTTTTTTCCTTTTACATTCACATTGATCCTTTTACATTATGGCTATGTCTACACTTCAGAGTTTTTGCGCAAAAACTCTTGGAGCGTCCACACTTCAAGTGCGTTTTTGTGCAAGAAAATTTAGAGTGAATCGACAAAAGAGAGGGGTTTTTACGGTATAGATATTCCTCTCTCTACGAGGAATAACTCCTTTTTGTACAAGGGCTCTTGTGCAAAAAGATGTGTGTGGATGGGAAATGGTTTTTTTGCGCAAAAACAGCATATCGAAAGAAGCATAGGTGCCCTGGTGGCCATTCTGTTAATGGCAATCAGAGCTTTCTTGCGAGAGAGCATCCATACAGTCTGGACACTCTCTTGCGCAAAAGCACATTGCTTTTCTGATGCGCTTTTACAGTGTGGACGTGCTCTTGCACAAGAAGTTTTTGCAGAAGATCTCTTCCACAAAAAGCGTTTTGCGCAAGAAACCCGCAGTATAGATGTAGCCTATGTAACTGGCTCAGAGGTGAGTAGCACAGATCTTAAAATCTTTATCACGTCATATCACAGCAATTATTTATAATGAGGGCAGGGAACGAACAGCAGTTGACTTTAAATGATTGGAAGATTTTGGATTTTAATTTCTATGTTTCTGTAACTCGAGTTGGAAAGAGGAGAAAAGGAGGTGAAAATGATTTGTGATCATAACTTAAAATGGATACCAAAGTGAGATTCTGCAGATAGCAAGGCTAAGCAAAAGCATATTTGTGTAAATATTTTCTGTCTTAGAAAATGGAACAAAGTAGAACTGGCAGCAAGAAATGGACACATATGGTGACCACATTTTTAAACTACTAAATACCAAATGGACCAAATTCATCCCTGTTTCTCCATTGCCATCAGCTAATTGGTACTTGCCTACATCAGGGGTATATTTAGTCCTGTGATGGGGCAGCCACCCTATAGTAGCTTTGAACAGGTTAATATAGACAAGAAAGGCCAATTAGCCTCAGGCTACCTGGAGAGGAGCTAGGATGAAACGAGGTTTAATTGGGAGTGCAACTCACCTGGTCAAAAACAGGTGGGACTGGATAGTGAGAAAGGAGAAGAAGAAGAGGAGGAGGAGCTTGAAATAGCTGGTGTAGGAACCAATCTAGGAAGGAGTAATAAAGGGTGGGAGAACAAAGACCTAAGATGCTGGGTCCTTGGGTTGGAACCCTGTATAGAGGTTGGGCTTGAGTTTCCCTACAAGCTACTGTGGGAGTGACATATTAGGGGAAACCTATTTTGCGACTGCTGGAGACAGTTAGAAAGAAGACTTTAATAATTCCCCAGAAGGGAGGAGGAGGTGGGAATTTCCAAGTGATGTGATTGGAGAGCTAAGCTATGAACAGAAAAGCACTGTAGGTTAGGAAGCATGAGAGAGGCCATGGAGCAAGTGAGCAATACAACAGATTAACCAACCACAGGATGGGATCTCAGACCATGTGGTAAATTAATCCCTAGATGAGCCACTAGGAGGTGCTAGTGCATTAAGAAAGCACCCCCTTGTGACTAGCCCTATGTGCTGGAGCTCAGAATGAAATTCAGCAAGTAGGAGGAGAGCAAAGAGGTTTTAATGATCAGTTTAAATAGAACTTTCTTTCGTTCATTCCTTTGACTACGATATTGCTTTATGTTTAATTAACAGCTTCAGGCTTTGAAATTGAATTTCCTTACCCCCTGCTTGCCTGGTGGGATATTCCAAGCCCTTAGAGCAGTAATTACAAGTGACTTTCTTTGTATGTTCAAAATATTGTCATTCACATGAAATTTTACATTCTGTCCATGCTGTGATCAAGAGAGTCACTTCATAAACGAGTTCACTTGCAGTATTATCATCCATGGCATTTGCACAGGGTGATGTGTCAGGAGATAAGCTAGAGTGCCAGGTACCTCCAATAAGCTCCAATGGCTTTTCCCTTGAGGTCCCTTTGTGCCCTGCTGACATGTCTCAATCTCTTTCTCCCTGAGGTCATGAAATCAATTTGTTGCCAAGATCCTTGTCAGCTTTGTTCTACTGCTTAAATTTAGATGTACAGTGACATCATTTCTGATGGGATGGCATGAGTAGAAGGGGTCTGATTCTGACGTCTGGGCAAATGGCACACGGCACAATGAAGGGCAGTGCAAAGTTCACCTTTGTTCTCCCCTGATAATGGGGTTGCTGTACACGTGCTTAGTCTCCCAGTGTAAGTTTAAGCAACCTCCCTGGAATGTGTACAGCCTCATCTCTATGCAGAGGATCCCCTCTGAGGGGGTTGATGTTCCTAAGGGCAGGCTGTGGAAGTCCTGATGGACTGGTGCTGTTGGGTCGCCTTGCAAAAGACCTGGTGATGCAGGAGGAAAGATCAGTTACAAGTCTCCATAAAAGAAACTACAGAAAAATGTATTTGCTGAAGGTTTTATTCTGGGGAGCATGATTAGGATAACAGTTACCACAATTAACACTTTATTATGGAACAATGTGCTGTGAGAGCTAACACAATGGCTGTTGTTCTACCACCACAGAGCCAGATGTGCCGCTGCTGTCAACTAACAGTGCCATTAAAACTGAAGACCTTTGCACCTCTTAAAATTGTGAACTTCTTTTCATACTTAGGTCATTGAATTTCCATGGAAACTGCTATAACCACTCCCATTCAGTGCAGCACTCTGTCCCTCTCTCACAGGGAATGGGCCAAGAATAGGGGCTGATGAACTTGCTACCACCTTGGTAGAAAGAGCTGGATCCTTTAGCTCAAGCAATAGAGGCTCATGGTTTTTCAATCAGAAATCTCAGATTGGGTACGTCTAGACTACAGGCTTCTGTCGACAGAAGTTTTGTCGACAGATACTGTCGACAAAACTTCTGTCAACAAAGAGCATCTAGACTACATTGAGTTCTGTCGACAAAGCAAGCTGCTTTGTCGACATGGTAGTGTAGACGCAAAGGACAGTTTACATGCAATAACACCTTCTGTCGACAGAAACTCTGTCGACAGAAGGCGTTATGCCTCGTAAAATGAGGTTTACCAGCGTCGACAAAACTGCTGAGTTCTGTCGACGTTATGTCGACAGAACTCAGCGGTAGTGTGGACGCAGGTATAGTTTTGTCGACAAAAGTCCACTTTTGTTGAGAAAACCCTGTAGTCTAGACACACCCATTCAGTCTACTGAGGATGATGAATCCAGGATGCACTGCTAGAATGAGTAGGCTATACACTCCTGGCTGGGGGAAGCAGTACAACTGTAGGGTAAACTGAGGCAGCCCTAAATGTGCTAGTAGGCCTCTAAACAGAATAACTCCATTCTAGGATTAAGGCCTAGGAACACCACAGTCAGGATAAGAACTGCAGACAGTAAAAGACCCTGGGCACCATAGCAACCACGTTCTAAAACACTCGAAAAGGGTCTCAGTTGGTAATGTAACACATTTTGCTTAAGATAACATTCATAAAATTTGCTTAAACTGTCTTGCTTCACTCCTAGATAATAAGCCTGAGAACCAAGTGCTGCACCAACTCAAGGCCATACCCGCCTGCTATAGCAACATCATCATCTATGCAGACTAAAATGTTATTACTGTTTTGCTGACATGTTTTGGCATTTGAACAATAACCACCTGTATATTAATTAACGAGCTGTTACTTTGCAATGGGCGGAGATATTATGTAATCTTTAGTAGTTCTATTGGCTTATGTGCTCATTTCGTCTTGCTGCTAGACCTATCAAATCATTTTTCCTCCGTCCACCTGCTGACTATATAATCTATTGTATTGTGTTAATTAACCAGTGTTCACCAGGGTAACCCCTGCGTGTCACTCCATCAGCTGATGTATAATAAATCCTCCGCTTGTTTTCACCTGCATCCAGAGTGTCCTGGCTTATTTCCAACAGTTTGGGGGCTCGTCCGGGATACAGGCTTGTGAGCTGATCGGGAGCTGGAGACTGAAACCCAAGAGAGGTGAGTATATTTAATTTACCACCTCATTAGGTCTAGGGGTTGACGTCTCTGGTTTCCTTCAGACACATCCTGGTTCCGTTCCCATTGAGGCATGAGATACCTGGATGAAGGTGAACCAAGTATATGAGGCAGGCCTGAAAGAGGGAGGGAGGAACATCTAACCCCCCCACTGGGGACGAGCACAAGAGGGTTGTGTACTGTTAGAACTAAGGGCTCGTTACGGAGAGACTGGATAAATCACCAGGGAGTGATTGAGCCGTACGTTAAGCTCGGGATTGGCCGAGTACGCAAGGCGGCAGGCAGCACGAACTGGTGACCCACTCTCTCATTGCACGTAACATTGTAAGACCTGGCGGACGCCCCCCAACAGGCACTTAACGTACACACTCTCGCATAGTGCAAATCCCCGCCAGTAATTGTGAAAGTACCAAGAGACACTACAAGAAGAAAAGACCGTACGGCATAAGCCCACACATGGAAGTTCGGGGAAAAAGGCTGATCCCTAAGAGTACGTCTGAAAGACGAAGCTAAAGAGGGACAGTTAAGTCGTGTGTGGACTCCCCGAGGAGGTACCAAAAAGAAGAAGCAGGGAGGAAAGCCGCGCGCAGCCTCCATAAGTCAGCCAGGTCGAGAGCAAAGTGCCCGAGCCTGAGCTGGAAGTAAGTCAGCCGGGTCGAGAGCAAGGTGCCCGAGCCCGAGCTGGAAGCTAGCCGGGTCGAGAGCAAGGTGCCCGAGCCCGAGCTAGAAGTTAAGCCCAGCCGGATTGGGAGCCAAAGCACCCAAGTCTAGGACTGGAAGAGAAAGAACCCAGCGCCTGTCCGGAGGGACTGGGAAAGGACGGACGGTGAGCTGTAGCTGTTACAGCTGGAAAGTGTGATCTGCTGAACCTCTGCGTTCTCCGGACCACGTGTTGTGTGTTTGTATGTCATACCCTGTCATTATTTGTTCAATCCCAAGGAGTGCTCCTTTTCCTGCTAGAGATAATCCTATTTCTCCTACTGATAGTATGTTAAAAACCACATTTATAATCACTCATCTGAATGAATGCAAATTGATGTATGAGGAGTGAATGCCGCTGACAAGGTCTTAAATGCAAGGGGAGGTCAGCCGAACCTTGAGGCCGAGCGGATATGTGAGGGAGTGACGACTCCCCTTATTTCATAAGCTGCTAATAAAGTCTGACACTCTAGACGCAGCAGACCCCTTCTTTGGAGTGTGTAGATTTAGTTTCTTATAAGCCACTGAACAAACAAGGAGTGGACAAAATACTCCCCTGAATAACTAAAATGAATGGGGATTAGTCTAAGCATACTGCAGAAAAGCACCCACTATATGTATGTGCATCATGGTCCAAGGACCTGTAAGCATTTAACAGATTAACAGAAAAGAAATTAAAGCCCTGAAGGATAAAATTGAAGCTCAGAAAAGCAAAAAGAAATCCTCCCTATGGTAAGAAATGTAACTTACAAGCAGCAGTGCCTCTGTGCCAAAAGAATGCACGAGGAGTGAGAGGAAAGGATTTCTCAGCTGGCGCACCCATATCAACTGTGCTGCCTCTCCCAAGCTTAGAGGGGGAATTTGACACATTACCCCTTTACTCCTCTCTATGCCCAGACCCATATGAGCTATACATCGTTATAGCTAGAGAGCAGGCATGAAAGATAACTAAAAAAGATCAGCTCTTCCCAATGAAAAAAACGGGCTTTAGTAACAACTTTGCCCGATTCAAAGCAAATAAACTTAACAGCTGATGGGAAGTATTCCTCCAAATTCTCAAGGAAAGAATGCCTGCCGACCATCAAGCCATATTAACCCTAGGCATTTTAGTTCGAAACATTTACACAGAACACAATACAAGAGTAGGAAAGTCTGCCAACCAACTTCAGGAGATTCTCAAGGCCTTGTTAGCAAATAGATAACTACAGCCTCTCCGGCTGGAATCGCAGGCAATTCAAGGATGTTTCACAACGCACGAGCAGAGGCCGTCCAGAGGAAAAAAAAAAAAAAAAAAAACAGTTAAAACCCTTCCCTCACACGCTGTTATAATTAGCTTGAGGGCGTGGGAGGAAGTAACCTAAAAGCCACCTTAAAGGCAACTGGTAGAAATTAAATTTAAAGATGTAATCACCAGAAGCTAAATCTGCCCTAACAAGGGGACACATTCTGCAACATAAATCTCCTTACAGAGCATGAGCAAGTGATCCACCCCAGAATCAGCAGCATAGATCAACTGCTGCAGCATGGATATTATAAAAACCCTATACTAAGAAGTTTAAAATTAATAATAGCTAACTGCAATAATACACAATTAGATTTACATATTGAAAAGAATAAGGAGGTGTGGGGCTAATTGGAAAGCCCGCTCTCCTTACCAAATTAATATTGGATAAACTTGTGTCATTAGGAAAGGTCATTTAGCAGGAATCAAGATAGACCATAAGAAAGAAGAGAAAAAAAAAAAAAAAAAAAAAGCATGTGAAAGGAAAAGGCAAAGAGTTTAGAGTCCTATGGGCATAGTAGAAAGTAAATAAGAAATTTGATTGATACTTAACTGGTTAACTGTATAGAAGAATGAAATCTATACATTCAATCCTTAAGGTTAAATTTACTCTTTAAGAAAACAAACCATTGTTTTAAGAATCCAAGCCCTGAAACTTCACTGTCTCTGTTCAAGGCTGAGTTGATAGCACTTTTAGCTTGCTTTCAAATCCAAAGTTGTGTCTGCAAACTGCCTGTCTGTTCTAGAAAGGGGGGAGCACTGTCCCTCATAAGTAAGCCTGTAACATTGTATATGATTCTTTTCAGGAAAAGAAAACCTTTTGCTTGCTAAAATAGTAACTAGCAAGTGCCTTGTTCTATGAAAAAGTTTCTGTGGCAGCAAATTATTTGAAGCTTCACGCATTAAAGGAAAAAGGAGCCTGAACTGCAGTACAAGAGGGAAACTGAAGCATGTCATCTTCAACTTAATAATTGAACAATGAAGTAATTTACTCAAACCCTCTGAAGCTAGTGTGCAAAACAAAGCATACCATTAGGTAACAACAAGATAATAAAAATTAGGAAAGAACATCTGTAAAGAAAAAGTATTCTAAATATAATGCACTACCCCAATGTGGGTAGAAATGTTTTCTTGTCTTTCAGATCATCAGAAAGCGCTGGTGCCAGCTGAAGAAAAACAAACAACAAAAAACCATAGTTCTGTGTCATGACATAATAAGTTTGTGTTCTGTCCAAGTTTGTCTTATGTGTCTTAATTGTAATACATATTGCAAATGTTGTTGTGTATAGGAAATTGTTTTAATGAAAGGATAATTTAATGAAAGGATAATTTAAGTAGAAGCATGGATTTAAACCAACAAAATTAATAATTGGGCCCAATCAATTGGCAACTCTAAACTTAATCAATTGTCAACTTTAAAATTCAGTAAAAGGATAATAGTTTAGTAATTATTTAGGCTAGAAGAATGTTAACAATGTCTCCACAGGTGAACAAAAAAAGAACTGGAAGGAAGCAAGGAGCGCATCACATGAACAGGAGGATGGGAGACGGGTACCAGCCCTCTCCCCCACCAGACTGGTTTTGCTTTAATGGCTACATAAATAAAATATTTAGCTTCTGCAAATTTGCACACCAACCATAAAAGTGGTTTAGCCAGAGATAATAAGAAATCTATAAGTAACAACACAGGCAAGTGAGACATCAGCATATTTAAGTAAAGATGCCCACAACAATGAGGAAACTAGTAACCTCACCATTGCAATAACAGCTACTTGCCCTGCTACTCACTGCTGCCTGATGCCTTAAAAGGCCTCAAGAATTATGGAATTGCATGAGTTCCTATTAACAATTAAACATCTGTGAACCATGCTTAGTCCTATAAGAGAAACAGTGACTCTAGTCAATGTAACGTCCTTCAAGTCACATACATAGAACAAATACACACTAATAGCAATGGGGAATACACGACCTTAGGCCTCCCCTCATTCACACATAATTATTTGTTTATTGTAACAACATGAACACTACGAGGACAAAGAATACACAGTCCTCTGAGTTAAAGTTTGTATGGAATATTGTGGAAAAGAAACTAAACACTAACATCAGGCCACTGACGTTAAACCTACTAACTCCCACTGGGGCTTACCACTTAAAGCCCAAACAAAGGTAACCCCTAAGGCATGGCTGTCACTTGTTAAACAAAGGCCATTGCTAAATTGCCCTCATTTAAGTTTTATTAACCAAGTCCTTGAGGACAAAATAGAGCCTCCCAATTGTGCATCATTCCCTGAACAGACCCGGCCCAGAACTAAGACAACTGTCACTGGTCCTTACCTTGGTGATGTTCCACACTGGTATAGACCAGCTGTGTGCTAGACTGGCTAATGGAATTGGCAAGTGCCTAATTAGGCAACGACGGGGCTTAGCAGATACCATCGCAGATTGGTTTGGGCCTGGAAACTCTGTCAGTAGCACTTATGTCCAGGCTAGTAGATGCAGTAATATCCAGTGCTTGTAAAGGCCTAAGCACCAGCCAAGCTAATCAAGTGAACCTAAATAGTTTGAAGGATCTGTCCAGCTCTGTGCCCACTTCACTAAACCTAATCAGATATTTAGACCAGAGACTAATTTGATTGTTAATTAATCGAACTAAATTAAAGAAATTAAAAGGCCAGTATTGAAGAACAGAGAAAGCTTTAGCCACTACCACCCAGCCCTTATAGAAGTGGTGAGTCCCCATCTTCCCTGTGCCTATCCATGAGAGTAAAAAAGTAAAAAATTCTTGAGGACCCAAAGGCCCACCTAGACAGGCCATAGTATAACTGTTTGTTTTAGCCTCCTCACTCACAATGCTCAGAATGGTAACCTCCCTGCCTGTACCAAAGCAAGAGCATATAAATAGAGTAGAGAGCATTGCTTATTGTGAAGGTGTAGAAACCTCCCTGTATCCAGGGATTATTGCACCCACTTTGATAAAAATTTTATGTACTTGCCCATTTAACATCATGACGAATCTGCCTAGGTTTAATGTGATTCTCACAGAAAAACAAACATCGAGCTGGTCCAAATAAACGGTACCTACTGGTGTTTGACTACCCAGACAGATCACTCCATCTTGCCCCTCTACATATCTGTCTGTGTGCATAACAGTCCCCTACCGGGCAATCCTGACCGTTGATGAAATGCGGCTCTATCGCACTTCAGGAGTGATGGGTAACTTAACATGAGATCTTGAGTGGCACAGCGGAAGTAAGTACCAAGAGGAGGGTTTACTGGCCCTGCAGGCAAAGATCAAGGAGTTGGTGGCCAATGCTCAAAAGATATATCGAGGCCGGCCGTCTGAGGTACACACAGATAGGGAAACACCGTGGACCATGCCAAACACCTACCTCTGAGGCACTCAACCAGGCAGTAGAGGTCAAACCTAAATCATGGGCAGCGCCTTCACCAGTGAAGAAATACCCTGGGGGTGGATTTAGGTAGTGTTTTGCCAAATTATGTGGGGAGTTTCAATCATAACATTCATACTGATACTGATATTGTGCCGTCGCTTCCAGCGTAAAATAAACACCCTGAAATTACTGTATTTGACCTGGCGGGTCAGGGAACCCTAAGGTCAAAAGGAGGGAACTGTAGGGTAAACTGAGGCAGCCCTAAATGTGCTAGTAGGCCTCTAAACAGAATAACTCCATTCTAGGATTAAGGCCTAGGAACACCACAGTCAGGATAAGAACTGCAGACAGTAAAAGACCCTGGGCACCATAGCAACCACGTTCTAAAACACTCGAAAAGGGTCTCAGTTGGTAATGTAACACATTTTGCTTAAGATAACATTCATAAAATTTGCTTAAACTGTCTTGCTTCACTCCTAGATAATAAGCCTGAGAACCAAGTGCTGCACCAACTCAAGGCCATACCCGCCTGCTATAGCAACATCATCATCTATGCAGACTAAAATGTTATTACTGTTTTGCTGACATGTTTTGGCATTTGAACAATAACCACCTGTATATTAATTAACGAGCTGTTACTTTGCAATGGGCGGAGATATTATGTAATCTTTAGTAGTTCTATTGGCTTATGTGCTCATTTCGTCTTGCTGCTAGACCTATCAAATCATTTTTCCTCCGTCCACCTGCTGACTATATAATCTATTGTATTGTGTTAATTAACCAGTGTTCACCAGGGTAACCCCTGCGTGTCACTCCATCAGCTGATGTATAATAAATCCTCCGCTTGTTTTCACCTGCATCCAGAGTGTCCTGGCTTATTTCCAACAACATCCAGCTCAAGTCTCTGCATAGGCCGCTATTTGTAACATCACATGGTTTGCACTGGGGGCTGAATGTGAGACCTCTGGTTCCAAAAGCACTAGTTTCTACTCCCTGAGCTACAATACTGTTCCCCAAAGTCATAGCAGACCCCCTGCCACCACAAGAGAGGGATAGACCACTGCTCTGAGCAGGTGTAGCTGACACTCAAACCTATTATATATACACTCAGACAGAAGCAAGTGAATAGGGCTTTTCTTTTCTCATGTTGCTCTAAAACAGATAACATTGAACCCAATTACATTTCCGAGCATCATTGATGCAAAACCCTCCCTAGGCTTTAGCACCTAAGCCCCAGCTTGTGCCACAACATTTAACATGACCCCTACAAGCCCGAAGTCTGTGGACCCAGACTTGGGGGCAGTCTGGTTTAGAGACAGGAAGAAACTTGCCCTGAAAGTGGAATGAATTTCTGTACAATAGATTCTCTGTTTCCAAGCACCAATGGAAGTTATACAAAAATATTGGGAAAGCCTTGTTACTGGATTTTCTTTTGTCACTCTCAAGAGTGATCTTTTGCAAGTACAAGTGTTTTGCAGGGGCCTGACATGAGGTACCACAAATTTTGTGGTCTCTTTCTTTGAAAATGAGACATTTTCAGGGTTTATGACCTCTTATGAGATCTCTGCCTCATCTGAGCAAATCTATCTGAAAATGGTTGGAAATGACAATTACACTTCACAGGACATTCCAAAGCTTTTTAAAATGTCGTGTACAACTTTAGCTTTCGATAAAGTGAAAACCAAACTTTTTTTTATTTCAAAAGCTAAAAACATGTTAGGTTTTCATCACCTTTTATTCTCCCCCCATTTTACAGAGGTAAAAGGGGGAAAGGGAGGGAAAATGATATTGAAAGAAACAGAAAACCGAACCACCATATCTTGTGTTTTCAAAAAATAACAAAATAACACACATTACAGTGGAAAATGTGTAATTAGAAACAAATGTAAAAAAAAAGGATTGATGGAAACATTTCAGGCTATTCAAACTAATGTGTTATTTAACTAGGCATGTTAGAGTTTAATGGGTTAACTAATAAGCATCAGCTTATTGGCTTCCATTCTGGTTAAACTCTTCTGCCCTGCAGGCATGTACTGGCTCACGGTGCACTTTGGCTCCCAGGGAGTTGGCTGCCACCGCGCAATGTGGGCGCTGCAGAATCAGTATAGTATAAGCCAGCTCCCAGCACACACTGACTCCGGCTGTTGGCCCTGCTCCTGGGGAGCCGGCTGCCGCCCAGTGCCATGAGCTCTTTCAGTCCCACTCTCAGGATGCTGGCCCTGTGCTGAACAGGGAGCCAGCTACCACATGTGGTGGGCTCTGCATTACAAGCCAGACGGCTGTCAGCATGCACCATCTACCAGCTGCCCGTCCCACTGTGCGCTCCTTGGGAGCAGGGACGGCAGCTGGAACTGGTGCGTTGTGGGGACTGGATTACGTGCAACACCTCCCAGCTACCATTCCCACTCCCAGGTAGCCGTGGGATCTGTAGCATAAGCTTTATACTTCAGAGCCTGTAGCATAGGGTGGCAGGCAGTCCCCAGGAGCCAGGGGGACACCTCCTACCTTCCTTCCCTCCCTAGTCTCACCTGGCCAAAGGCAATTAACCATGTAACTGCTAGGATTTTTAATAGTTACATGGTTACTTTTTAAAAACTTTTTTATATCCCTATTTTTTTAACATCTATTTTACATGTTCATTTAAGCCATTATTTTAACTGAGACAAAACAAAGAACACTTAACTTATGAACTGTTGTACTTTTAATTTATGTAGAGCATTGACTAATTAGAGTGGGTGGGATTTAATAAGTAACAGAAAAACTTATTACTTTGAGGTAGCCCTCCCCCACCCTTGAGTCTGTTGTTCTCAGTTCAAATGCAGAGAATAGCCAGTTCTGGAAAATAGCCAGTTTTAGTAAGGTATTTGACCAACCCTATTACTCTAGTTCCAGATTTAACTAATTGGAGGTCTGCAGTTTTAATTATTCAGTAGCCTTAAAATTTAGAATGGGAATCTGTGCTGCTTTCAGCAGTATGAAAACAAGTTAGTTTCTTTGAATTGGTCTAAAATCAATAATCTCATGGAAAATACTGTGTGGATGGAAAAAACAGGTGAGGCAGGAATTGCAAAAGATCATTAGTACAAATGTAAATGTGAATCTTGTTTTCAGGTTGCTTTGACTGATTTGCTACCTTAAGTATAGGCTGTCACTCATTTACAAAAATCCTCACCTTCTAATCAATTTCTCTGTGACAGAACATTTCTGTCTTCATTTTATTAGCTCAAATTGAAATATACATCCCCCTGGAATTCTCTTTCACTCCAATGTTCCTGGCATTGAATATATTTCTCATCTGTACTCACATGGAGTTTTTCTGACTATAGAAGCCTGCTAACAGAGGAATAGTTTTGTGTATAAAGTGCTGATTTGGGACTTTGGAGATCTAAGCTCAGTTTGTGTCTCTGCCAGAGATTTCCAGTGTAAACCATACATAGGCTACTTAATACTGTCTCAGTCGTCCATTTGTAAACTGCAAATAATTCTATTTTCTTTGTCTAGTCTACTCAGGGTAGGGAATTTGTTTTACTATGTGTGTTTACAATGCCTAGCACAATGGGGTCCTAATCTCAGCAGTGGCCTCTAGGCATTACCATAGTATAGGTAAATGTTAATAATAGAAAAGTAGTGTGGCTAATTTTCAGCTAACATAGAGCACCACTGATTTGTATAGGATGTCAAGCAGACTCCAGCACACAGTCTACTTTGTTTGCACAGTTTTTAGTTCCTGCTCTCGAATGGGCTCAGTCTTGCCATCATCCATGCACAAATTCTCAGTGTGGATGAAAGGACTGAGTGAGGGATAACACGTCTGAAAAAATCAGAAGCCCCTTGCTTACCAAATGCCTAAAAAGAGATTTTATGCTCCATTGGTTCTATTCATCTAGGCTGTGTCTAGACTGGCCAGTTTTTCCGGAAAATCAGCTGCTTTTCCGGAAAAACTGGCCAGCTGTCTACACTGGCCGCTTGAATTTCCGCAAAAGCACTGACTTCCTAATGTAAGAAATCAGTGCTTTTTGCGGAAATACTATGATGCTCCCATTCGGGCAAAAGTTCCTTTTGTGCAAAAGTTTTGCGCAAAAGGGCCAGTGTAGACAGCTCAGATTTGTTTTCCGCAAAAAAGCCCCGATCGCAAAAATGGTGATCGGGGCTTTTTTGCAGAAAAGCGCATCTAGATTGGCCATGGACGCTTTTCCGCAAAAAGTGCTTTTGCAGAAAAGCATCCGTGCCCATCTAGATGCTCTTTTCCGCAAATGCTTTTAACAGAAAACTTTTCCGTTAAAAGCATTTCCAGAAAATCAAGCCAGTCTAGACGTAGCCCTAAGGTTTGATCTAAAACTTATTGGAGTTTGTGGATGTCTTTGCTGCTCATTTCACTGGGCTTTGGGTCAAGGCCTTGATCAGCACCTAACTATTTCTGACACAGCAGTGTCTTGCCGTGAACCAACAATGATTTTCCCTTTCTCTATTTCTTGAATTGCGGTAAAGATGAAAGTAAGTTTCAATGACACATTTACAAATGAAGCATTTAATTCCTACTATACTATGCACAGGTTTACACTGAAAAATAAACTGTAACAGAAAACTCAACAAACTTAACCTAACAGCCTGTTTCTCTTCAGAATATATTTCTAGGATGCACCCACGAAATTCTTTTACATGAAGATTTCCTATTGTACATTTTGACAACTAATCCATCAGGAAAGATTTCCATCATTAAGAAAAGAGCTTTCAAAGTTAACTTGAATGAAGATCAAGAAATCAATGGATAATAAATCTAAATTGTATAATGTGTTAAATATGAATCAATAACTTAACTTCTTTCCCCTCCTTTCTCAGAAATCGAAAGGGGGTGATAATATTGCTTTTGTAGGAACTGGTAACATTTTTATTCCAGATGGCTGAGGAGGTCCCCATGGAGCTATGCCAGTTAGATGAGCTGATGATCAATATTGTTATTGTGTATTTTCATTGTGACCCAGCCTGTTCTTTGTAATATACAGGACAAGTCCCATTTGAGGAAGAGATTCATTGTTTTAGACTTAATTTAAAAGCTTTGCACTTTGAGGTGCTGTAGTAAAAGCTTTCTGCTAATTAACTAGCTCCAATGGGACTTACCTTTCCAATCTAGCTGCAGCTTTGTGTGTGTGTGTGAGGAAGCTGTTTCATTGATCAAGAGTAGTTTAAAAAATTCTTTTTGAGGTACATTTTTATTCCTTCTCCTACAACTAAACACATCATTCTGTACATTAATAAAGTATGATAGAGAAGATTATATGAAGGAAACTTTAAAAGTAAGAACTACACCAGTGCTCTATTCCAGTGTTTCTCAACCACTGGTACAAGTACCCTCAGAGGTACTCGAGAAGTTTGGGGGTATGTCAACACAACTGAAATTTGGAGAAAACTGAATTTTTGTTTTAAGCTTTATTATTTTTGTACTTTTTACACCCAAAAATTTCATTGCCTGCCCGACTACGGTTAAGTTGTTTAAACAAATGTGTTGCAATGGTAGAAAAAAATTGTGTTTCTGAAAACTGTAGGTACTGGGGATACTTTATATATATATATATATATTTAAAAGGGAGTACTTTATAAAAAAAAAGGGTTGAGAAACACTGCTCTCTTCCTCCTAATAACTAACAAGTTACTGAATAAATTATCAAACTTGAGGTGTGCTCCAGCATCTCACAACAGGGCAACCTGTCATTGACAAATTTCTCATTGCAGAAAACTGAACTGTCTTGTCCTTCCTCTACACCACCTCTTCTCTGATGTCCTGGCCCCTCTCACTTCATCCCCCCTCCCTCTATTGCTCGCCGTCCCCCACCCTCGCTCACTCACTCATTTACACCGGGCTGGCTCAGGGGATGAGGTGTAGGAGAGGGGGAAGTCTCCAGTTGGAGGTGCAGACTCTAGGGTAAGGCTGGGGATGAAGGGTTTGATGCAGGAAGGTTCTCCGGGCTGGGGCAAGGGGTCTGGGATGTGGGAAGGTGTAAGGGTTCTGGATGATGGTTCAGGGTGAAGCCAGAAATGAAGGAGAGGTGTAGGAGGGGTTTCCAAGCTGGGGCAGAGGCTTGGAGAGTGTGAGGGGAATGGTTTTCAGCTGGAGTTGGGCTGGGGATGAGGGGCTTGGGGTACAGGAGGAGGCTCTGGGGTGGGACTGAGAGGTTCAGAGTGTTGTAGTGGGTGCAGAATGTGGGCTCTGAGACAATGTTCCCTCTAATTTTTTTCCATCCATGTGTGGAATACATTTTGTTATGTACACCAAAGTATGTGCAGATGTGCGCCACCGGTAGAAACATATCCTGATGGCCATGGATGCTGTGGGAACTCTACTAATTAGCTGGGCGGCATTTGAATCTCTCCTGGGTGGCTGCCCAAGCACTCCGTTTACAAGGAACACTGCTCTGGGAGGGAATTTGGGTGCAGGAGAGTGCTCAGGGCCGGTCCACGGCCAATGGGAGCTGGCGCTCAGGGCAGAGCAAGCGTGCAGAGTCCCCCTACAAGCAGAAGCCAGTCATGGCAGCTGCTTCCCAGGAGTCACTCAGTGCCAGACCAGGTAGAGAACCTACCTTAGCCCCACTGTGCCACCGTCCGGACTTTTAGAAGCCTGGTTAGAAGTGCCTAGCAACTCTATGGTGACCAGACAGCAAGTGTGAAAATTGAAGCCAGAAGACATGGGGGAGGAATAATATTTGCCTATATAAGGCAAAGCCCCTAATGTTAGGGTGGTCCCAATAATGTCAGGACTTCTGATCATCCTATCTGGGAATAGTATAATACATTGGAAAAACTGGACACTTTAAAACAGTTAATCTTAGGGATTAGAAAGCACACTGTGATGATGTAGTCACACCACACAAGGAAAACGTTGCACACAGTTGGTAATAGAAAGAACCAGGGCATTTTACTCATATTCTTTTATGCTTTGTTTATCTTAGTATTGTGCAATAAAGGTTTGTTGTAAGGAAAATTTTCCTTCTCCTGGAAGAGTGACAGGTAGCTTCTTTGATTAATTATGTGGTTTCTGCAAATGCATTGTGCCAGCATTCTAGACTAATAGTTGGTATTACGGTATTATTATCCCCAGCTGGTTGGTGTAGAACTCTTCCCAACAGGAATAGTACAGGAGGTTATAGAAAACTATTTAATGACAAAGAAATAGCATAAAAAGTACTATGTTTAGGAATATTTTAATTATCTTTCCGTAATTTTATTGAAATGTGGTGTCACTTAAATTTGTCATAGCCCCTGAGAATTCATTCTGGAGGTGAAAAAATTGGAGATAACATATAGGGTATGTCTAGACTGCACACGTATTTCGGAATAAGCTATTCTTGAAGAAATACTCCAAAATAGCTTATTTTGAAATAGCGTGTCTACACTACAGGGAAGCCACAAAATTAGTCTGAGGCAGGCAGGCTCCCCTAATGTGGTCATGCTACCTTGATTTAGAGCTCCAGGAAGCACAAGGGAGTAATTACTTTCAATGGCATGGGGAGGAGCTATTTAAAAATAGCAGTAGTGGAGCCTCCACACTACAGCTATTCTGAAATAGCAATTTTGGAAGAGGTGTTATTCCTCATGGACTGAGGTTTACCGAAGTCAGAATAAGCCATCCGTTATTTCAAAATTATTTTGAAATAACAGAATTGCTTTGTAGACACTCGCATTGTTATTTTGAAATAGATGCACCCTAAGATGGCTGCTGACTAAATTTGAGGTATTCGCTATGGATCATGGTATTTTTTATTTTAAAAAAAATTCTGATATCTACTCTTGATATTTTTCTTTTTTACCCATAAAAATAATTTTCATATAAGTTCTGAATCAATACACCCTGAAGTGAAGTAAAAGACTCCCAGTGATGTTATTGACAATTAGGTCAGGCCCTATAATACTGTCACTTCAGATTTACCCATATTTCAATGAAAGCAATACTTTGCAAAAAAATTTAGGATTAATGTCAAACATCATGTGTACCTAGACAGATTTGAAAGGTGAGCAGGAATCAATTGCAATTTTCAGGCATATCTTGTACGGTCAGTTTGTAATATGAAAAAAAAAGAAACATACACTTTTGGCTATATGGATTTTTTAAAAATCCATTTCAACAATTCTTGTTCTGTCTTTTATTTTCAAACATGCAAAGATTTCCTCACCAATTTAACATAAATTTTTAGCCCTGAAAATTGGAAAATAGGTTTTGTCTAAAGTTGTTGATAGAGTAATCCCAGCAGTATACTTTTATTAGCTTAGTTTTCTTCTCTGAAAAGCATTCAAAGCCCTACTGGTCAGAATGTACTCAGGATTCAAAGGAAAGCTACAGATTAGAGCTGTAAAATTGCAGAGGTAAAGACCCACTACTGAAATCAAAGTTCATTCAACCTATGGCCCAATAAAATGGACTCAAAAGTCCACTAGGTCACTGATTTAAACTTTAGGTCAGATTTTTAAAGGCAATTAGTGCCTATATTCTTTGAAGGTGGTTACATATTTTCAAGGCTGAACGTTTCTCACTGGTGTCACCTTGCAGTGTTCCCTTCTTAAAAAGTTAGGATTCAAATTTTAGAAAAGATCTACTAATTTTGGGGTGACTCGGTGCATGGATACTCAATTGGAGACACCCAACTGAATGGACACTTTTACAAATTTGAACCTAAATGGATTTTGGACAATACCAGTGACTATCTCACAGGTGTAATTCACTACACTTCCATTCCCAACAGAGTACTGATATTAAAATGCCAAGGAAGACCCTGCATGTCAGGCAAGATTCGGTAACAGTTCTAATGAAGCATCCATAACATTTTATTTCATTAGAAGCAGAGATATAATAAGTTGTTGCAGAAAAAAATGGACAAGTGTTTAGAGTCAGAGACAAAAAAAAATTAAGTATATTAAGTGAGAATTTCACTCTTCAAATAGGAAGACAGTGAGTAGAAAATAGTTTCAAAATGTTTCCAGACTTATTTTCTGGAAAGAATATATCAGTTCAGATTTCTGTTTAATATAGAGGCTTTTGAGTTGCCATCCAGTTTCCTGGAGGATGCTCCGGGAAGAAAAATTTCAGTCACAAATTAACAAAAACTCTTTTGAAAATTTTACCCATCTCAATTGAAGAGCCTTTGTTGGTTGATAATGCAAGAATGCTAAACACAAGGCAAAAACATATACAGTAGAATTCTGATAATCCGGAACCTTTGGGACCTACGTGGTGCCGGATTATCAGATATGCCGGACTATCAGGCAGTACTATAAACTGTTTATGTATATACTGTATACATTATATACTGTATATAAAGTGTTCTTTTTATTGTACATACTGTATACAGTATACTGTGATGTTTTAGTTTTTTTAACCTTTTTTTACTCTTTTTGCTCAGTTCAGCTGCTGCCGCTGTTGCCTTGTGACTTGTTTTTTGCCGAAGCTCACTCACTAGGCTCTTGCCATTTTGATGCCGGACTATCAGGAGTGCTGTACAATTGGATGCCGGACTATTGGAGTTTTACTGTACAAGTGTATCTATGTGCAAAAAAAAAAAAAAAAGAAGAAGAAGAAGAAAGGGAATCCATGTACCTGTTTGGGTTTTTTTATTTTGTTTTTGTTTTTTTGACTGGTAGAAAGACATGGTAAAAAGGAAGCAGATTTTTGTAAGAAGGAAGGTAGAAAGTCTAGCAGAGAGGAAATAAAGGACATGAATCACTTATCTCCTGTTCTATTTTGGATTCACACTATTATAAGGCTTTAACACTCTTCAAATTCCTTTATTCTTGTTCCTCAGGGGATTCATTTGTATGCTTACAAACACCCATATTCTATGTACATACAATAACTCAGCTGCTAAAACCAGGGGCTAGTCATGAAAAAATACTGGGGATCATTTCTGAATAAGCAGAGTTCAGCACTGGCAGACCATGATGTCATATGTGTGCCAGAGTGATCTACCACGACAATATTCAGTTCCAGGTCAGTCAGGATTTGGGGGAAGGGGAGGGGTGGGGTTTCAGTGTGTAAAGCTGCTAACTCTGATTAGGCAGTACAGGGACATATCAGCATTGCTAAGTATGTTCTGGAGTAAACAAATACATCAGTAAAACTTGAGGTTGGGGTTTTTGATATGTGAGAAAACAAAATATGTTCTCTGTTCTATTAATTGGTCTGGAAGTTCATTATCTAGGCTCAAATTGAACTTCTCTGCTGCATTAGGTGTATCTCTAATACAATTGTGAAAACGAGATGATTCATGGCAGAATGGGATCCCAATAAGCTATTCACAATTAATAATTGGATGTGGGAATATAAGATGTCTCTGCAAATCCCGCTAATTTAAAAAAAGCTTACCGGGGAAAGTTAACTAGACTGAAGTGTAATGATTTTTAGGGACTGTACAAATAATACTCACCCAGCACAGCTACTGCACTGCCAAAATTGCAATATAATGAAATTGGACATTTTTTTGTCAACAGTCTGAAATATTTCAGCCTTGCTGAATGTTAATGTTTTTTAAGGTGACTTTGTAATGGAGTCGATATGAGTCAGATCCATACTGGATGCAGTTGCTGAGATGCAATCTCACCTAGAAAAACAAGGAACATAATATACAGTACATGCTCTCAATCAACCATCAACACAGCTCACCAGTCCAACAGTGACTGTAAAAACTCTTCCATATTTGATTGTACTACAACATCATAGAATATAGTACTGGCAGGTAGGATGCTTTATTATTTATTTATTTGATCTTTTGTGAATACAATGCACATTAATGTCAGCAGTGACACAGTGCAGTTGTAAAGTAAGATTTTTTTTCTGCTCTTCAACCGCTGAGTGCACCTGGGGCTGCCAGCAGTATCTTCATTTTAATTCTTTGTGTTCCAGGTAACTGGTTCTTTTAAAAGGCCACTCTCCTCAGGACATGAAGGGCCTTTGAAAGCCAGCATGGTGGGATTTGAGTGAGACTAAATTATCATTTTTGTACAAAACGAAGAAGGAAGGTAGACTGAAGAAGAAAAATGTGTGTTTGAAATGCATTTACCAAGAAAGCAAGCGAACCTCATTCAGAAGAAGCTGATCTTTAGTCTCACAAATAGGGTAGAAAATCCCTTCTTTGTTTTTTGGAAATTAAGCCCTCTAGTATTCCTGAAAAGAAAACAAAAAAATATGCTCTGTGTTTGGTAAAGATACAAATCCTCAAGTTGGTTACAAAGGCCACTTAGGGCTTACTGTGGCTGCTAGTGCTGTGGAGTCAGGCTCGCATGAATGCTAAGGCACAATTCCAGCAGAGAAAAGTGTGTACACACATCCAGCACAGTAGCTCAGCAATCTGATGATAATGTTTCTGAGGTTCTTAGTTCAAGACAGGGAGTCCTAGGTTGGGTCACAGATTTATTCCTTAGTGTCAAATGGCAGCTTTTTTTCAGATCAGTCTCCATGGTGACAAGTTTGACTGTTACTCCTGGGAAGAGCTGAAAGCTGTTTTACAAAGCTCCCATTGGTAGATTTACAATCATCACTTGCTTTGTGTGACAGCACAGAATTCTGTGAGTACAAGTTATTGTTATACTGCATTGGAAAATCTCATTCCTCTCTTTATATACAGAAGTTATTTAAACCCCACATAGTTGTTTTGTTCTAATACCCTATCTGATATGATACTTGCTAGCAAGAACGCGCCATGTTAGATGTTATGTAGAAAATTACAGAACAAGTAAGCTTTACTTCTGCCAAAACAATTAAGAGGGAAATACAACATTTTTTAAAACTACAGGTCTGACTTTTTAAATATCTCAAAAAGCTGTCCCTTACTTTAATGTTTCTTAAATGAATTATATGGGAAATGAGAGGGAGAGAGAGAGACAGACACAGAGAGAGAGGGAGGTGTTAGTGAATTAAATTAATCCAGAGAGCAAGTATGAGAAAGCAAAAGGTAGATTTCAGTATAATGGATGGATCTGATTATTTGGTATCCTGGGACTTTTTAAAATTATATTTGATTTTATGCTGGCAAACCTTTTACAAATTATTTGAAGTTATTACAAAAATTAAATGTTCCTCTATTTTAAATTCTTGATTATTTTAATTTCACTTTGGAGGGGATTATATGTTGTTTGGGGGAGTTAAGAATTTCATTCGTGCCATGAGCTCCATGCAGGTTCTGCATGGGCACAAGCATCTGACTTCATGGAGTCCATGGCAGGTTTGGTATGTAAACTTATATCCATTCATTGACTTCTCAGATGGTTAATTTTTACAACCAGACAGCTGGTTGATTTCATACAGTTTGTTAAAATAAATATACTGAAAAATTATGTGCTTTAAACTAGAGCAGCTTGGGAAACTTCAAAAGACTCATTGGTAACCGGAAAATAATTTGTAGGAAAATGTTGCACAGAATTTGTTGTCCATTGTTCAATAGGCACTAATGGTTACAGTAAAAGGGGGCTAAAAAGCACAGAGGGTTTATGTGCAGGCAATTGTAATATAGACTGAGAATTTTCCAAAAAAATAGCAGATTTGTCCTAACATCTTATTCCAGTAACATTGAGGCAGGATGTGTGCAATTAAATCTCTCTGAGCTGAGCTGAAAATCTTAATAATCACATTTTCGGAAAGTAATATTTCCCAATCATGGTAAATGCTGATGTTACTGATAAATGTTTGTGAGTACAGGCAGTCCCCGGGTTACATGGATCCGACTTACATCGGATCCCTACTTACAAACGGGGTGAGGCAACCCCGCACTAGCTGCTTCTCCCCAGCAGACCAGGGAGATGCGAAGCTAGCGCACCCCCCCCCCCCCCCAGCAGACCAGGGAGACGCGGAGCGGCTTTTCTCAGCAGACACCTCAGCTTGAGAATAAAGGACTGAGGGAAGTGAGGTGTGGGAGAATAAAACTGAGCTCTGGAGAAATGTTTGGCTAGAGTTTCCCTTACAATATGTACCAGTTCCGACTTACATACAAATTCAACTTAAGAACAAACCTATAGTCCCTATCTTGTACGTAACCCGGGGACTGCCTGTATTTGAGGTTTTCTGCATGCATGTTCTGAACACTAGTCATACATGCTATAAAATTAGTTGTGTATTGATATTTGGGACATTTTTGTTTCTAACCACGCCTCCTGGAATTTTGGATACATGTGGAGTGAATGATGTCTGCACACACAGATGGGGAGATTTAACAGAGACTTCTGAACATGGAGGTCTCTACTACTGGCACTAAAGGTGTTGTCCGATTCTTTAGCATCTACTGATTTCCAATTAATTACTAATTAAAGATCTTGATAATGTAGGGGTTTTAGTCCCAGAGTCAGGCATAACAAACTCAAGCTGAGTAAGTTCAGTGTCTGGTTGGGCAACCTGCTGTGTACTATGAAGACACCCACAGTGAGGGCAAAAAAACCCTACCTTTAAGCAATTTTATTAGCACAACTAATATAGACACAAATACTCCATGCCACATTAAAAGATAGTAGTAATATAATAAGAAGGGTCCAGGCCCCTGCCCCCCCCCATTGGGGACTAAAGCAGGGCTTTCAGCCTAGGTGGTGGGGCTTAGATTACAGCTCCCCCTCCCCTAAGCCCCACCTCCTATCTGGAGCTGAAGACCTTGGGGAGACAGGCTCAGACTTTGATCTCTCCTCCTGGAGACATGTAGTAATTTGTCAGAAGTGGGTTGTGGTATAATGAAGTTTGAGAACGCCTGCCTTGCAGTATGTAGGCTTCTAGGTTCCTTGTGTTACCACTAAATAGACTGCTAAGCTACCTCTATAGGCTACAAAGGAAAGACCCTATATCTGCAAAGGAGTAGCAGGTAGCAACTATGGGGAGATATGATCACATACATCAATACTAGATCCTGCCCCCATTATTCTTAGATACACAACTTCAGCTACATGAATTAACATAGCTGAAGTGGACATATTTAGACCTACTTACTGTGGTGTCTTCCATGAAGTAAGGTCAGCAGCTGATGCTCTCCCATCTACTCTGCCTATTTTTCTCATGCTTGTGGAATATGGAGCTGATATCAACAGGAGAGCACTTGGAGGTCGATTTATCGCATCTAAGCAGATACAATACATTGACTGCTTATGGATCAATCTCTGCACTGTTGATCCACTGTGTAGTGGAGACAAGCCCTAAGTGTGCACCAAGACTATCATCACTCATACACTGAATGTCTTTTCTTACAGTCATCATGGAATCTGAGTTGCATGACTGCACAAATAAAGTTGTGCCAAACTGAAAAGCATGCCATGGAATTTGGGTTATCTGAGATCACATGCTGCATATTTTCACAATGTATGCATGTCATGTGCCATACATATGTTGTTGGTCAATTTGTGACATTTTAAGTTTTACTTCTTAGGCTATGTAGATAAGAAATGTGAAAAGGGTAAATTCACTAGCACTTTGGTGTGAGGGAAGACTGTCAAATGATCAAAATATTTATATTTCAGTATTCTCACTGCAACCTTAATTTTCATAACAATAATGCTTCCATATCCCATTAACAAAAGAGAACTAATTTGGCTCTGTCTCCAGTTGAACTTCATGAATTAACCTGTGACTTGCATTTAATAAGTTCATAATTTATCTAAAATGATGGGAAAAGTAGATGAAAACCAAGAGCAAATGTACTGGGTTGTCCTATTTTCCATTCTTTTTATTTTTAGTTTTTTTTTCACATTTCAGTGTACATTGGAATCGCAAGAAAGAGTACAGACACTGTTAGGTGCAGTGACAACAAATATTATTCTTATTACAGTGTCAATGCAATGTGAAAAAATATTGCTCTTGGGTGAATTTTGCTATTCAGCAGTAATTAAAATGAAAATAGTCAAGAATGGAGAATAATGGTTTCAGATGTATGCTAAAAGAGTTCCTTTATTCTCCCATCAGCCCACATTCAGCTCACTGCATTGATGCTAAAATGTTAACTACTGATGGCAAAGAATGAAGCTTACTTGAAACAGCATTTCCGATAAATGTTCACTGCTTACTGAGGGTATGTCTACACTACCACCCTCGTTCGAACTAGGGTGGTTAATGTAGGCAACCGAAGTTGCAAATGAAGCCCGGGATTGAATTTCCCGTGCTTCATTTGCATCTTGCCGGGCACCGCCATTTTTAAATCCCGGCTAGTTCGGACTCCGTGACCGTGGCTACACGCGGCATGGACTAGTTAGTTTGGACTAGGCTTCCTATTCCGAACTACCGTTAGTCCTCGTGGAACAAGGTTCGAACTAGGGTGGTAGTGTAGACATAGCCTAAGAGATTTACCTACAATCTTTCCTAAAATATCTTCCTTAATTTGATAGCTAACATCTATCAAAGGTTAAATGTAGGCATGCTGTAAACTGAAAAGCCTCCCTATAAAGGTGAATGACTGAATCTAAGATGGCTAGAGATGTCCTAGCCATCTAGCAGACTTCAGATGAAAAAAAGGACTCATATTTCAAGACTGAGAATACAGGTGTATAATTAGAGGTCAGTTAGGGTATGTCTATGCTACAGCGTTATTTCAAAATAGTTAATTCAAAATAAGTTATTTCAAAATAATGCATCTACACACAAAATGCATTTGGAAAAAGCATTTTGCTATTTCGAAATACCGCGTCCACACTAAGTGGACACTGATTCGGAGTTAAGGCCGGCCAGAACCAGGTCAGGGTTAGGGCATCAGGTAAGGAGTGTCTTCGTGTGGCTGTTGCCTGAGGCTATCTGAGGCCTGTGCTTAAAGGGACACCCCCCTCCCCGGGTAGCCGGCTCTCAGGTGTCCCTGCTTGCTTGCCCGCCTTCCACTTACCCCTCCCTAACCCCCCTTCCTGATGTCAAATAAAATATGTGTATTTTCAAAAATATGAACTCTCTTTATTTAACAAAACTGGGGAGGGGGGGATGAAACTCTGGGGAGACCAGGGAAAGGAGGCAGGAGAGGGGAGAAGAGAGGGTGGGAGAGGGGAGGGGGAAAACTGGGAGGAAGGAGCTGAAAGGGGGAAGCAAGGGGAAGAAGGGGGAGGGAAAGCTCAGGGCTCAGGGGTGTGGGTCTCGCTGGGCCAAGTGTCTCCCAGCACGGAGAGTGCGGGGGCCTCGGCATCCCCGAGGGGATGGGGAGGAGGGTATCGAGGTTGAGGTGTGGGGTGTGGAGATTGAGGAGGAAGGTGTGGGGTTTGAGGATGGAGAGGCGGGAGCGGGAGCTGGGGAGGCAGCAGATGCTGTAGTGGCACAAGGCAGCATGCTCTGCACCAGCGTCTGCAGGTGGGTACGGATGGCACGACCCTGGGCAAGCAGATCCCGCTGGAACTCCCAGTCGTCCTGCACTCTCTGCTCCATGGTGCGGTGCAGAGCTCATAGGACCCCCAGCTGCTGGTCTCAGTACCCCTGCAGTGTTGCGGTAGACCTGCAGAGCCCTCAGGTGCAGGAGAATGTCCTGGGCAGGGTGGTGTGCCCTGCACACGCAGCTGGTGCGGCTGTGGAGAAAGAAGAGAAGTGGTCAGTTCTCCCTGGGGACACAGTGGGTGAAGCCCAGCTGCACTCTGCAAGGTGAGGATGACCGTGCCCTGCACTGTCAGAGTCGCTGTGCTTGCACAGAGGCTATGGTCGGAATGTCTGGCTATCCCCGAGAGTGGGAGCTGCCCCGAGACTTCACCCATGTCCCTGTGCTGTATATAGCACAGTCGAGGTGGGGGGGAGATGTCCCCTTCCTCTGTGTAGAAGGGGTTTGTGAAGGAAGAGCTTCCTGCTATGTCCGACCCTGGGGTCAGGAGCATGTCAGGTCTCTTCACACATGCATGTGGCTATCAGGCCTTAGCCCCTGGGTGTCTCGCAGCTGGAGCCACCTGCCCAGGGGTGGCATGGCACGTGCTTGCACAAGCACAGGTTGCTGTGATCTGTAGTAAGCAAGGCCCACGCGTGCGGTTCCTGGTCTCCCTCTCCAGCCCTCCCATCCCCCCTGGGAAGGGGACAGTGATGGCACTCACCTGGTGTGGCCTCCCCAGACAACCCTGGTGACTTTGCTGCTGGGACTACTCGGGGGTCCTGTCAGCATGGCACCCTCTGTGGCGGCTCTTGTGGCTCCTCTTCTGCACCCTGGTCAGGGCCCTCTGCTCCCAGCTCGCTGCCCCCCAGGGTGGCATGGACTGTCCCGCCCTCCATGATGTGGTCCAGGGTGTCAACCCCTGTAGAGCAGCTGCCCCGAGTGGCCCCGGTGTACGCTTGCCACAACTCTTTAATTTTCATGCGCACCTGCTCTCGGGTGCGCATGTAGCCTTTGGTGGCCAAGGTGGCAGCTATGTGGCTGTACATGGTGGTATTCCTCCATCTAGTGCAGAGATCATGGACATTGGAGGCCTCCCCCTAAATCTCAATGAGGTCCTTGATCTCTGCACTAGTCCAGGAGGGTGCCCGCCGTCTCCAGCCCCTGGCTGGCTCCTGGGAGCTGGGGGGATGGGCGGAAGACCACTGGCTGGCTCTGGCTGCCCGGCTTATTGTGCGGCCACTTGGTCAGGGGCAGCAATTGCTGCCAGGACTGGCTCTGGGATGTGCACTGTGGCCAGAGTCTACCCCTTTAAGGGCTCTGGGGCTGGGGGAGAGGAGAGGAGGTTTGGCCCAGAGTGGCCACCAGGGGGAACTGGGAAGGGCTGGAGGCTCCCTATTTCGAAATAAGCGTCTACACAGCACTTATTTTGAATTAGTTATTTCGAATTTGGCACTATTCCTCGTAGAATGAGGTTTACAAAATTTGAAATAAACGCTCTGCTATTTCGAATTTATTTCGAAATACTGGTTTGCCAGTATAGACGCTATTAAAGTTAATTTGAAATAACAGCTGTTATTTCGAATTAACTGTGATGTGTAGTCATACCCATAGGATATGTCTAAACTACAGCGCTAATTCGAACTAACTTAGTTCGAATTAGTTAATTCGAATTAGCGCAGCTAGACTTAAAAACTAGTTCCAATTAGCGTTTTGCTAATTCGAACTAGCATGTCCACACAGAGTGGACCCTGAACAGAGGTTAAGGATGGCCGGAAGCAGTGCTAGCAGGGCATCAGATGAGGACTTAGAGCGTGGAGCTGCTGTCTCAGGCTAGCCGTGGGCTGTGCTTAAAGGGACCCGACCCCCACCCCGGACAGACAGTTCTCAGGGTTCCCCGCTTGCAAAGCAGTCCTGCCTTGGAGTGCCCTGAGTGCCCACACACGGAACATCACAGCACTCGGCCATCAGACCAGCTGCACTTGTCACAGGCTGCCATCTGGGGGAAGGGGGTAATCGGGGGGCAATAGTCAGCATGGATTTGCAAAGGGCAAGTCGTGCCTGACCAATATGATTAGCTTCTATGATGAGGTAACTGGCTCGCTGGACATGGGGAAGTCAGTGGATGTGATATACCTTGACTTTAGCAAAGCTTTTGATACAGTGTCCCACAATATTCTTGCCAGCAAGTTAAGGGATTGTGGATTGGATAAATGGATGGTAAGATGGATAGAAAGATGGCTAGAAGGCCAGGCCCAGCGGATAGTGATCAATGACTCGATGTCAGGATGGCGATCGGTTTCTAGCGGAGTGCCCCAAGGTTCGGTTCTAGGACCGGTTTTGTTCAATATCTTTATTAATGATCTGGATGAGGGGATGGATTGCACCCTCAGCAAGTTTGCGGATGACACTAAGCTGGGGGGAGAGGTAGATACGCTTAAGGGCAGAGATAGGGTACAGAATGACCTAGACAAATTGGAGGATTGGGCCACAAGAAATCTGATGAGGTTCAACAAGGACAAATGTAAAGTCCTGCACTTGGGACGGAAGAATCCCAAGCATAGTTACAAGCTGGGGACCAACCGGTTAAGTAGTAGTTCTGCAGAAAAGGACCTGGGGGTTACAGTGGATGAGAAGCTAGATATGAGTCAACAGTGTGCCCTTGTAGCCAAGAAGGCTAATGGCATATTAGGTTGCATTAAGAGGAGCATTGCCAGCAGATCCAGAGATGTCATCATTCCCCTTTATTCGGCTTTGGTGAGGCCGCATCTGGAGTATTGTGTCCAGTTCTGGGCCCCCCACTACAAAAAGGATGTGGACGCATTGGAGAGGGTCCAGCGGAGGGCAATCAAAATGATTAGGAGGCTGGAGCATATGACTTATGAGGAGAGGCTGAGGGACTTGGGTCTGTTTAGTCTGCAGAAGCGAAGAGTGAGGGGGGATTTGATAGCAGCCTTCAACTTCCTGAAGGGAGGTTCCAAAGAGGATGGTTCTCAGTAGTGACAGATGGCAGAACAAGGAGCAATGGTCTCAAGTTGTGGTGAGAGAGGTCCAGGTTGGATATTAGGAAAAACTATTTCACTAGGAGGGTGGTGAAGCACTGGAATGGGTTACCTAGGGAAGTAGTGGAGTCTCCATCCCTAGAGGTGTTTAAGTCTCGGCTTGACAAAGCCCTGGCCGGGTTGATTTAGTTGGAATTGGTCCTGCCTAGAGCAGGGGGCTGGACTTGATGACCTTCTGAGGTCTCTTCCAGTTCTATGATTCTATGATTCTAGGAGAGCTTCCACCCCGAGAAGCCCGCAAAGCCAGCCCAGTCCTCCCCATCGGGGGCGCGTACCCCTTCCTCCCTCACCTCCTTCCACTTACCCTTCCCTAGCCCCCCTTCCTGATGTGCAAAATAAAGAAAACGTGTGTTCAAAAATAGAATCTTTCTTTATTGAACAAAACTGGGGGAGACTGGGAAAAAGAGGTGGGAGAGGGGAAGAGAGAGGCTGGGAGAGGGGAGGGCAACTAAAATGATGAGGGGTTTGGAACAGGTTCCATATAAAGAGAGGCTAAAGAGACTGGGACTTTTTAGCTTAGAAAAGAGGAGACTGAGGGGGGATATGATAGAGGTCTATAAAAGCATGAGTGGTGTGGAGAGGGTGCATACAGAAAAGTTCTTCATTAGTTCCCATAATAGAAGGACTAGAGGACACCAAAGGAAAGGAATGGGTAGCAGGCTTCAAACTAATAACAGAAAGTTTTTCTTCACAAAGCAAAAGTCAACCTGTGGAACTCCTTGCTGCAGGAGGCTGTGAAGGCTAGAACTAGAACAGAGTTTAAAGAGAAGTTAGATCAAGTCATGGAGGTTGGGTCCATGAAGTGGTATTAGCCAGGGGGTAGAAATGGTGTCCCTGCCCAAAGTTTGTGGAAGGCTGGAGATGGATGGCACAAGACAAATGGCTTGGTCACTGTCTTTGGTCCATCCCCTCCAGGGTACCTAGGGTTGGCTGCTGTCGGCAGACAGGCTACTGGACTAGATGGACCTTTGGTCTGACCCAGTACGGCCATTCTAAGCTCAGGGGTCAGGGTCGGGGGTCTCAGTGGACCACCCTGATTTTCATGCAAACCTGCTCCTGGGTGGTCAGGCTGGCAGCTCTCCTGCCCTAGACGGCCACTTTCCTGTGCCTAGTGCGGAGTTCGTGGACGAGGTCCACGATGTCTGCACTAGACCAGGCGGGTGCCCGCCTCTTGCGGTCCTGGCCAGGCTCCCGAGAGCCTCCAGCCTGGTCCTGGGAAGAGGTGGAGGGCTGGGGGGCATCGGGTGGCTGGCTCATGGCGTGCCAGGTGCAGGGTCTGCTGGCTGGGTGCTGGCAGGCTTGCACCTGGCACGGGCACCGTAACTAGCCAGTGCCCCTTTAAGGGCTTCGGGGCCAGGATGGGGGCATACGAGTTTCCCTGGTGGTGCCCAGAGTGGCCACCAGGGAAAGCTGGGGAGGGCTAGCCTCCCACTAGTTCGAATTAAGGGGCTACACAGCCCTTAATTCGAACTAGTAAGTTCGAACTAGGCTTAGTCCTCGTGCAATGAGGTTTACCTAGTTCGAACTAAGCGCTCCGCTAGTTCGAATTAAGTTCGAACTAGCGGAGCGCTAGTGTAGCGCCTATGAAAGTTAATTCGAACTAACGTCCGTTAGTTTGAATTAACTTTGTAGTGTAGACATACTCTTACTGAATAAAATAACGTAACAGTTATTCTTAAGGTATTCCTCAGATATCCTCTGAAGTCCTTCTGATTACTACTAATAAAGGGTACTGGAAGTAAGTGTTCATAGGAAAACAAAAATAAAAATCCACAGCTAACGTATCAAGATCATGATCAAATGAGAGAAGATTTCTAGTTGATGCTAAATTCAAAAATAAGAGTTAAAAACAACTATTTTTACATGGCACAGATGGTGGCTGAGCTTTGTGACTTTGTCCTCACCCACAACCATTTCAGAGTAGGGACGATTTATACCTTTAAGTCAGTGGCACTGCCATGGGTACTCGCATGGCCCCACAATATGCCAACGTTTTTATGGCTGACTTAGAACAATGAATTCTCAACTTTCATCCCCAAGTGTCCCTCCTCTACTTCCACTACGTTGGACCCATGGGAAGGAGGCGCTTGATAAATTTCACCAGGATTTCAATAATTTCCACCCCACCATCCATCTCAACCTGGACCCACCACATAAGGGATCCACTTCCTGGATAAGTGATGGTCACATAAACACTGGCCTATACTGAAAAGCTACTGACTGTTCTGCTTACCTATATGCCTTCAGATTTTAGCCAGAACACATCACATGATTCATTGTTTATAGCCAAGCCCTAAGATATATTTACTCCAGTTCCTCAGAGACAAATACCTACAGGATCTCTATCAAGATCCTACAATACCCACCTAGAGAAGTGAAGAAACAGACTGACAGAGCCAGATGGCCCCCAGAAGTCACCTACAACAGGACAGGCTAAACAAGGAAAGTAACAGAATTCCACTGGTCATCACCTGTAGCCCTCAGCGAAAGCCTCTTCAACACATCATCAAAGATCTGCAACCTATCCTAGAAGATGATCCCATACTCTCACAGACCTTTGGAGGTAGGCCAGTCCTCACAGGCATCCTCCTGCAACCTGAAGCAAATACTTACCAGCAACTACACCACATCACAGGACACTCACCCAGGAATCAATCCCTACAACAAACCCTGTTGCCAGTTCTGCCCATATAGCTACCCTTGTGACACCATCATAGGACCTAACCACATCAGCCACAACATCAGAGATTCATTCACATACACATCTAAACTAATATTATTTATGCCATCATGTGCCAGCAATGCCTCTCTGCCATGTACATTGCCAAAACCGGACTGTCTCAATGCAAAAGAAAAAATGGACACAAAATCAGACATCAGGAATAGTAACATTGAAAAACCAGTAGGACAGCACTTCAATCTCCCTGGACACTCAATTACAGACTTGAAAGTTGCCATACTTCAGCAAAGTTTCAAAAACAGACTTCAGCACGAAACTGCAGAATTGGCATTCATGTGCAAATTTGACTCTATCAAACTGGATCTGAATAGACATTGGGAGTGGCTAGCTGATTGGAATTTTCCCTCCTTTGGTATTCATCACCTTCTCATCAGCTGTTGGGGTGGGCCACATCCTTCATGAGTGAATTGACTTCGTTAGCACTGGTCCTCCAGGTTGTAATGTCATTTTTGCATGTGTGTGTGTATATATATATATATATATATATATATATATATATATATATACCAAATAAAATTTCCCTTTCATGCATCTAAGTGAGTGCCAGCCCATGAATGCTTATGCCCAAATAAATTTGTTATTCTTTAAGGTGCCACAGGACTCCTCATTATTTTTTATTTTTAGTGAAAACAACATGTGCAATAAACCCCTTGTACATCATTACATCAGCAGTCTGACAGTAATGAAAATGGTTAATGCATCATTTTGAGTGGCAGAGCTATTGAGACAGCATATCTAATAGTCTTAAAGAAGAAAGGTGGGAAATGCGCACTTAACTGAAAGTTATCTTTTACTTAGCTACTGTTGTTGCAGAAATGGGAGGATTAAGTTGCATTGGAATTTAATGCAGGCTACGCTGTAAGCGATAAATGGGCTAGAGACCATATCATGCTTAAATCTATGGTACACAGTACACATGTTTGTGACAGAAGAGCAGTCTACTGCAAATCAATCTCTCTTTAGAGACAAAAATATGCTGTGGGGATATGGATAACACAGATCAATACAGTAGACACAACTGTTGTACTAAATAGAAATAATTAAGCTAGTGTGAATGTGACACTTCAACATGTAAGTTCTGCTTCCATAGTCTTACAAGCAGAACTCCCCTTTAAGTCAATAGTGAATTTTTTTTTGTCTGTGTGAGGAATGGATTATAGGATCCACTCCACAGGCTATATGAAACATAATGTTCACTCCAGCATGGTGCATCTTGTGTGGGAAGTAAGTACGATCCTAAAATGGATAATTAATAATGGAGAATTGGAGTGTTGGCATTGCCTTATGACCTAATTCAGTGGGTGCACTATACTGAACTCTAGTGTAAGTATGTCATGAAACAAAATGAAAAGGCTATGTCTAGACTGCCCCCTCTTGCGCAAAAACATATGCAAATGAGGCAAAGTGTGGAATATCGCCGCACATCATTTGCATAAGTAAAGAGACTCCGCTTTTTGCGCAAGAGGCTTTTGCACAAAAAGGAACTGTCTACACGGCTCCTTTATGCGCAAAACCCCCCACTCGCACAAGAGCTGTTCTTCCTCTTTTCTTCAGGAAGACTGTCTCTTGCACAAGAGGGGGTTTTGCGCAAAACTGGAGCCTCATTAATAATGCCAATGAGGGGCATTGACACTTCATTTCATTTGCATATTTTTTTTGCACAGGAGGGGGCAGTGTAGACATAGCCAGAGACTATGATACAATGAGACCATCGGCAGCGGTTGGTCCAGGGAGGGGCCTAGACCAGAACTCACCACAAGACCTGCTCTGCTCCACATTGCTGCCCCAAGACCAGTCCCGGTTGCTCAAACCTGGAGACTGGTACACACTGGGTCTTTGCCTGGTCTTCTCCCTTCCCCTCTGGCTTTTATAGTGGCATATAACACTGACATCATCATGCAGCAATCTGCCATGACACAGGCTCCAGGCTATAAAGCTTGATCTCTTGTGCAAAGAATCAAACATAATTTCCTCCTCTACTAGACCCGAGAATGGGGTGTTTTTGCACCTCCTAGCATCATGATTTCCATGAGCTCACTAGAGCCCATGAACCCTAGTTAAAGTCACCCCTGTCCTTGCCACCAAGAACATATTGATTAAATACATAAAAAATAAGGATCACAGGTTTCATTTTCAAATATTAGCTATGGATTTGTCTCACCTGCAGTGAGTTTCGCTGGTTCTCAAATGTTCAGAAAATACAAGGATGAGCAATATTACGCATTACCTCATTTATTTATCAATAGGGTCAAAATGCATGTTGTCTAATTACAACACTCATGTGATTACTGGTGTCAAGAACTTGCTTGCTTCTAATCCTATTAATTATCCAGTGAAAGTTACAATAGTTATTGCAGAAGTGTGCTGCAATGTAAGAGGAGTATCTGTTAATACTTACAGAAATGTTAGGAATTTCTTGCCTATTAAAACATTGGTTTAATAATTGAGTACTCTTGAGTGTCAGTTTTATTGCAAAACAAGAGAGTCTTTTGTTTAATGATATTTTGAAAACTAAACCCATAATTGCTGTAGAACATCCAGAAGACATCACACCAAGAAAGTACAAGGTGAAGGAGGAAGTCTTGTTTATAACATCCCAGCTATTTATATCACATTGTGTAAAACTATTTCTTAAGAAATCATTGATTGAACTATAGAAAAATCTCAGTGGTTAATATCTTTCAATACTGATTATTTTATATTACAAGAAGAATGGTTTGTGTACATAACAGCTATACTTAATGGTTACGTCTACACTGTCCCCTTTTCCGAAAGGGGCATGCTAATTTTCAACTTCAGAATAGGGAAATCCGCGGGGGATTTAAATATCCCCCACGGGATTTAAATAAAGATGTCCGCCGCTTTTTTCTGGCTTGGGGAAAAGCCGGAAAAAAGCGTCTAGACTGGCCCGATCCTCCGGAATAAAGCCCTATTCCGGAGGATCTCTTATTCCTTCAAAGTAGGAATAAGAGATCCTCCGGAATAGGGCTTTATTCCGGAGGATCGGGCCAGTCTAGACGCTTTTTTCCGGCTTTTCCCCAAGCCGGAAAAAAGCGGCGGACATCTTTATTTAAATCCCGCGGGGGATTTCCCTATTCTGAAGTTGAAAATTAGCATGCCCCTTTCGGAAAAGGGGACAGTGTAGACATAGTCAATGTCTTGCCATATGCCATACTGAAGTTACAGAGCTTGTAGAAGAGATGCCCGTGTATAGGTAACATTAGTGGAGTTCCTAGAGTTCTAAACACCAGGCAAAAATCGTACAGATAGAACCAGGTGTGGCAGGTCGTAAACAGCTTAAGAGAGTAAGACCTCCACTCCACTGCTGTGTTAGGATTAGGGTCTCTACATCATAGCTCTTTGAGCAATGGAGAGCAAAGGTTGCAGGCCTACTGTGCTCCCTTTTCCATAGTGGGTAACTCTGGAGAGGAAACAAAAGACTAAGAAAGGTGCAGAAAAAAAGCCCTGTCTCCTTTCTCTTCCTCCTATGTACTGGCTAGTGGAGGCAATCTGATGCAAGCAGACCTGCTGACAGTGGGGTAGAAGGAGGCAGTCACCCAAGAACCCGTTCATTCAAAAGGACCACAGGAGTGGCGGTGACTGGAGCCCTGGATCCTTTAAATTGCCACCGGAGTACTGAGCAGTGCACTCCAGGCAGCTTTCAGGGCTGGCTGGAGTAGGGGTATCTGACTGTGGTGCACTCCAGGCAGTGCTGAGGCCTTTAGTCCTGCCCCTTCTGCCTGAGGTACCACTCATTCTGGTACCCCCAGGATTCAAGGGAGAAAGTAATTCACAACTGCAGTAAAGTTTTTACAAACACTCCCTTCCCACCACCACCTCCGCCTTGGAAAATGGGAAGAAGAAGCAGAGGCGATTGCTACTCCAAGTTACAGTTCCTTTCTTGGGCTGTATGTAGGGCAGCAGCTCTATATGCTGCCCCATATAATCCTAGTGCAATCTCAAACTAACCATCTGGCATATGAAACACAGCTTGGGAGCTAGTGGGCTATGACTGCTGTTTACAACACTGATCCTTGTCCTCTTCTCTTTATTTTGTGTACCCCCTGCATGTTGTCTCTAGTCTTTTAGACTACAGTATAAGCTCTTTCGGACAGGGGTTGTCTATTATATGGTAGTACATGGCCTAGCAAAATGGGGCTGAGACCTCTAGACACTATTGCTGAATAATAATGGAAAATATCTAAGCAGAAGTGTGGATCATCCCATTTTCTTCTGAACTAGTTACTTCTATTTCAAAAAGATACTAGAACAAATCTTCACAAATTTGCATATTTTCCACAGAAGGAATTAGAAAGCTGAGTTTGAAGAGAATTTTACAAAGCTGAAGACAAATTTGCAGTATTTCCAGTGTCCTAAAATATCTATAGTTCTGCCTTCTGTTTTTAAATGTAATTTGTCATGTCCAGTTATGCTAGTAAGTAGTTATGAAAGTCACAGGGTCAAGATAGAGGAGGGAAAAAAGAAGCCAACAACAACAGTTTTAGTAGAACATTTTTCAGACATTTGACCCAATATAATTCATGTATATTAAGGAACACTATATAAAAGTAAGCAAGACGAGTTTCATCCTGCCCTGGGAAAAGGAGAGGCAGGTGTGAAAAGCTGGAAGTAAGCTCCTCCCAGCTCCTACACATGGAACACTTGCACACCAGGCCAGCCTTCTTATTTAAATAGGTTAGCTTGGCAAGCAAATGACTCAGTTTTACACGTGTTGTGTGTGCTTGCAGCTGCATAATCAAGAAAGAATACAGCTGTTCATGAGTATCTGAACCTCCCTGGCATACATTAGGGCTAGAAAGGGGGTGGGGAGCTTCTGTATGAATGCTTTTCTCATCTTTCCCTTTATTATGGATCACTGAGAGCTGCTTTGTTCATGCCACACATCTGCTATTCACTAGATTCCCAGTCTTTTTGTTGAAGCTCACAGATGATGTTCCCTATCTTCCAAAAGCAATCGGCCCCAATGTCCCTTCATGCCATGTCCTGACACATTATCATACCTCTGCCTTCCCTGTATAATGTCCCCTCTTCTGTCTCTCTCTTTTATGACCAGAAAGTCTTTCTTTCTGTATATATTATTTTCATCCTTTATTTTCTTGTTTTATTCATGTTGCTGGCTCTGTCCTGGATCTTTCAGGTCCTCACTCAGCACAAGGCTAACCATTGCTCATGCTGAGGGTTTCTTGTCACAGGTTCTGTGATGCTGAAAGAAATGTGTTCTTGGAGCTGAGATTTGAGAGAGCAAAGGCACAAGGCTTCGTTTGGCAGACAGCTGCATAAACCTGTGTGTGAGCTACTCCCCAAACCAGAGCCTGTCCTGGAGCAGAGAGGGAATCTGAGGCTATGTCTAGACTGCACGCCTTTTTCCACAGAGGCTTTGTTGACAAAGCCTCTGTCGAAAAAGAGCATCTAGACTGTGATCAGTATTGTCGACAAAGCAAGCCACTCTTTTGAAAAAGAGTCTAGACACTCTCTTTTGAAAAAGCACAGTTTGCATGCAATAGCACCTTTTTCGAAAGAGTACTTTGAAAAAAGGCATTATTCCTCATAGAATGAGGTTTACTGCTGTCAACAAAACTGCCGCGTTCTGTCAACTTACTGTAAACAGAACGCGGCGGTAGTATAGACGCAGGTATAGTTTTGTTGACAAAAGCCAACTTTTGTCAACAAAACCCTGTAGTCTAGACACACCCTGAATGGCTCTCAAGAAACTACCTGCCAGTAGAGGGCTACGTCTACACTGGCCCCTTTTCCGGAAGGGGCATGTAAATTTCAGCAGTCGTCGTAGGGAAATCCGCGGGGGATTTAAATATCCCCTGCGGCATTTAAATAAAAATGTCCGCCGCTTTTTTCCGGCTTTTAAAAAAGCTGGAAAAGAGCGTCTAGACTGGCCCCGATCCTCCGGAAAAAGCGCCCTTTTCCGGAGGCTCTTATTCCGGAGGCTCTTATTTGAAGTAGGAATAAGACCCTCCGGAAAAGGGCACTTTTTCCGGAGGATCGGGGCCAGTCTAGACGCTCTTTTCCAGCTTTTTTAAAAGCCGGAAAAAAGCGGCGGACATTTTTATTTAAATGCCGCGGGGGATATTTAAATCCCCCGCGGATTTCCCTACGACGACTGCTGAAATTTACATGCCCCTTCCGGAAAAGGGGCCAGTGTAGACGTAGCCGTGGAGTATAGAGTAAGATCCTGTGTCGTGAAGTGTTTCACACTCCCAATGAGCCACTCTTCTACTATGTACTCCTATTGATTAATTAAGTGTTGCACCCCTGCATTTATCCAGAGGCCCTGCCTTCTGGGAAGTCAACAACATCACAAACCAAAGTGTGTATCAGTCTCTATAGTGAACCACCTTAGATTTCCAGCTGTATCATAAGATAACACAACACGCAGGAGTCATACAATAGTTCAGCAGCACATCTAGCTGACAGCACATTCCTTGAAAAAAGGTGACTTCCATTTACCGCAGGCCAAGAGGAAATTATAGTATATTACATTAGGTCCTGTGACAGTCCCGTAAACGACAAGGTTAATCAATGAGGGTACTGAGGCCTGACTCATGCACCCTCAGCATTGCTGCCAAAGAAGAGAGAAACTCCAGCTAGCTTTTATTCTCATTTTGATAGCTCATGAGAATGAAGGAGGTGAGCCAGCTAAATTTTCAATAAAAGCTGTTGTCTAAAACCGAGCAGTTGTATTACTAATAGCGTAGTTATTTATTTTAAGCCCAAATGTTCTTTCTTAGAGATAGACCAGACATTAGGGATGTAAAATTCCATTTCACTTATTAATGCCAGAGCAGCATCTGCTTGCCCTCCCCTTCCCTTCCACAGGCAGGTTCTAGACAGGTTTTAGACAGGGGGCAGCCCTAGGTCATGGTGGACTCTATGGGACTGAAGCAGTCCCCTGCCCACAGCAGGCAGAGAGCTGCTCCAGTCTCCACCAGTTAAACGGAACCAGTAAGCATCTCCCATTGAGGGTGATGCTTACCAGTTAACCATATAACTGGTTAACCTTTCAGATCCCTCCCAGACATGGGGATAAATCCCACTTTTGGACTATGCAATAATATGTGTGCTGTGGCCAGAAAAGATCTGATGGATGCAGTTCTTTCACCTTCCCCCTGGCTTCCCACAAACCAATGAAATTCACATTCATTGTCTCCCCTCATCACAGTCTTTCAGGGCTGGGATTTTGTGAGGCCGAAAGCATGATCTGAAACTTACTTAATGTTCAAATCTGCCTGTGACTCCTATACAGCCTTGCCTCTTTCAATCTCCTCTGTTCCTCCTTCCTCTGTTAATCTATAGAAGTTAATTGCACTTCATGGGGCTTGTGAGACCGTGCAATAATTTGCACTGATTTTGGAGAGAAATGTGAAGAGAAACTTGCCTTGACCCAGCCTTTCAACTGAGGAAATGTAACACTGTATTTCAGTTTCACCACTGGCTTGCCACTTTTAATAGGCATATACACTGGCAATAGCAAGAGATGGTTTGTAATTGACTATAAATAGAAAAATAAATAGAACAAACTACCAGGGGCTAAAACTGATCAAATATATTGGAGTTCGGTAAATTTTAACTTTTCTATAAAAATTACATTGAGAGGATTATGAAAAAGTCTTATAATTTATGTTTAAAATGTATGTGTGAATCATACTATAATACATATGATAGCAACAGTGTAGTGTGAACACAATCTATAAAATACTTTGAGCAGCATCTTGTGGGATTGCAAAGTCCTTTTCCTAGCTTGTAAATTAGATACAACTTTAATTATGTTCCCATGGCTACCAACATGCTGTGTTTGATAATAAAGCAGAGGAATTTGAAAAACAGGAAGGAATCTCATACCTCTGCATTTGTGTAGGATGGGGAATTCTACCAATTTGCATATTCAGTTTACTCACTATCACTGGTTTTAGGGCATTTTCTTTCCCTCTGTTTTTTCTCTACAGTGTTATTAGAACATCTCGCTATTCACTTCAACACACCTCTCTTGAGAGTTGCTGATCTTTTGCCAAATATACAGAAAATGTATCCTGTCATTTTTTATATTAATAATACAAAAAATCAGGCTGCCCAGTATGCACATGAATTGGAAAAAAATCAATAACCCTTTCGTCATTGAATATCTACTGGAAAATCTACTGGGCTGCAAATATAGTCTATTTTACTGTGTTATTTGTATTTGCTGAATGCTAATAGTGTAATCAGTGTTGTACAGTCCTAAGAGGAGAACAGGACGTGGTCAACTAGGACCTTATAGACTAAATAAGCAAAGAATTAAGGTGTATAGGCCTTCACAAGACTCTGTGGCTCTCAGCCTATTTATTGTGAAGACTAGGGTTTATAGACCAAGGGCATCTTAAGGAGTGATTTGAATGCCACATGATACAGGGTTAGATAATCAGCTCAGGCTTGGAGTTCTATGCTCATGAGTTTCTGATTTTTTCCCCTCACTATATAAAGGTTTGTTTTCATAGAGAATTAAATAGTGACAGATTTGTTGTACATGGACCTTGGGCCATGAGAGGTTGGACAGCATATCACTGACAAATGTGCAGTTATAATTAAAAATGAAATGAGCATTAAATCCCAGATCAGCAACTTATGCCCTTGAATTTCAGTGGCTTCAGATCCAGAGAGTAGCTTTGGTCCACCATAGAAAATGAGGGCAGCTATGTAGCACCAATAAACATCTAAATTTCTCCAAAACTTAGGGATATGTGCTTCTGGTGGTTTACATTCAGGACCATGTCTTCTGTGGGTAGTTCTCTGAATTGCAGGTGAGCTAAAAGTAACATGAATCATATTCTATTTTATATACTATGAATGAAAGTAACTTTTTTCTGGATTATTATTACTAATAATTATCATTATCAGTAGCTCTTTTATATGGCACAATCTTTCTAATGCTGTACATTTATTTTCATTATATGCAAATGCTGAGGTATTTCTCTTCTCTCTGCTCTGTAAAGTCATATTGTCCAATGAGAGCTATAAATCTCCAGAGAGTGGCACAATCTTGTAAATTTCAAAGAGGTTAGGCTCATGGTTAGATTGAGTTTCTGGTAAAGTTTTTTTGGCTTTATAGCATGAAAAGGAATAGTATCAAAAGAAAGGGAGAACTTTCCAAAATGGGGACATAAATCAAATATTGAACTGTTATTGCAGAGCGTGATGGAAATAATTCCTTCACATACTATCTCCAAATGGTGAAAATTTGCCAGATAGTCCTTTAACTTTTACTGAATGCTTAACTAATTCTCTTCTGCCTTCTTCAACAGAGTATTGGCCATTTTTTGAAAATTAATATCTATCTCAGTAAAATGACACAGATATTCTGTAGTGGAAATAGTTAATTTGTAAACCAAGGAGAGAAAGGGGAGGGAGGAAGCCGAGGATTAAACACAGAAGAATGATTGAAGATGGACTTGAATAACAAAAGAGATATCGATTCTCTTGTGGATGTGCTCATACAATCTCTGTTAATAAGAATTACATGCATGACCCATCTGCAAGAAAACATAGCATGAAATTCATATTTTTCAATGGTAAGATGATGACCACAACATAAAGATTATAATGCAAAGATGTTGGTAGTTAATCTCCATCTTTGGTGCAAAGCATGGAATGCAAGGTTAAAAAAACTAGGTTGGGGGAGGTTATATACACCCTTAAAAAGCAATTAAATATATTGTTTTGAAGTATTATTAGACATTCGAGTTTCACTGCTAAATGCATAATGCATGCTAATAGATATTTAATGATTAACTTGGAGGTAAAAATTTGCAGTGGTAAACTAGTGGATACCAAATTTAGATCTTAATTGCACAATGTCAGAAGTTAAAAGCATATAACTTGCAAATTATTAAAATTCTAGGTCAAAGCATCCATGTACAAGTGGGGAATGGAAAGAGTAAGACTGAATGCCCAAATCCTCAGGCTATGATAAAGGTACTTAAAGATAAGAAATTGTTTTGTGTATTTGCAGTTCATGTACTGCATAAGAATTGTACGACTGTGTGAAGAACTGATAAAGGTCAAAAGATCATGAAAGGCGAAGGTTCAGCTAGCACATTTGAAAACCAGTTAATTATTTTCAAACGTCAGAACATGTTAGGGAACGATTGGTTGGGGTGATGTAGGTGTGTCTACACTGCAATCAGATACCTGCAGCTGGCCCATGCCAGCTGACTCAGGGTTCTGGGGTTTGAGCTCAGGAGATGTGTAATTAGCAGTGGCTCTGGCTGCTGTCCAAGCTCTGGGACCCTCCCTCCCCACTGGTCAAACCACAATTAAACAGCCCCTTAGCTTGCCCCTAAGTTGTGGGGTTTTAACTGCAGTGAATAGCAAATGAGAAGTGATGCATTAGGTGGGAGCATGAATGCAGTGAAAATGACCTACATTGGATAGGCACTAATCCAAAGCCCACAGACAGCCAAGGAAAGATTCCCTTCAAAAGTGATTTTTGTATTTCCAAATCCACTGACAAAAATGTTGAATAGTGTCAGGCCTAGTACCAATCCCCGAGGAACCCACTAAAAACATCCCATTCCGTTTTTATTCCCTAATAACAACTACTGTGAGGTGTTTTGGTTAGCCAGTTCTTAAACCCTTTAATGTGTGCTTTATTGATATCTCAGAGCCCAAGTGCTCAGACTCATCTGCCCTCCTGGAAAGGTTTTGATTGCTTCCATAGTCTACTTGGCAGAAAGTGAAATTGAGAGGTTTCCAAACAGGCAGACAGGGAGCTATCACTTCAATTTTCCATATATATAATTTTCAATTTCACCAAGGAAAATTTCAGTTTTATGAGAAAGGCAGTTTCCATTGGAATGCAAATCATTTCAACTTTTAACCAAAGTAGTCCTTTTCCTTGAGTGTGTAATCATGCCTTTTTTGCATAAACTCTTCTAAACAAACTCCCAATTTTCAGTTATATTCTTCAGTCTAAATTCAATGTCCAAGTCCTTTGTGTTGTAGCTGAACATCCTGAGAGAGTCATCGAGGACTAAAATTGTATACCTTTCTGCTGTGCTTGTGTCAGTGAGCCTACAGACTAAAATTATACTAGCCTCCAGTGTTTGACGAGGGCAGTTCAGTCCCTAAAAACATCACTTTCTCTCCATTCCCTATGGCTACAGCTACACTGTAGCCTTTTTCCGGAAAAGCTTATGCAAATGAAGCACAGAACTTCATTTGCATAATTAATTAGCAGCCGCTTTTGTGCAAGAGGCTTTTGCACAAAAAGGAGCTGTGTAGATGTCTCCTTTTTGCACAACCCCCCCCTTACGGAAAAGCCATTTTTCCTCATTTTTTCAGGAAGAACAGGTCTTGCGCAAGAGGGGGTTTTTGTGCAAAAAGGAGCTGGCAACACAGCTCCCTTTTGCACGAAAGCCTTTCACGCAGAAGCGGCTGGTAATTAATTATGCAAATGAAGCGTGGCGATATTCCATGCTGTGCTTCATTTGCATAAGCTTTGCCGGAAGAAGGCTACAATGCCTATATGTTTCCCTAACTATGTACAGAACTAGTGATTCTGTATGATACTCAGAAAATATGTGATAATTAGGGGAAATATGCTTTCATAATTGGAATTAAAAAGCTCAGCTAAACTCAAGAGATTGTTATTAGGGATACTCCTTCTGGTTTTACCACAACATAGGGATATAGTAGATCTATCATTTGACATGCCCCATGTGACTCTTCCTAAAGAACACTGGTAAAATCTGAATTTAAAATTGAAAACTCGTGGGCTGGATTCTCAAATGAGATCTTCCTTTTTGAAGCACTCAAGCCAAGAGAAAGGTTGCTGGCTGCAAATGGTCGGGAGAGAATTCCCTTGGTGATGGCATTCCTGTTCCTCTGGTTCCTGTGTATAGGGCACAGATGGAGATCCACTCTGCTACATCAGTCTTTACTGACAGTAAGGACTCCATGCAAGTGGTATAAATTAGGCGGTAGGACTGAGAGCCTAGGCTCCAGCCTAAATCCAAATATCTCCACCACTATTTACCACCATGTAACAGGGTTTTTATTTTTGTTTTTGTTTTCGTTTTTGTTTTTGCATGGTGGGCATGCCCTTAGATCAGCTCCTTAATTCTAACCTTATTAAGAGGGTATGGGGGACTGGTCCAGACATGATTTCTGAATCAGAGAGCTTTAATTGGTTCCTTTATGATCCAGTGTGAACTCACACACACACAAACCCCCTTCTCTCTCTTTCTCTCTCTTTCTCCCCCCCCCCCCTTCCTAGATTTATGCATATCTTCACTGACAAATGTAGGCAGAACTGGAAGAAATTCCACCATATATGGCTATCTGAAATTTTTCTCATGAAAACTTGACGCTAGATGAATTCCTGGTTTTGCAGATGCTGTTTCGTGCAGTTGAGTAGTTGAACTGAAATAAAAGCAGAAAATTAAAATCTGGTGATCATAGAAATGAAAAATTTATATGTACAAACTGGCAGGTACCTCTGCTTGGGTAGAATATCTAGAAAATTAAACCTTATTTAAGTGGAATTCTTGTGCATTTATGCAAAAAAAAAGCAGAACATATTGCTGAGGTTTAACAAATCCTGTTTCCTGCATGCATTATAATATATGTTATATACTCTGGAGGTTGCTTAATGCCAGTGGAGTCAACTTGCATAAAAAATGTGTATTTCATCTCAAACAGAGACAGTTTACAAATTAAAACAAAACACAGAAATTAAGTAAAGGATCATGCATAAGTTAACAGTGCCTAGAGGCAGCCTTAACTTTAATGCCAACAAATCATGCAGGTTTTACACAGCTACTCACTCTGGTATTCAATAAAAAATGAAGTTACTGTAGCAATACCAAGCATACGCTTAAAGAAACACACTCAAAATATGTCATGTGAACTTTACACTGCACTGGACATAGTAGATTCATTGAACATTTTGGTTATACATATTTTCTCAAGCTTTGAAATTTAAGACCAAATTCAAAACTTAGAACAGCTTTGTCTACTTCTGAAAACATGTAGTAAGTTATAAAACTGAGTCATTAACAGATACTGAGCATATACAGAACTAGAGTGGATACAATGTTTTTGTCTAACATTTTTTTGACCAAAAAAAAAAAGCCTTTCTTTAGAACCAATACATTTCATGAAAATTCACTTTTTCAATTTTTCCAGATTTCCAGTTAAATAAAACTTGTGGATTTTATTATTTGTATCTACTTTTCCCTCTCCCTTTTTCCTATTTAAAAAAGAGGAAAAGTGGTAAGGGTTGAGGGGAGGGAGGGAAAAGAGAAGGGCAACTAAAATGATTAGATGTTCGGAATGGGTCCCATATGAGGAGAGATTAAAGAGACTGGGACTTTTCAGCTTGGAAAAGAGGAGACTAAGGGGGGAGATGATAGAGGTCTATAAAATCATGAATGGTGTGGAGAAAGTCTATAAGGAAAAGTTATTTACGTGTTCTCATAATATAAGAACTAGGGGCCACCAAATGAAACTAATGGGCAGCAGGTTTAAAACAAATAAAAGGAAGTTCTTCTTCACACAGTGCATAGTCAACCCGTGGAACTCCTTGCCTGAGAAGGTTGTGAAGGCTAGGACTATAACAGGGTAAAAGAGAACTAGACAAATTCATGGAGGCTAAGTCCAGTAATGGCTATTCTTCAGGATGAGTAAGTAATAGTGCCCCTTGCCTCTGTCTGTCGGAGGGTGGAGATGGATGGCAGGAGAGATAACGCTTGATCATTACTGTTTGATTCACTCTCTCTGAGGCACCTGGCATTGGCCACTGTCAGCAGACAGGATACTGGGCTAGATAGACCTTTGGTCTGACCCAGTATGGCCATTCTTATGGTCATAGTTCTAATATGCTTGAGGCACAGAAGGCTATAAAGATGTGTCCCAAATACTATAGAATTATATGCCTCTGTCTCTGGGGAAATAGGGGGTTCACTTTAAGGTCGGGGCAGCCCACCAGCAATCCTGTTATTGGGTTATTGTCCCTTTAAAACAAGGAATTCTGGGACTTGTGTTCCTCTCTCCCGTCCTTTCCACCTGAGTCCTGGATGGAATATGTGATAGGCAATAACTAGGCCTGCTGGGAAATGGCAAGATTATAAAAGAACACTTGATAATAGCAGAGTAAAACACTGGGGATGAGATAAGCATGAGATCAGATGAGCTTGTCATTTAAATTACATGGTAAAGTCTAATGAAGGGCCAGGAAGACAAGGCCTGTGCAGGTAGGAATCCTGGACAGGATATAATTCCTTGAGTCTTGGAGAGGGAAGGGGGGAACCCATTTCTCTATTCTTTGTACCAAAAAGACTGGAGAAGGAATTTGCACCTTGTTTCATTGGGACTTTGTGATGCTGGAAGGGGAAAATCTATTTCCAAACTAACATACTGGCAAGATGAAGAGGCAGCAGCATTGGGAATCTAGAGCATGGACTGTGATCATTATTCTCTTTGTAAATGGTCCAGTGACACTAGATAGGAAAGCACACCACACCCAATAGGTGTGTGGGTTATAATTACACATGCACTATTAATATTGCTCTGAAGTATGTATTTTGGGACTATTTAAAAACAAAATAAAGATCTGGGCCAGATTCGCACATAGACGTTTAAGTTGGGTGACTAGGGCTCCAGACCTTGGAATCATGTGATAATATTGGAATCTAAGTATATGTGTGTGTATTAGGGCTGTCAACTGATGTGCATTAACGCCTGCAACTAACACAGGGCAGGATTAACTTGTTAATTTTTTAAACGCATTAATTGCAGGCGTTGATGCTGCGCTGCTCCTTTGAAGTGCTGCCCTGGTGTCTCAAAGGGGCAGTGTGGCACGGATCCAGGGTTAGCTGGGGAGTCCACCTGATCCCAGGCTCCTGCAGTGCTGCCCTTTGGAAACATCGAGGCGGCCTTTCCAAGAGGCAGCACTACACAGAGCCGGGGTCAGTTGAGGACTCTAGGTGATCCTTGGCTTCCACATCACTGCCCCTTTTAAAGTCCCAAAGGGCAGCACATTAGATTAATCGCAATTACAGTTTTTAATCACTTGACAGCCCTCATGTGTATGGGTATGTCTACACAGCAAAGTTATTTTGAAACAACAGCCCTTATTTCAAAATAACTTTCCTAGCATCTACACAGCCAAACCGCTATTTTGAAATAAATTCGAAATAGCGGAGTACTTATTTCAAATTTGGTAAACCTCATTCCATGAGGAATAATTCCAAATTCGAAATAGCTATTTTGAAATAAGTGCTGTGTAGACACTTATTTCAAAATAGGGGGCCTCCAGCCTTCTGAGGGTGCCCTGGTGGCCACTTCAGCCTCAACCAAGAACACTCCTCTCCCTCCCTCCCTCTCTCTCTCCCTGGAGCCCTTAAAGGGGTAGATTCTGGCCACAGTGCCTGTGCCAGCTCCAAGCCTGCCAGCCCAGAGCCAGTAGTCACTGACCCTGACCCCGTGGCCCCAAAACATGAGCCAGCAAGCCACTGGCAGTCAGCCCTCCGCTGCCCCCCAGGAGCAGTCTGCCAGCTCCTAGGAGCCTGCCAGGGCCTGGAGAAGGCAAGCACCTTCCTGGTCCAGGATGGAGATCACGGACCTTATTCAGGTTTGGGGGGGATGCCCCCAATGTCCCTGATCTCTGCACTAGATGGAGGAACGTGGCCATCTATGGCAAGATAGCTGTAAACCTGGCCACCAAAGGCTACATGTGAACCCAGGAACAGGTTCACATGAAAATCAAGTTGGTCCCAATCCTGAACCCTGAGCTTCCCTTCTCCCTTCTTCCTCTTGCTTCCCCCTTCCAGCTCCCTCCTCCCAGGTTTCCCCCTCCCTTCTCCCACCTTGTCTCCTCCCCTCTCCTGCCTCCTTTCCCCAGTCTTACCAGAGTTTCATTCCCTACCCCCCCCAATTTTGTTAAATAAAGACAGTTTGTGTTTATGAAAAAACGTATATTTTATTTTACATCAGGAAGGGGGGCTGAGGCGGGGTAAGTGGAAGGACATGAGGGAGGAATGAGGCACAAGCCCCCAGTGGGACAGAGCAGGGAGACTGTTAATGCTCCTCAGGGTGGAAGCTCTCCCGCAGGGCCTCCTGGATACTGACAGCCCCCCGATGGACCTCCCAGAGGGCAGCCTGCAAAAAGTGCAGCCAGGATCGCAGCAACATGTCCATGAGAAGCACCAGAGTGCCCAGGGGCAGCTCTGGCTCCATGTTGCAGTTCTGTGGTGTCCCGAGTGAGGGCAACCAGAGCACGCAGACTCAAAATGCTTTGCTGTCCCTCATCGAGGTAGGTAAGCAAGCAGGGAAAGCTGAGAACTGACTGTCCGGGGGGGTCCCGTTAAGCACAGGCCACAGATATCCTCAGGCAGCAACCACACAAAGTAAATCCTGACCTGATGTCCTGCCAGACCTGGTTCCGGCTGGCCTTAAATGTGATTCAGCTTCCACTCAGTGTGTTATTTCAAAATGCATTTTGTGTGTTGAAGCATTATTTCAAAATAAGCTATTTTGAATTAACTATTTCGAAATAGCTTATTTCGAAATAACGCTGTAGTGTAGACATACCCTATGTGTGTGTGGGAGGGGGAGGGGATTGGTTCTGTATTTTTCTCTTAAAATTATTTTTCTAGTGCTAATGGTTGGAAAAACAATCTTGAAAATATAATCCTAAGTGTAACCAAATCAGCAATATGGGACATTCTGATTCAAGGGTCCTGAGAGATGTGAACAGAATCATGCATCACATGGGGAGGGGGTGTTAAAAACAACATTCCCAAGAAGGAAGAAGGTGTGGCGATGACTGTAGTGGTTCCTACTCAAATAGAAAATTGAGGGGGGACTTGATAAGTGTTAATGTACCTTCATGGGATAAAATTATTGAGTACTAACGGCTCTTCAGTCTCGTGGGGAAAGTCATAACAAGAACCAATAACTGAAAGCCAAAGGCAGACAAATTCAAATTGAAAATAGACACAAATGCACGTTGGAACAAACTGTCAAAAGAAGTGGTGGAATCACTATTCCTGAAGTGCCTCTAAGCACAACTGAAAGACATGCTTCAGCTTTGGGCTCAATATAGGGGGTAACTAGATGAAAGTCTATAGTTCCTGATATAAAGAAGGTCAGAGTGGATGATCTCACAGGCCCTTCTGACCTTAAATTTTATGAATTTTATAGTGCGACATGTCTTGAAAACATAAGCCTTTTGCACCAGCCACTTCAAACAATGGGCAAATTGTCAGGAAGTACTTCTAAATCTTATATTCTATTGCTTGTTCACACAAAATTATTGTTTTCCAATGTTGCTGGTGCCCAGCTAGCTAACTTGTATATGCACATGCTGCTTTGCATGCCAGACTTAAGCACAAATATGTAAGAATCTGAGAAAGAAAATGTGGCCAAAAGTATTTCTTAATAATCACAAAACTGCCAGTTAACACATCAATCCGATATGTCCCTTAATAAGGGCTTGGAATCAGCCTGTACAGTGTGCACTCTGTGAAAGAAGACAAGGTTAGCTAGAGGTTAAATACTGATTAAGTTAACCCCTCCCATTCTCACATCTGTGACCGGCAAATACTACATTCTCCAGCTGAAATCATCCCTTTTCTAATAATCTCTGAATTATCTGTATCCTGACTTCTTGTTTACAATCATATTTGCAGTGTTTGTTTTTTAACCAAAGCACCTTTGCTCCATTCTCCAGTTTGCCCTTTTTATAATCAAGGAATTTTCTATGTGTTTGAAATTAAAAAACCTTTCAGAACTTCTGAACTAAGAAATTAGCATTGCCAAACAGCAGTGTTTGCAAATGGAGGTGATCCCATGCCCTTCATTTTTAAGCAGTACTCTTGATCTTAGTCTAAAATAAAGGGATAGCCTACAATTAAAGACTTCCTGTGACAGAAGAGTGTAGTCATTCTTAACATAAGGAAACTGTCAGGTCTGTACACCAGTGACCTTGGGGGTAACATCTAATAGATGGAAAGCCAAGTGAGTAACTCAGAAATTACGAGTCAGAGTTAGCCACCCTATCCTACTCGCAATATTCCAGACCTTCTGATGCACTACAGATTCAATGAGGGAAATTACCAGAGACTGGTGTACCATTTTGTTCATAGCCACGCAGTCTGCTTCTAACATGTGGAGTCCTAATCTTTTTAACTCCTTTGCTACTCTTAGTTGTTTTGATTATTCCATTTTATCTGTTCATAGTCAATGGCTGAATAATATAATTGCTGTGTTAGGGGTAATAGCTCTACGGGGGCAAAGGGGCTTGTGTGTGTGTGTGTGTGTGTGTGTGTGTGTGTGTGTGTGTTGAAAGAGAGAGAGTGAAAGAGAGAGAGAGAGAGGCACTTTTAAAAAATGGTTATAACCTTCATTGTGGACTGTGTCATCTGCATATTTTCCAATTGCATTTAGTCTTGTTTTCAAACCCTTCTAGGCTGTACCCTCAACTGATGTAAGTCAAAATCAGCACAGTGCCATTCACTTTGAAGTTAATGATCTACTCCCACTGAGGGCCTGGCCCTTTGTCTGAATAAGGAGCTGCAGGTATATCAATCATCAGTATTGGCTCAAAGGATACATCTTGTTTTCTTTTGGATTAGGGACACCAAGCAGTCACCTTACTTATCTGGATGCTACTACCAGCTCTACCACCAAATCCCTAGTGACCTTCACAAGCCATTTAACCCTCTGTGATTCCTCCTGGGAAAGGGGATATTTGCTGAGATCTCCTAGAGCAGCGATAAGCAACCCAAGACTAGTGAATGAGCTGTGTGAGTGGCCCTTCTTCATCTCAGTGGGCCACATGATTGTCAGAGGTGAGCAACCTATGGTCTGTGGTCCCCTGGGGTTCCACCTGTGGATCCCTTCTCTTATACCTCTTGTGCACTGTGGCACTACAGCCCCACACTTCCTACTTGTCCTTCTTCCTCACAGCACTTTTGGAATCTGCTGATTCATGCTCCATTCCCTCTTTCCCCCCTCCCTCCCAGAGCTTGAAGAGCCGCAAACAGCTGATTCTCAGCATTCAAGCTCTGGGAGGGAGGGGAAGGAGTGGTGACAGTATGCAAATCAGCAGATTCATGGTGCTCCAAAAGGGATTGGGGGGAGAAGGAAGTGCTGGGCACCAGTGTGCAAGAGACTCATGGGGGAGAAGGCCGATGAGAGTGCACTGGCCACAGGTTGCCCACCACTGTCTTATAGCCATGCCATCAAAGTGAAGGCACAGTGCATCTGCACTGAAGAGGCTGTCAGGGGAGGGATCATGTGATTATTATCTGTTGTGATCTCTCCCTCTGGGGCATCTGGTATTGGCCACTGTCGGCAGACAGGATACCTGGCTAGATGGACCTTTGGTCTGATGGACCTTTGGCCGCCCATATGTTCTTATGCTGTCCATTCGGTAAATTACTTCATGCAATGGAAACTCAAGGGTTGGGAGATCTCCCTTCTACAGGGAAAGCAACACTCCATCCTACTAGAAAAATATGGGGAAAATTCAGAGGCTTCCACCATAGGGCAAGATATTCAGTTAGGTAACAGGAAACTGGCCCAACAATCTTTCTACCCGTACAGTATAGTTAGACTAATCTATCAGTCTGATGGCAAAGAGAAGAATAGCACATCTTGGCAATAAAATAAATGCATGTGTTAAATAAAACATGCACCTTTACAGTGGTGCTGTCACAAATATGGTAAACTGCAATAATACTGACATTAATGTACTTAAGGAAAACAGGCTAACTGTTTAAATGCAACATTTTTCAGCTGCTCAAAATATGGCCACATGTAGTCTTGACATATGGCTCAGTGAAACTACATGTAGTTCTAATACACACAAATAGAAAATATTTACTGTGTGTAAAATTGGGATATTGTAATTCAGTCATACTCTTGTAATTCAGTCATATCCTCTTTCAAGGTTATCCATCTAACTGAGAATTGTGGATAGTTTGGTGGGGACTGTATTGGAAAAAGAGCAATGGGGCTATTTGAATTTGATAAAAAATAGTATAAACAGACAGTCTAATATATGTTTTTGAAGGACTGATTATCTTCATTGATTATCTGCATATTACAACTAAGCTCTCTGCTTTGATCATTTTTAATATTAGTAATTTGTTAAATTTGAAAACTGATTCAGTCCTCAGTTTTTTCAGCATCTTCTCATACTCTTATGAAATTCCCCTGCAGCTCACTAACGAGAAATTAATTGTCTGTATAGCTCCATAGGTGTGCATAGCTATTTACCAACAAACCATGGTAGACTCTTGTACAGAGAGAAAATCATCATAACAAGAATAGCACATTGGAAGGAGTTATTAATTGATTGTAATGCTGCTTTGCTAATGGACTCTTCAAGCAGCCATCTTTCCATATGGATGGGGGGTGGGGAAATCAATAAAATAAATAAATAATGCAACCACAAATAGAACAAATTAGTCTCCTCTTGCTACAGAAGGAACTGGTGCTTAATGTAATTTCACTTATAATAGTACATTAAATGGCACAGGGACAATATTTCACACTAGCAAATTACATTTTTGGTGCTGCTGTAAAATAGAAATATTTCTGATTGTTTCAGCCTGGAATGTGCATTGTGACAGAACTGGAGCTGCTCAGGAAAAATGCTTTTCTGTACTAAAGAAACCATTTTTAACATTTCTCTTAACTTTGCTAAAACAGTAACACACAAGGGTTCTCTGAACACTGAGTCATAACTTAAAGAGCAACAGTGACCTCTAGTGGGGTGAGTAAAATTATTTTACTTCCCAGGAAAAGAAGGTTGATGTCCTGTAGCCTTCGGAGATGCAAAACACACTTCCCAATGAAAATTGGGTAGCACCCGTGGGCTACCAGTGCTGTACACAAAAGCCACACATTACCGAACTGAGTGTGTACTATACATATAAATGACACACAAGTCCAATTTGAATGTAACTTAGTATGTCTCCTCTAGAATGTCGTCCAAAGAGTAAAGCAATTTGCATGATAGAACAAGGATTATGGATGTATAATGCAGTTGAAGACAAAAGTGTACAGACTAACGCAAAGAAAAGGTGCATGTCAAATATTGTGTGCTTAACTTTCCCCATATGACTTACTACTAGTGTTCTTAAACATACCATTCATTTTAGTGCTTTTGCTGGACTGGGGCCAGAGTAATGAGTATTTTGCTGGATCAAGCTGGCTGTAGCAAAGACAAGCAGCTAAAACAAATACAGCTACATTATGGAACAAGGTAGGAAAGGGAGAGCCAAGATCCAGCTGGAGTTGTACAGTTCTACATCAGCAGGAAGGGGTAGGAAGGGTCCATCTCTAGACCATTCAGGGCTCATGAGGTTCTTCCCAGCTTTGTGAGCTTGGAATCAAAAAACATGGCCACCAGTAGGGTGAGTAAAAGTATTTTACTTTCCAGGAATAGAAGGTTGATGTGTCCTGTAGCCTATGGAGATGCAAAACAAACTTCCCAATGGTAGTCACTTAGAACTGAGCTAGCAGGGACAGAGATAGGGAGCTATTCCATAGACTCTTGGACACAGAGGTCATCTGAGACTGACAGTTTTTCATAGATTTTTCCTGCAGTCTCTCCCTCTGCTGTTCATTCTCTCCCTTTCCCTTCCCACAGTCTCTCCTCTTCTGTCAACCTTCCTCCCTTTTCCCCTAAATCCTCCTCAGCAAAACCCCCCTTAAACAAAACCAGAGGAATGAGAAAATAATGAAGAAATCATGGAACTGGTGTTACATTTGCAAAACAGCACTTTGTCCATATGTACATTATATCCCTTCCTACCCAACCCTCTGTCTGTCTGTCTGTCTTGTCTGTTTAGATTGTAATCTGATAGGGCAGGGTCTGTCATATGCTGTTTGGATGGTGTCAGATACATTGGGGGCCTCAATTATGGTTGTGGCCTCTAGAGACATCTGCAATACAAATAAATAAAAATAGCAATTTGATACAGAAGCAATTCTAATCTGACACGGCATTTCCGTAATATATGCATTCTTGTTTTCTGATTTAATTAGCACTGATGTCGTTGTCCCTTCTTTGCACCCTTTTCCCCCCATCTTTCTTTTTCTCTTCAGCACCCGAGCAAGTGAGTTGTAGCTCATGAAAGGATACACTCTCATACCCTAATAAATTTGTTAGTCTTTAAAGTGACACCTTGCTCCTTGTTTTTGCTGAAACAGACTAACATGACTACCTCTCTGAAACCTTATTTTCTTTGCTATTTATTTTGGACACATTTTTGCTTGGATCCACATGACAGTTCATAATTTTGGTATTCTGTTCCCTTGACGTGCATATGAACTGTAATTGATAGAAGCAGGAGCAGGGAGCATGTCAATACGTATAGGATTCAGAGTCTACTATGCAGTTCTAAGTGTTGCTCTTTATGATGAGCCAGAATAAGCACTAAGAGCAGTGCAGTCCCACCCTTTGGAGAAGATTTCCAGCATCAGCCCCTCATAGGGACCATGGGATTGTTTAGCCAGCATGGTGCCACTCCCCACCAAGGAGAAGTGGGATGGGACTGGGCAGCAGAGCCCTTCCCCACCCTGAGGGGAGATGTGGGCCAGAGCCAGGCAGCAGAGTCCTGCACCTCCACTCCCCCAGAGAAGCCATGGGCAGGGCAACCCCCTGGGAGGAACCACCAGCCAGGCAGCATGTCCCTGGAGAAGAGCCACCTTTGCAACTGCAGTTGGCCCCAGTGAGTACCCCCATACCTCCCAGCCCTCAGCTCTGACTCCTATACCCCTGCCCTCTGTCCTGAGCCCCTAGGTAAATCTTCTAATAATAAATAAACCCAGACAAGCCTTTTGCCAACCAGAAAAGCTGCATGATGGTACATTCTAATAAAGCTGGTCAAAATACTACTGTTTATATGTATGGTGGTTTTGTTGTAAAGGAGCACTGGCCCAGCTTTCAGAAAAAGGAATATTCCTTATTTTCAAGATCACATAAGATACATCTACACTGCATGGCTATTTCAGGATACTGGAAGCTATCCATTATTTCAAATTTTTTTTCAAAATAACGGGCATACTATCTTGGCATCCTTGTAACCTTCTTTCAAAATTTGGTTCTGTGTAGATGTGCCAAATTTCAAAATAAGCTATTTCAAAATAGAATCAAAATAAGATATGCAATTTGTGTGGCACAAATTGTGTCTCTTATTTCGAGTTTAGAGTGCTGTGTAGATCCACCCGTACAAAGTATAGTAGCATCTGGGACAAGGAGGAGAATGGCAATAGACATCACATCTGGAACGAACAGCCAAAGGAAGAAAGAGGATGCTCTTGATATACAGAAGAAGAGAAGGTGAACCCTCTCGGAAGAGTTGCCCCACGAGGATGGCATCTGATGAACTCAGATACCACTGAGCCTGCCTTTTCTGCCAACCTGGGCATCCTTTATCCCTGTCTTACTGAACCTAGCTCTTAAGCTTCCTCCAGCATACACACAGGCACAGGCACACCCAGCTGCAGAATGAAACAGCCATTGAGATCAGTCTGGGAGGACTCAGGTTAAGGGATTTGGCTTAGTACCCAGATGTCCACCTCCCCCCTTGGAGTACAAACCCACAATTATATGAAATAAGCCTCTCCTTCAAGGTAGAGGAAGTTAGGCAAAACTTCCTCCCGTCTCCCATTAGAAAAGTACATAAACTAGGAGCTATTCTAAGATAGAAATACTTTTTTTTTACTTATAAAAGTGTATTTAAAACAAACATAGTGATAGCAAACAGAACATAGCAGATTACTAAGAAAATAATACATAAGAACATAGGAACAGCCATACTGGGTCAAACCAAAGGTCCATCTAGCCCAGTATCCTGTCTGCCAACAATGGCCAATGCCAGATACTTCAGAGGGAGTGAACAGAACAGGTAATCATCAAGCAATCCCTCTCCTGTCATCAGTTTCCAGCCTCTGACAAACAGAGGCTAGGAACATCATTCCTACCCATCCTGGCTTATAGCCATTGATGGTCCTAACATCCATGAATTTATCTGCTTCTTTTCTGAACTCAGTTAAAGTCCTGGTCTTCACAGCATTCTCTGGCAAGGAGTCCCACAGGTTGACTGTGCACTGAGTGAAGAAAAACTTCCTTTTGTTTGTTTTAAACCTGCTACCTATTAATTTCATTTAGTGACCCTTAGTTCTTATGTTATGGAAACAAGTAAATAACATTTCCTATTCACTTTTTCTATACCAGTCATGATTTTATAGACATCTATCATATCATCCTTAGTCTCCTCTTTTCTAAACTGAAAAGTCCCAGTCTTTTTAATATCTATTCATAAGGGACCCATTCCAAACTCGTATTCATTTTTGTTATGCTTCTCGGAACTTTTTCCAATGCCAATATCTTTTTTGAAATGAGATGACCACATCTGTACACAGTATTCAAGATATGGGTGTACCATGGATTTATACAGAGGCAATAAGATGTTCTCTGTCTTATTCTCTATCCTTCTTTAATGATTCCTAACATTCTGTTTGCTTTTTTGACTGCTCCTGCATATCGAGTTGATGTTTGCAGAGAACTATCCACAATGACTCTAAGATCTCTCTCTTGAGTAGTTATAGCTAAATTAGTGCCCATCATTTTATATGTGTAGTTGGGATTATTTTTTCCAATATGCATTACTTTACATTTATCAATATTAAATTTCATTTGCCACGTTGTTGCCCAATCACTTAGTTTGATGAGATCTTTTTTAAGCTCTTCGCAGTCAGCTTTGGTCTTAACTATCTTGAGCAGTTTAGAAGTATCTTCAAATTTTGCCACCTCATTGTTTACCCCTTTCTCCAGATCATTTATAAATAGGTTCAATAGGATTGGTCCCACCACAGACCCTTGGGGGACCCCACTAGTTACCTCTCTCCATTCTAAAAACTTACCACTATTCCTACCCTTTGCATCCTGTTTTTTATCCAATTATTTATTCATGAGAGGACCTGCCCTCTTATCCCATGACAACTTTATGTAAGAGCCTTTGGAGAAGGACCTTGTCAAAGGCTTTCTAGAAATCTAAGTACACTATATCCACTGGATCCCCCTTGTCCACATGTTTGTTGATCCCCTCAAAGAACTCTAAGGGTGTGTCTAGACTACAGAGTTTTGTCGACAAAAGTGGACTTTTGTCAACAAAACTATACCTGTGTCTACACTACCGCTGAGTTCTGTCGACGCTGGTAAACCTCATTTTATGAGGCATAACGCCTTCTGTCGACAGAGTTTCTGTCGACAGAAGGTGTTATTGCATGTAAACTGTCCTTTGCGTCTACACTACCATGTCGACAAAGCAGCTTGCTTTGTCGACAGAACTGAATGTAGTGTAGACGCTCTTTTTCGACAGAAGCCTGTAGGCTAGACGTACCCTAATAGATTAGTAAGGCATGATTTCTGTAGGGATAAATTTGCCAATAGCCCAATGATATGTAGGTAAGACCTCAAAAGCATGGTATCTGGTTAAGTCTTTGCAGAGGCCTTGCTGTGCAGTCGAAGCAGAGACATAAGGCCTCTATGAGCCAAAATAGATAACAGGAAGCTCTGGGAAAACAGGACGAACACAGAAAAGCAGCCCTGTCTGTTTATAAGTTAGGCAGCACAACACAGAATGGAGAGCGATGATTGGCTATCATTATTATGAGTTTCACACACCCAAGGTTACAGCTCTGCAAGGTGCCTCACAGTCTGCCTGGGAAGAGGGCAAACAGCTGCCTCCCAAGGCCAGCCACAATCTTAGGAAAGGCTGTGAGATGACACTCCCCCTAAGGACTCAAACTTGCAAATCTACCGAAGGTATATTCTAAACAATTGTTTGCTGTGTATCTTACACTATATTTTTGTTTCATACCCCAGGAAAGCACATATAAACCACCCCCACACCTGTCAGAAAAGCACCGTCACCACTCCTATGAATCCCAACCGGAATATAGCTATGCTTTGTAAGGCAATTCTTGGAGGGGGAAGGGGTGCATATACTTGTGTTTAGCAATTGTGTTAACCTAAGCCATGGGCAGAGCTACTATGTAATCTTTTAGACTATGGCTTATTGTGCACATAATGCCTTGCTGCTAAAACCTATCCAGGGGCTCGGGAACTCCCACCCCATCACTTCCCTCCACCCATTAGCTTTCTATATAGTCTATTGCAATTATTTGCTTGACAGTGTTTGCTGAGCGCAAGTGGCAAGGTGGCATTCTGCCGGCACTGTGCGTAATAAACCCCTCTGCTTGAATCTACACAGTGTCTCCATTTTGGTTGCCAACAATTTCCCTTTACAGAAACCATGTTGACCTTTTCCCAACAAGTTAGATTAATCTATGTGTCTGACAATTTTTTTCTTTACTATGGTTTTAACTAATTTGCCTGGTACTGACTTTCCGATCTGTAATTGCCGGGATTACCTCTAGAGCTTTTTAAATATTGGCATCACAGTAGCTATATTTCAGTCATATTTCTAATAGTCTATATTAGAAGCTGATTTAAAGGAGAGATTACAAACCATAGTTAATAATTTCACAATTTCATATTTGAGTTCTTTCAGAACTCTTGGGTGAATGCCATCTGGTCCCAGTGACTTGTTACTGTTAAGTTTATCAATTTGTTCCAAAACCTCCTCTAATGACACGTCAATCTAGGACAATTTCTCAGGTTTGTCACCTAAAAAGAATGGCTCTGGTGTCCCATGGAGCGGTAGCTGTCAGAGGTGGCCAGCTTCCACAGGGCGATTGCGACCCGCTTCTGCAGGGGGGTGGCGGGCTGCAGGTGAGTATCCTGGTGTTCCAGAGCAGGGGCGAGCCAGGCCCACAGCTCAAGGAATGTGGCCTTCCACCTCCGGAAGTTGTGGAACCAGTGTTCATTGTCCAAGAGTTGCATGTCAAGCCGGTCCCACCAGTCCGAACTCATCTCGTGCCTTCAAATCTGCCTGTCCCCAAAAATGTTTGGGGGCAAGGACAGAGCTCCTGCATCCTGGAGGAGGGTCTCCTTGGTGCAGTCCTGATCCAAATATGACTGGGCCTATCTTTGAAGGATGTTTTGGCTTATGAAAACCTTGTTAAGGCTATCACACTCTACTGGCATCCTTGTTTCTGGGAAATCTTCCTATAGATTTTGTATAGTATGATGTATGATGCCATTTCTCATAGGCATCTGTGGAAGAACTTCCCTTCTTTCCATTGTAACAGAGTCCATTGCAGTGCATGCAGAGTTTGACTGCCTATATTATATGTATTAATGTGCCTGGACAGATGCCAGACCAATGTGTGAATTCCACATAATTATAGCCTTAATGGCATTTTAAACATTATAAGATTTACAAAACTGTCTGAAAACAAATATGCACAGTATGTTCCACAAATAGAGCAATCTCTCTGATAAACCTTTACAGTAACTTTTGTCTGCCTCATTGACACAGACTTAGGGAGAGAATTCTAACCTTGTCAGAAAACCTTTGAAATATCTTTTTTCCTTTGCTTTACTGGTTCATAGAGATGTTACAGTTAATGGTTCCTGAGTGTGTTTGAAATTTTCCAGTGATTCCATTTACACTGCAAGGATTTCATGTTTACATTAAAATATTATATCTGGCCAGATGTGATTATAGCTAAGAGGCTGTCAGCATTTCCATTATAAACCCAATTTAAATTTCCTGGCCTCTGTCAATTTAAAGAATATCATTAAGGACACTATTTAAACATAACCTGCCATAATTAAACACAACAACTAACTTGAAACCTAACTGGCAGTTCCATTTTTAAATACTTTTCCCAAAATATCCAACTTTTCCGCTTATGCGCATACTCCTGTCTTGGACTATCCTTGTATTCTGAAGACTCTTTGCAGTTTGATATGAGAATTAATAGTTAAAAGAGTTTTACGTGGGCTAATACTTTAAGAAGAGGACAAACTTATATGATCAATGCAACCCTCCATACGACATCAATTTCAATCCTACCTTGCTTTAGCATTTTGCCTTCTCTCCAGAAGCAAATTGAGATGAATGATTTATATAACTTGTTTAAATCTTAGAATCATAGAGCTAGACGAGACCTCAGGAGGTCATCAAATCCAACCCCTTGCCTAAGGCAGGACCAATCCCAACTAATTAAGTTGTCTTAGTGACTGTTCTTAGCAAAGCTGCAAGATCTTCTCTACTCTTCTGTGTGATATAGTAGCTGCTAGCCACAGATAATGTAATAACTTCATCTCATAGAGCTAGACTCATAGCACCATGCAGGGATTGGCTGCTCAGTAAGGTACACCAGAAGTAGCCAGCAAATTGCTTTGCTGTGGACAGACAACAAGATAAGACTTCTATCAAAGTGGTGGGATACAAAATAATCCCCAGGAGCAATCCCATAAACTGTATGAGTATGTCCAGAAAGCAACTAGACACCTGTGGCTGACCTGTGCCAGCCAACTTGGACTGCAGGGCTGTTCTGTTGCTTTATAGAATGACAGGCTCCAGCCCAAGCTTCAAAGTCTACATAGTTATGGAATAGTCCTGCTGAGTAGGCATGCCCTAAGTGGACTGACTTAAAGGGCCCACGGCACCAGCCACTGTAGTAACTGCAGAGGCGGGCCAGAGCCATGATCTCTTTTGAATCACTGGGTCCCAGGATAATTCCCCCCTTCCCCTCCCATATCAGTGAGCCTAGTTATGGTTGAACCGTAGCTCATTCAAAGCCCCCAAATCAAAGTCAAACTTGAGCAGTGCAGTCCTGTGCAAGCAATGTTCTCCTAGCTTTACACCCAGCCTCCAAGTGTGGGATGCACAGCTGTCTTGGGTCCGGGACAAAGACTGATTAAACTAGTGTAAGGTTGCCCACGCTAGACTTGTGTTCTGTGTAATATACTAACCCATCTAACCCATCCATTACACATTCTCTTATAATACACATTTCATTGTAATATTTAAAACATGTTGTAGAATAACTTGTATGTTTTAAGCACCAAAAGGCACTAGTCTTTTGCATATTGTAGATTAACTGACTGTGAAATTGCAGTTTAAACCTCAGAACCACTTTGGTGTTAAGACTGTAAAGCAGCAGCCAAACAACAGGTTTTTATTAGTTAAAAAACAGTAAAAACAGCTGAATTTTTCTTTCACATTTTGACCGACATTTAGACTATAGACTCAAAAGGAAAAAATCACATAAGAACATAAGAATGGCTGTACTGGGTCAGACTAAAGGTCCATCTAGCCCTGTAGCCTGTTTGCCGACAGTGGCCAACACCAGGGACCCCGGAGGGAGTGGACCGAAGACAATGATCAAGCGATTTGTCTCCTGCCATCCTTCTCCAGCCTCTGAGAAACAGAGGCCAGAGACACCATTTCTATCCCCTGGCTAATAGCCTTTTATGGACCTAACCTCCATGAAATTATCTAGCTTCTCTTTAAACTCTTTTATAGTCCTAGCCTTCACAGCCTCCTCTGGCAAGGAGTTCCACAGATTGACTACACGCTGCGTGAAGAACTTTCTTTTATTAGTTTTAAACCTGCTACCCATTAACTTCATTTGGTGTCCTCTAGTTCTTCTATTATGGGAACTAATAAATAACTTTTCTTTATTCACCCTCTCCATGCCACTCATGATTTTATAGACCTCTATCATATCCCCCCTAAGTCTCCTCTTTTCTAAACTGAAAAGCCCCAGTCGCTTTAACCTCTCTTCATATGGGACCCGTTCCAAACCCCTAATCATTTTAGTTGCCCTTTTCTGAACCTTTTCTAAAGCCACAATATCTTTTTTGAGGTGAGGAGACCACATCTGTACACAGTATTCAAGATGTGGGCGTACCATAGTGTTATACAGGGGCAGTAAGATATTCTGTGTCTTATTTTCTATCCCTTTCTTAATAATTCCTAACATCCTATTTGCCTTTTTGACCGCCGCTGAACACTGTGTGGAAGTTTTCAGAGAACTATTCATGATAACTCCAAGTTCTCTTTCCTGATTTGTCGTAGCCAAATTAGCCCCTAGTGTACTGTACGTATAGTTGGGGTTATTTTTTCCAAAGTGCATTACTTTACACTTAACCACATTAAATTTCATTTGCCATTTTGTTGCCCAGTCACTCAGTTTGGTGAGATCTTTTTGAAGTTCTTCACAGTCTGCTTCTGTCTTGACTATCTTAAACCGTTTAGTGTCATCCACAAACTTTACCACCTCACTGCTTACCCCTTTCTCCAAATCATTTATGAATAAGTTGACCAGGATTGGTCCCAGGACTGACCCTTGGGGGACACCACTAGTTACCCCTCTCCATTTGTCACATGATCAACCCCTGACAAAGAAAGACTACAGTAAAGATATATATACATGTGGATCCCAGAATATTAGATAGAATATAATGCTTCATTATAATATTGCTCTTGCAACCTAAATAGAGTGTTTGCTATCCCTAATTTGAAATGTTTTTAATATTTATGCTGCAATCTTTCTTTAGAGGGAGAAAGTGAGGGAGGTAATATCTTTTATTAGACCAATTTCTACTGGTGAAAAAGACATGCTTTGCTGAGAACAGATAGCTGTACACATATTGCTCAAAAGCTTGTCTCATTCACCAACTAAAGTTGATCCACTGAAAGATACTATTTCCCCTAACTTGTCTCTCTCAAAAAAGATTACAGCATAAATACTGAAGCCTTTTAACGTTAGTGATAGCAAATTATCTATTTCAGTTGTAGTAGCAATATTTTAAGTAAGCATTACATTCCTTACAAACCTTGCCACTAGGGAATTCACCAGATGACTTTTGTCTATGAAACTCTGTAGGTAGTATTTTAAAATATATGCTAATACAGTTAGAACACCCAAATATTTCATATACATTCAGTTTTCTTCTAATATTTTATATTATTTTACTTTAATGTTTATTAAACTGATTTTTTGGGTTGTCTGATCATGTATTTCTATAGGCAATAATATGATTGAATTTCTTAATTGAGGAATGAATTCATAAAAGCTATGCTTGCAAAAACGTGTGTCTATTCTAAATTTTAGACTCTTTAAGTGTGTTTAGCATTTTTAATGGCTTTTTTTAACCTATAATTAATCTGTGGCACCATACCATCATGCGCCAGCTGAGATCTGGCCCATAACTTTCTAACTGAATACTGAAGACCAGCTTGTGTGCTGTAGAAAGTGAAAAGAAATGGCATTTTTGGGTGGACAGCTGTTCAAAAAATGTGTAGCTTCTTCCTCTCGCCCTCTCCTCCCTAGGGAATCTAGCTAGATTTAGGACTTACAGCTATAGCCACTCAGTTTCTTTTCTGGGTTCTCTTCATCTTAAAATTGTCAAGTGAAATACACAAAGACACTCAAAATCCCAAGATGAGAGTCTCAATTTTTCAGTATAAATCTGACTACATTTCCCCATCACACAACTTGATTTGTCTACTCTTCTTTTGTATATTTTGGGGATCCACTCCTAATAAGCGAAATAGAAAGGCAGCTTGCTTTCTTAAGGGCCTCTTACCTTAGATTTGAGATTACCAGTCCCCTCAATTCCCTCCGTACCCCACCCACCTCCTTCTCATGGGAAATGGAATCAGTGGAGAACATCATAAGATCAAAAAATAAAATCAATAAAACAAAAGCAATAAATAAAGAAATATTTTTTCCACAAAAATAAATCACCCAAGCAATTTCATTTGGGGTCTGTCAATGCTTTTTTTTCTGGTTTTTGTCTTAATTTACATTTTTATTATATTAAAACAAAGATATTACAGCAGTTCTTTCACAATGGAAAATCAAAACATCCTGATCCAAAAAGGACATTTTTAACCTTTTCAATTGTTTTCATTTTTTCTTTTCAAATAAACTACAGTCAAATAGACTTGTTTCCATATTGCTTCTCATTAATTTCCATTTTCCTATTGGTGAAAAATATTGTCAGAAAAAGCTTGAGTACTAAGATTTACACAGCCAAGTAATAACAAAGTATTACAAAACAAAATGGGCTTTTCAGTAACAGAACACCCGACTAGGAGAACGTCACATGCATTGCGGTCTCCTTCAGAACAATTCATAGAGGTTCACTGCAGTCAAGGTTCCTTCCGCTGCAATCAGCTATTGCTTGTTTAGCTCTCTTCTTTTGGTGTGTCTGTTTGATCTCCTCATTATAGAATCTTTTGTTAATTATTTGTATTACAGTTGATCCTAGTCATTATCACGGGCTGCCTGCTGAACAATGAACAAATATCAAATAAGACACCCTTACTCACAAAGACTCAGCACAGAAGGTGACAGGAGGGGGAAAGGGAACAAGCTATGAGGATAACGCTAAGACTACACATTTATTGAGGCTTTTTAGTGCCCAGCATCATTTCTGATCCAACTAAAACATTTTTCTTAACCTCCACCCATTTCATTTAAATTCACTTCAGCCTATTTCCAATGATTTTTTGACCAGTCCCTCCCTACCCTCATAGTACACTACTGCTTGTGAAGGATACATCAGGCAAAAGTCTTGCTTCTGACAAAGATGTACCCATGAAAGGGTGGATTCTGACTCCCTGAATGGGAGGGTCAGGCCCAGTCCTAGTGCTACAGAGGGCATTGCTACACTGCAGTTGGAGCACATTTAGCACATTGGACCTGATCTAGCTTAAATCACTATAGGTAGGACCTCCCTGGTCCAGCACCTTTGGGACCTAAGCAGTCCCAAATCATGGAGTTTGCTGGACTAGGGGAGGTTAAGGATGTCAGTCCTGCTCCCCTCCTTGGCCCCGATGCCCTGAGCCCTGCCGGGACCGTGTGTCAGAGGGCATTTACACCCGGTGTACAGACTCTGTTTCCGAGTTATCTAAAGTCACTTTACATTATTAAAATCTACCTGCAGTTCATATTCTCCGACCAGCAGGTGCCACTGAGAGGGCTGAGCACACATGTCCAGCTTTGCATTAACTCTCAGTCATACTAATTTATTTTAAAATGTGCTGTTGCAAGCAGGAGAAGTATGATAATGGATGGCTATTGCTCTGAGAGTGGAACCTCAGATGGCCACTGGCTCTATTATGTAGTTTTAACTACATGTGGCTGTCTTCTTAGCAATGTGCCTCAAGCGACACCTGACCAGGGTTCATCAGTGAGCTTGATCTTCTGGTTGCATCATTAGTTTTCCTGGCCTGGATGGAGATCATGACGGGAACCATGATGGACATTTCCAATTTGACTGCGAAAGGACTTATATACCCACCTAACTGTTGTTGCTTTTAAGTTTGAAATATCAAGACCTACGTAATAGCACTTAATTTATATGCCTCTGTATTGTCCTGTTTTCTGTTGATGTGATAGGTGCATGCGGCATTGTCTCATCTAAAGAATTTTACCCTCTCTAGATTCAATTTCTATGCAACAGGATTTCTAATTTAATTTAGTTATCAACTTTTGGCCCTTTCAATCCCAACTGTATTTTTTTACTTTAACATCCTATCATGTATTTAAGCGCACGTCATTGCAAATATTAAGGCTGGCATATTGTTATCTGTCTAATGATTTTGATTGGATGCAGAAAAAGTTCATTCAGAAGAACTATGGGATTAACAAGGTGTATTGTGTGGACAAACTGTTTGATCAAATGAAAAACTTGAGCTTAAATTCAAAAGCTCTTCCTTTGCACAACACAATGACTTTTCATTGATTGTTACCTATTCATTTGAACAAAAGGAAAATCCTATCTTGTCTGTCTGTTGTGATTTAGATTATATGTTTTAGCATTTGGGCTCAGTTTTCCATGTTAATTATTTAGTCATCTTAAAAATATCCCACACTTAGTAAACATTTTTTTCTTATTGAAAAAACAGCAGGTTTTCTAGTCATGTTCTCCTTAAGCTTATTAATAAGGAGTTGGTGATTAAAGAAAATGAATTAAAAAGTCTATTACAAACAGAACAGTTTGAAAATTTAACCATATTGTATCAAGTTTGGTGTTAACAAAACCTAAATATTTTTTCTCTAAAACCCCTTCCTCCTCACATTTTCTTCAGTGCAAATTTAATACTGAAACATGTCTCTAGAATGGGGCAAAATAGCAGGTGATGATGTGCGGCTATCTGTAGGTTGTTCTCTCAGGCTGGTAACAGGCTGAGAAAGCAAGTGTTTCTGGGGGAATATCTATGTCATAGTTTTAGGATAGCTGCACTTCTAACCCCACACTATGTGGTCTACTTAAGGAATGCCCCTGAGACCTCTAGATTTTATCTCTCTCTGGGCAGGGACCCATTTCCTACTCTCTTCTGACTGGAATTTTTAGCTATAATCCCCTTGATCATATTGTGATTCTGGAATTTTTAGCTATAATCCCCTTGATCATATTGTGATTCTCTGCAAGCAGGTCTGACAAACATCCAACCTCCTGCTCTTTCATTTCATTACAAGCACAATAACAGTGTTCTTATCAGGACTTCCATGAAGAGGTTACATTTATTCCAGGGTACTGTGCTCTCCAGCATTCGGTGACTAAGGGGTTAAACTCAGGTAGCTACTAAGGGTGTTGGTAGGGAGCCAGAAGAACCAATGGGGATACAGTGCTGAAATTTGAATTGCATAATAATACCTGATCCGTTTTTTCTTTGTGAGGATTTCTAAGAAAAGGTCTGGAGAGAGCAGATGCAGGGATCAGAAGTACCATGCCTATAAGAAATATTGGACATGAGAGTGAATTGAACCTTGAAGTACAGATCAGCATGTATTGTGCGTAGAGGTAAAAGTGTATCTAGTCGCTGTCAGGGTATTTTTCTTTATATTGGTTGTTTGATTTAAACTTCTCTGTGTGAATCTATGCCTTCCCTCCCCCATTCATTATCTAAGGGTATGTCTACACTAGCCCCCTAGTTCGAACTAGGGAGGCTAATGTAGGCATTTGAAGTTGCAAATCAAGCCCGGGATTTAAATATCCCGCACTTGATC